>NC_065593.1:16245163-16561413 GCF_024542745.1 Macaca thibetana thibetana
GACGAAAATTTCAACTGTGGCTGGGAGAGTGGATGAGGAAGGAAAGTTAGTCCCAGGTCTCCCTGATGCAGCTGCCACTTTGTCTAGACAGAGTGTCTTCAATCGCGTGTCTGAATTTCAGTGAACCCATGAAATTCAGTATGTGGACTAATCCACCTCCTCTAGATCTTTTCTAATTATTATTTTTTTTTTTTTTTTTTTTTTTTTTTTGAGACAGAGTCTGGCTCTGTCGCCCGGGCTGGAGTGCAGTGGCTGGATCTTAGCTCACTGCAAGCTCCGCCTCCCGAGTTTACGCCATTCTCCTGCCTCAGCCTCCTGAGTAGCTGGGACTACAGGCGCCCGCCACCTCGCCCGGCTAGTTTTTTGTATTTTTAGTAGAGACGGGTTTTCACCGTATTAGCCAGGATGGTCTCGATCTCCTGACCTCGTGATCCGCCCGTCTCGGCCTCCCAAAGTGCTGGGATTACAGGCTTGAGCCACCGCGCCCGGCTCTAATTATGTTTATATCAAGGGACATGTATAAACATGCATACTCTGTGTTTGTGGTGTTTTCTTAGATGGCTGAAGGTATTCTCTTTCATTGGAGTCATAGGATTATTCCCTGAAACAAATTGATATTGTCATAAAGATTGACCTAGGCCAGACAGCATTTACACATCTATTACATTCAAAGTTTCTCTCCAGGCCGGGCGCGGTGGCTCAAGCCTGTAATCTCAGCACTTTGGGAGGCCGAGACGGGCGGATCACGAGGTCAGGAGATCGAGACCATCCTGGCTAACACGGTGAAACCCCGTCTCTACTAAAAAATACAAAAAACTAGCCGGGCGAGGTGGCGGCGCCTGTAGTCCCAGCTACTCGGGAGGCTGAGGCAGGAGAATGGCGTGAACCCGGGAGGCGGAGCTTGCAGTGAGCCGAGATCACGCCACTGCACTCCAGCCTGGGTGACAGAGCCAGACTCCGTCTCAAAAAAAAAACAAAAACAAAAACAAAAAAACACAAAAGTTTCTCTCCAGTATGAATTCTCTGGGGTAGAGTAAGGCATGAACTATAATTACAGGACTTTCAATATTTATGACACTCACAGGTTTTCTCCCCAGAGGTAATTCTTTGATGTGGACTATGATCTGAGCTCTGATTAAAGGTTTACTACATTCAATAAATTATGGGACTTCTCTCCTGAGTGAGGAAAGGTTCTCCTGCAGTCATTACATTCAAAGGATTCCTCTTCTAACATGAAGTCTCCAGAAAAGGCTAAATTATAGCTAAATATTTCCCCACACTCCTTTTTTTTTTTTTTTTTTTTTTTTTTTTTTTGAGACAAGTTGTGCTCTTGTCGCCCAGGCTGGAGTGCGGTGGCGCGATCTCAGCTCACTGCAACCTCCACCTTCCAGGTTCAAGGAATTCTGCCTCAGCCTCCCAAGTAGCTGGGATTATAGACACCCGCCACCACACCTGGTTAATTTTTTTGTATTTTTAGTAGAGATGGGGTTTCACCATGTTGGGCAGGCTGGTCTTGAACCCCTGACCTCAGGTGATCCACCCACCTGGGCTTCCCAAAGTGCTGGGATTACAGACATGAGGCACCGCACTTGGCCTACACTCCTTACTTTCACAGGGTTTTTTCCCAGTGTGAATTCTGTGATATTCAATAAAACCTAAGCTATCGCTGAAGGCTCTTCTTTCCACACTCAATGCACTTACAGGGTTTTCCTCCCAAATGAATCATATCATGTTGAACAAGTTGAGATCACCACCTAAAATATTTTCCAGTCAGTGGTGGTGCTTCTTGCCTATAATCCCAGTACTTTGGGAGGCCAAGGCAGGAGGATCACTTGAGCCCAGAATTTCCAGACCAGCCTGGACCACATAGGGAGACCCTGTCTCTACAAAAACTAAAACAATTAGCCGGCATGGTGGCACACACCTGGAGTCCCAGCTACTTGGGAGGCTGAGGTGGGAGGATCACTTGAGCCTGAGAGGTCGAGGCTACAGTGATCCATGATCATGCGACTCTACTCCAGCCTAGGCAACACAGCAAGACTCTGTCTCAAAAAAACATTCCCACATTTATTACATTCATAAGGTTTCTTTCTACTATGAATTCAACAATATCTAATGAGCTCTAACTTCCCTTTGAAAGTGCTTTCCCAGCCAGGTGTGGTGGCTCACACCTGTAATCCCAGCACTTTGGGAGGCCAAGGTGAGTGGACCACAAGGTCAAGAGTTCAAGACCAGCCTGGCCAATATGGTAAAACCCCATCTCTACTAAAAATACAAAAATTAGCCGGGCATGGTGGTGGACGCCTGTAGTCCCAGCTACTCAGGAGGCTGAGGCAGGAGAATCACTTGAACCTGGGAGGTGGAGGTTGCAGTGAGCCGAGATTGCACCACTGCACTGCAGCCTAGGCGACAGAGCAAGACTCCAACTCAAAAGAAAAAAAAAAAGTGTTCTCACATCTGCTCTGTTTATATGATTCTTCTACAATATGAATTCTCTTGATTAGAGTATAGTGTTATGGACTGAACGTATGTGTTCCAAAAAAATTCATAAGTTGAAGACCCAACTCCCAGCATGGCTGTATTTGGAATAATTAATTGGAAGTAATTAAGGTTCAATGAAGTCATAAATTTGAGGCCCTGGCCGGAAGCAGTGGCTCAGACCTGTAATCCCAGCACTTTGAGAGGTCAAGACAGGAGGATGGCTTGAGCCATGGGGTTTCAGACCAGTCTGGGCAACATAGTGAGATGCCATCTCTACAAAAAATTTAGGCCGGGCACGGTGGCTCACGCCTGTAATCCCAGCACTTTGGGAGGCCGAGACGGGCGGATCACGAGGTCAGGAGATCGAGGCCATCCTGGCTAACACGGTGAAACCCCATCTCTACTAAAAATACAAAAATCTAGCCGGGCGTAGTGGCGGGTGCCTGTAGTCCCAGCTACTCGGGAGGCTGAGGCAGGAGAATGGCGTGAACCCAGGAGGCGGAGCTTGCAGTGAGCCCTCCACTGCACTCCAGCCTGGGCGACTGAGCAAGACTCCCTCTCAAAAATAAAAAAGAAAAAAAAAATTAAAAATTAACTGGGCATGGTGGTGCATGATTGTGGTCCCAGCTACTCAGGAGGCTGAGGTGGGAGGATCGCTTGAGCCAAGGAGATTGAGGCTACAGTGAGCTGTGATTGCTGGGCTACTGCACTGCAGCCTGGGTGACAGGGTGAGACCCTGTCTCAAAAAAAGAAGATGAAGGAGAAGAAGAAGAAGACAGAAGAAAGAAGAAAGAAGGAGAAGAAAAGAGGAGGAGGAGAAGGAGGAGGAGGGGGAGGAGGGGGAAGAGGGAGGAAGGAGGAAGGGGGAAGGAGAAAGAAGAGACACCAGAGAGCTCTCTCATCCTCTCCCTTGCTTCCTCCCTCTCCCCAGCACTCCCCTAACTGCCCCCACCACCACCACCCCATAACCTGCACACTTGCGTAGAGGAAAGGCCATGTGAGGACATAGCAAGAAGGCAGACATCTATCTGCAAGCCAAGCAGAGAGCCTTTCCCAGAAACCAAATTGGCTGGAACCTTGATATTGGACTTCTAGCCTCCACAACTGTGAGAAAATAAGTGTCTGGTTTAAACCACCCAGTCTATGGTATTTCATTACAGCAGCCTGAGCAAACTAATACATATGGTGTTAATTTTCTTTGCCACATGTGTCATGTTTTCACCTAGCTCACTGGTAAAGATTTTTTTTTAATTTTTTTTGAGACAGAGTCTCACTCTGTTGCCCAGGCTGGGAGTGCAGTGGTGCGTGCAGCAGCGTGATCACGGCTCACTGCAACCTCTGCCTCCCGGGTTCAAGTGATTCTCCTGCCTCAGCCTCCTGAGTAGCTGGTATTACAGGCACGCCACCATGCCTGGCTTTTTTTTTTTTTTTTTTGTATTTTTAGTAGAAATGGGGTTTCACCATGTTGGTCGGGCTGGTCTTGAACTCCTGACCTGATGATCCGCCCGCCTCGGCCTTCCAAAGTGCTGGGATTACAGGTGTGAGTCACCGCGCCAGGCAAGATTTTTTTTAATGATACAACTTTGAGCCGGGCGCGGTGGCTCAAGCCTGTAATCCCAGCACTTTGGGAGGCCAAGAGGGGCGGATCACGAGGGCAGGAGATCAAGACTATCCTGGCTAACACGGTGAAACCCCGTCTCTACTAAAAAAAAAATACAGGCCGGGCGCGGTGGCTCAAGCCTGTAATCCCAGCACTTTGGGAGGCCGAGACGGGCGGATCACGAGGTCAGGATATCGAGACCATCCTGGCTAAAGCGGTGAAACCCCGTCTCTACTAAAAAAATACAAAAAAAAACTAGCCGGGCGAGGTGGCAGGCGCCTGTAGTCCCAGCTACTCGGGAGGCTGAGGCAGGAGAATGGCATAAACCCGGGAGGCGGAGCTTGCAGTGAGCCGAGATCCCACCACTGCACTCCAGCCTGGGCGACAGAGCGAGACTCCGTCTCAAAAAAAAAAAAAAAAAAAAAACAAAAACAGAAAACTAGCCGGGCGAGGTGGCGGGCGCCTGTAGTCCCAGCTACTTGGTAGGCTGAGGCAGGAGAATGGCGTGAATCCCGGAGGCGGAGCTTGCAATGAGCCAGGATCGCACCACTGCACTCCAGCCTGGGCGACAGAGCAAGACTGTCTCAAAATAAAAATAAAAATGATACAACTTTGTTGAGGGTGGGGGTGGGAGGTAAGAGCACTTGTTCATTGTTAAAGGATTGCAAACTGGTACAAATTACAGGGAGAGCAAATCTTGCCAAAGGTAATAGTCATGCACCCTTTGACTGAGCAATTCCACTTCTGCAAACGTATTCTACAGATACTCTTGTCTATAAATTTACATGTGTACAAAGTTATTTGGTGCAACATTGTTCACAATACCAAATAGTTTGAAACAGTTTAAATGTATCCGGAGGGAAGTGGTTTCATTAATTAAGATACACCTGGCCAGGTGCGGTGGCTCAGGTGGCTCACGCCTGTAATCCCAGCACTTTGGGTGGTTGAGGCGGGGAGATCACGAGGTCAGGATATCGAGACCATCCTGGCTAACACAGTGAAACCCCGTCTTTACTAAAAATACAAAAAATTAGCCGGGCGTAATGGCGGGCGCCTGTGGTCCTAGCTACTTGGGAGGCTGAAGCAGGAGAATGGCCTGAACCCAGGAGGCGGAGGTTACAGTGAGCCGAGATCACACCACTGCACTGCAGCCAGGACGACAGAGTTAGACTGTCTCAAAAAAAAAAAAAAAAAAGATACATCCATAAAATGGATTAACAGCCAGGGTGGCTCATGCCTGTAATCCCAGCACTTTGGGAGGCTGAGGCAGGTGGATCCCTTGAGTCCAGGAGTTCCAGACCAGCCTGGCCAACATGGTGAAACCCTGTCTCTACTAAAAATACAAAAATTAGCTGGGCATGGTGCCACATGCCTGTAATCCCAGCTACCTGGGGGACTGAGGTAGGAGAATCACTTGAACCTGGGAGGCAGAGGTTGCGGTGAGCCGAGATCATGCCATCGCACTCCAGCCCGGGCAACAAGAGTGAAACTGTCTAAAAAAAAAAATTAGCTGGGTGTGGTGGCACGTGCCTGTAATTCCAGCTACTCGGGAGGCTGTGGCAGGAGAATCACTTGAACCTGGAAGTAGGAGGTTGCAGTGAGCCAAGATTGTGCCATTGCACTCCAGCCTGGCGACAGAACAAGACTCCATCTCAAAAACAAAACAAACAAACAAAATAAATAAATAAATAAATAAATAAATAAACAAACAAACAAATAAATAAAGTGGTTACCAAGAACACTATAGTTCCAAAGTGGGAACCAACAGGGCAGAACAGCCTGTGTCCTCAACAAACTCGGAAATGTGTGCTGGGGGAAGGAATATTGGGTCATCGCAAGAGAAATCAACATGGGGAGTGGCGAGGCTGAACAAAGGGTAAAGCATTGACGATTATTTACAACAGGGAAGTTCTTAGTGTGGGCAGCCTGTGGATTCAGCACTCTGAACTATCCCTGACCTGCCTCTGGGGGCTGTGGCCCTCCGTACCATGTACCATCCCTACCTGCTGCTTTGCCCTTTGGCCGTTTCTTCTCTTCGTGTGTTTCTTTCCCACTTCTGCTCTTATTTCTCTCTTTCTCTCAACCTTTTCTTCTTCCTAGAAGGTTTCTCTTCTTCTTCTTCTTCTTTTTTTTCTTTTAAACTGGTGAAGTTCTATGCTGAAAATCATAGAAGGTTTAGAGTTCCCTAAGGGCCAAAAGGATTGCTGACCCTTGCTAAATTTAGTAACCTTAAATGAAATTTGAATCCACTAGAGGAGCCCAGTAAAAATCAATCAAATGGCCGGGCGCGGTGGCTCACGCCTGTAATCCCAGCACTTTGGGGAGCCAAGGCAGGCCGATCATGAGGTCAAGAGATTGAGATCATCCTGGCTAACATAGTGAAACCCCATCTCTACTAAAAAGACAAAAATTATCTGGGCATGGTGGTGCGTGCTTGTAGTCCCAGCTACTCGGGAGGCTGAGGCAGGAGAATTGCTTGAACCTGGGAGACAGAGGTTGCAGTGAGCCGAGATCATGCCACTGCACTCCAGCCTGGTGACAGAGCAAGATTCTGTCTCTAAAAGAAAAGAAAAAAAATCAGTCAAGGGCCGGGCGCGGTGGCTCAAGCCTGTAATCCCAGCACTTTGGGAGGCCGAGACGGGCGGATCACGAGGTCAGGAGATCAAGACCATCCTGGCTAACACGGCGAAACCCCGTCTCTACTAAAAATACAAAAAACTAGCCGGGCGAGGTGGCGGCGAGTGCCTGTAGTCCCAGCTACTCGGGAGGCTGAGGCAGGAGAATGGCGCGAACCCGGGAGGCGGAGCTTGCAGTGAGCCGAGATGGTGCCACTGCACTCCAGCCCGGGCGACAGAGCGAGACTCCGTCTCAAAAAAAAAAAAAAAAAAAAAAAAATCAGTCAAACATATTTTAAGATCTCTGCATTTATTGAGCACACTGGAGTTACACTCAGTCTAATGGAAGAGGTAGACATGTAAAATCAAAGTTATCTGAAGTAAAGTACGTAATATAGTGCTCTGCATGCTCAGAGCACGACAGGCATACACCACCTTGCTTGACTAATTTTTGTAATTTTTTTTTTTTTTTTTTGAGACGGAGTCTCACTCTGTTGCCCAGGCTGGAGTGCAGTGGTGCAATCTTGGCTCACTGCAAGCTCTGCCTCCCGGGTTCATGCCATTCTCCCGCCTCAGCCTCCCAAGTAGCTGGGACTACAGGTGCCCACTAACACGCCCGGCTAATTTTTTGTATTTTTAGTAGAGACGGGTTTCATCGTGTTAGCCAGGATGGTCTCCATCTCCTGACCTTGTGATCCGCCCACCTCAGCCTCCCAAAGTGCTGGGAGCCACCGTGCCCAGTCTAATTTTTGTAATTTTTTTGTAGAGACCAGGTTTAACCATGTTGCCCAGGCTGGTACAGACTGTAATTAAGAGTATATATATCTGTAGGGTGGGCGCTGTGGTTCACGCCTGTAACCCCAATACTTTGGGAGGCCAAGGCAGGTGGATCACTTGAGCTCAGGAGTTTGAGACCAACGTGGGTAACATGGCAAAATTCCATCTCTACTAAAAATACAAAAATTAGCCGGGCATTGTGGTACACACCTGTAATCCCAGCTACTCAGAAGGCTGAGGCACGAGAATTGCTTGAACATGGGAGGCGGAGGTTGCAGTGATCCGAGATCGTGTCACTGTACTTCAGTCTTGGAGACAGAGTGAGGCTCTGTCTCAAGAAAAAATTAAAAAAGTATATATATGTATATTATATTTGTTATGTATATATAACAAATTTGTGAACCTGAACAAGAAATTGACAGCAGTAACAGAAACACAGACCAGGCCAGGCGTGGTGGCTCACACCTGTAATCCCAGCACTTTTGGGAGTCCAAGGGGGACAGATCACCTGAGGTCAGGAGTTAAAGATCAGCCTGACCAACATGGAGAAATTCCGTCTCTACTAAAAATACAAAATTAGCCAGACGTGGTGGCGGGCGGCTGTAATCCCAGCTACCCGGGAGGTTGAGAGAGGAGAATCTCTTGAACCCAGGAGGCGGAGGTTGCGGTGAGCTGAGATCGCGCCACTGCACTCCAGCCTGGGTGACAAGAGCAAAACTCCAAAAGAAGGAAGAGAAGAGAAGGAAAAGGGAGGGTGGAGGGAGGGAAGGAGGGAAGGAGGGAAGGAGGGAAGGAGGGAAGGAAGGAAGGAAGGAAGGAAGGAAGGAAGGAAGGAAGGAAGGAAGGAAGGAAACAGACAAGAAAAAACTGAGCAAAATCTGACTGCAATGAACTAGTATCAAATCAAATGATGCCTTAGAAAGTGAAGGGGAGGGCCGGGCGCGGTGGCTCACGCCTGTAATCCCAGCACTTTAGGAGGCCGAGTCGGGCGGATCACGAGGTCACGAAATTGAGACAATCCTGGCTAACACGGTGAAACCCCATCTCTACTAAAAATACAAAAATTAGTTGGGCGTGGTGGCATGTGCCTGTAATCCCAGCTACTTAGGAGGCTGAGGTAGGAGAATCACTTGAACCCAGGAGGCAGAGGTTGCAGTGAGCTGGGATCGTGGCATTGCACTCCAGCCTGGGTGACAAGAGCGAAACTTCGTCTCAAAAAAAAGAAAAGAAAAAGGGAGTGAAGGGGAGAAAAGCATCGGTAAAAGCCCAAGGGTGGTAGGATAAGAGCTCAAGTTTCCCTGTGCACCTGGGGGCGCACATTCCCCTGGAGGACCAGGGAGGCGCCCTCGTCCTCTTAGGGCCACTCTAGGTGAGGGGAAGGAAGCGTCTATAGTCCTAGAAAGGCAGACCCGCTCTAGGCTTCCAAATCCATCGTGAGCTGGAAGAGTGGTGACGCGGCTCGTCTTCAGAGTGCTTTCTTGTGCTGTCATTGTCCTCCAGAGGAGAGGCTGTGCGAGATGGGATAATGACCGCCCAGGGCAGGCCCATGTCATAGTGAGGCAGTGCCAAGGCCTTAAAATCTTTTTTTTTTTTTTTTTTTTTTGAGTTAGAGTTTCACTCTTGTCGTCCAGGCTGGAGTGCAGTGGCGCCTTCTTGGCTCAGCGTAACCTCCACTTCCCAGGGGTTCAAGCGATTCTCCTGCCTCAGCCTCCCAAGTAGCTGGGATTACAGGCATGCGCCACTATGCCCAGCTAATTTTGTATTTTTAGTAGAGATGGGGTTTCTTCATGTTGGTCAAGCTGTTCTTGAACTCCCGACCTCAGGTGATCCACCCGCCTCGGCCTTCCAAAGTGTTGGGATTACAGGCGTGAGCCACCGCGCCTGGCTTTTATCTTTTTGTTTTCTTTTTGTAATGCAGGAGGGGAAATGCAGCAAACAGCCTCCATGTTCTTGCTGTCTGGGGATGGTATGAGACGTGTTCCTTCCTCAGGGCCTTTGCACATCCTATTCTCTCTTCCTAGAATGTTCTTCCTCCAGGGGCCATATGTCTTTTTCACCTCTTTTATGCTCTAGCCAAAAGTCTGCCATCCTATCTAATAGTTCAATATCTTACCTCCCTCCATTCACATACTTTGTAGCCCCCTTTCTCACTTTATATATTCTAAACAGCTTTTTTTTTTGGACGGAGTCTTGCTCTGTCACCTGCACTGGAGTGGCCACTCCTGCAACCTCCACCTCCCGGATTCAAGCTATTCTCCTGCCTCAGCCTTTCAAGTAGCTGGGAATACAGGCATGCACCACCACGTCCAGCTAAGTTTTGTATTTTTAGTAGAGACGGGGTTTTGCCATGTTGGCCACGCTGGTCTCGAACTCCTGATCTCAGGTGATCCACCTGCCTCAGCCTCCCAAAGTGCTGGGTTTACAGACGTTAGCCACCACAGCCAGCCCATGCTACATATTTTATTTACTTTTTAAATTATTGTTTTGTTTTCTGCTCTGATTGTATAATTCATGAGGGTAGGGATTATTGTCAGGTTTTTTTCCTCTTGTCTATCCCCAGAGCCTAGACCCACACTATCTAGGTACATACAAATATAGAGAATGAGGGCCTACAGTGGTACACAGAACTGTGAAGTAGGTCCTGGGAAAGATACAAAGAGGTGTAAGATGTTAACCCTTGCCTAAGAGGAGTTACAGATAAGGTGAAGTCAGTACACTTAGGGGCACCCACCTCAAATTAAAAGTGAAATATGGCCAGTTGCAGCAACTCATTTCTGTAATTCCAGAATTTTGGGAGGCCAAGACAGGTGGATCACCTGAGATCAGGAGTTCGAGACCAGCCTGGGCAACATGGTGAAACCCCGTCTCTACTAAAAAAAATAATAATAATAATACAAAGTTATCCAGGTGTGGTGGCACACACCTGTAATCCCAGCTACTCAGGAGGCTGAGGCATGAGAATTGCTTGAACAGGTGGCAGAGGTTGCAGTGAGCCAAGGTCGTGCCACTGCACTGCCTGGGTGACAGAGGGAGACTCTGTCTCAAATGAAAAAAAAAAGAAAGAAAAGTGCAATCAGGTGCCAAACCGAGGGTACCAAAAGGAAATCTTGTAAGAGGAAGGAAATCAGTGTGGGTTGAGCAAATGGGAGCTCCAGAATATCTGTTCAATGAACAAGCTGTTAGGACTTGCTGGCTGTAGCTATAATCAAATAAAAGAAGCAAGGAGTCAAAAAGGACAGGGTTTGAGCCGGGATGACTGGAAAGTCAGGGTACTACTGGCAGGTGAGAAAGTTGGGTTGGGCAGGGCATGTTAGGTTTGGGGCATATTAACATAACTTCTGCCGGATGCAGTGACTCACGCATGTAATCCCAGCGCTTTGGGAGGCCGAGGCGGGCAGATCACCTGAGATTGGGAGTTCGAGATCAGCCTGACCAAAATGGAGAAACCTCATCTCTACTAAAAATACAAAATTAGCCAGGTGTGGTGGCAGGTGCCTGTAATCCCAGCTACTCGGGAGGCTGAGGCAGGAGAATCACTTGAACCCGGGAGGTGGAGGTTGCGGTGAGCCGAGATTGCGCCATTGCACTCTAGCCTGGGCAACAAGAGAGAAACTCCATCTCAAAAAAAACAAAAAAAAAAACAAAAAAAACATAGCTTCTGTGTCTCTGGTTCTTGGCCCCACCCATCAATGTGGACCCACAAATCCAGACACAGGACTCCCCAGCTTTTTGTGCAAACCCCTAAAGGATGTCTTACATGTCCCAGTGAACAAGTCTGGTCATCTGTGGACTGACACCAGCCATTTTCTGCACTTCTTTCTTCTCAGGACTCCTACTGAGCATCAGTTTGTCCCAGCTCCTAGCAGCAAATAAATGTTAGCTATTCTTCCTCTGTTCCAAACCTTTCAAAGCTGTAGAGAAGCTGTTATTATAGAGTTATAAAATATTAATGCCACAAGAGACTTAAAAATCAGCCAGTCCAAGCCCCTCATTTAGCAGTTGCACAAAATGAGGCACAAAAATCTGGATGCCTCCTCATGGCTTGGTGTAGTATCCAAACTGAGACCAGACCAGCATTTTGGGAGGCCGAGGCAGGAGGATCACTTGAGCCATGAGTTCCAGACCAGTCTGTGCAACATGGCAAACCTTGTCTCTACAAAAATTAGCTAGTTGGCTGGGCATGGTGACTTACACCTGTAATCTCAGCACTTTGGGAGGCTGAGGTGGGCGGATCACCTGAGGTCAGAAGTTCGTGATCAGCCTAGCCAACATGGTGAAACCCCATCTCCACTAAAAATACAAAAATTAGCCAAGCATGGTGGCACATGCCTAAAGTCCCAGCTACTCGGGAGGCGGAGGCAGGAGAATCACTTGAACCTGGGAGGAAGAGGTTGCAGTGAGTCGAGATCACACCATTGGACTCCAGCCTGGGCAGCAGAGTGAGATTCGTCTAAAAAAAAAAAAATAGCTAGAGCCGGGCGCGGTGGCTCACGCCTGTAATCCCAGCACTTTGGGAGGCTGAGGCGGGCGGATCACAAGGTCAGGAGATCGAGACCACGGTGAAACCCCGTCTCTACTAAAAATACAAAAAATTAGACGGGCGCGGTGGCGGGCGCCTGTAGTCCCAGCTACTCAGGAGCCTGAGGCAGGAGAATGGCGTGAACCCGGGAGGCGGAGCTTGCAGTGAGCCGAGATCGCGCCACTGCACTCCAGCCTGGGCGACAGAGCGAGACTCCGTCTCAAAAAAAAAAAAATAGCTAGATATGGTAGTGCGTGCCTGTAGTCCCAGCTACTTGGGAGGCTGAGGTGGGAGGATTGCCTGAGCCTGGGAGGTTGAGGCTGCAGTGACTAATGATCACACCACCATACTCCAACCTGGGCAACAAGAGCGAGACTTGGTCCCAAAAAAAAAAAAAAAAAAAAAAAAAAAAAAAAAAAAAAAAAAAAAAATCTGTTCTGTAGTCCTGTTGTACTTTATTCACTTGGCTTATAGGTGTTATTTTATCTTTCATTTTCTTTTCTTTTTTTCTTTTTTTTTTTTGAGACCAAGTCTCACTCTTGTCGCCCAGGCCAGAGCACAGTGGCATGATCTCAGCTCAGTGCAGCTTCCACCTCCCTGATTCAAGTGATTCTCCTGCCTCAGCCTCCCGAGTAGCTGGGGTTACAGGCACCCGCCACCATGCCTGGCTAATTTTTGTATTTTTAGTAGAGACAGGGTTTCTTTTTCTTTTTTCTTTTTTTTTTTTTTTTTGAGATGGAATCTTGCTGTGTCTCCCAGGCTGGAGTGCAGTGGCACGATCTCGGCTCACTGCAAGCTCCATCTCCCGGGTTTACGCCATTCTCCTGCCTCAGCCACCCTAGTAGCTGGGACTACAGGCGCTGCCACCTTGCCCAGTTAGCTTTTTTTGTATTTTTTAGTAGAGACGGGGTTTCACCGTGTTAGCCAGGATGGTCTCGATCTCCTGACCTCGTGATCCACCCGCCTTGGCCTCCCAAAGTGCTGAGATTACAGGCTTGAGCCACCGCGCCCGGCCTGAGACAGGGTTTCACCATGTTGGCCAGGATGGTCTCGATCTCCTGACCTGGTGATCCACCCGCCTCGGCCTCCCAAATTGCTGGGATTACAGGCCTGAGCCACCGTGCCTGGCCTATCTTTCCTTTTCAAAGCTTGTTTTTGAGTGGTGGCATGGGGCACACCCCTGTACTGCTAGTGGGAAGGAATATTAGAATCGCTATTTGTGAAAGAAATCTGGCAGTCTGTCACAACAGCCTCAACTATGTCATACTGTTTCACCCAATAATTCTATTTCAGGAGACTTATCCAGGAAAAAAAAAAAAAAAGACCAAAATAAGAAAAACTTTGTAATGGGCCCTTGTTGCTTTTACCTACCCAGTGCCTCTGTTCCTCTTCTGATGACTGAATTCCTCCTTCATCTACCAATTTATACCAGCAGGGTTTGAGATTCTTTCACTGACTTCCAACCAATCAAATCATCTGAAAAATCTTCTTTTTAGTTTTTCAGACAGGGTGTCACTCTTTCGCCCAGGCTGGAGCGCTGTGGTATGATCTCGGCTCACTGAAGCGTCAACCTCGTGGGCTCAAGGGATCCTCCCACCTCAGCCTCCTGAGTAGCTGGAACTACAGGTGCACACCAGCATGCCCAACTAAATCTTGTATTTTTTGTAGAGACGGGGTTTCGCCATGTTGCTTGGGCTAGTCTCGAATTCCTGGACTCCTGTGACCCGCCCACCTCAGCCTCCCAGAGTGCTGGGACTACAGGCATGGGCCATCGTGCCTAGCCTGTAAAATATTCTTTTCAACTTGACAAATGGTATCTTACTGATGTCTTAATTTGCCTTTCTATATATATATGGTCAGGAAAAACACCTTTTCCACGTGTCTGTTGTCCACGTGTATTTCCCATGAAATATTTCATACCACCCCCTCACCATTTTACAGTATGATCTTTATCAGTGTCACAGCGCTAGGATATGTCTCTAACCTGTATCTTTTATTTTCTTTCTTTCCTTTTTCTTTTTTGATACGGAGTTTTCCTCTTGTCGTCCAGTCTGGAATGCAATGACACGATCTCGGCTCACTGCAATCTCCGCCTCCCAGGTTCAAGCAATTCTCCTGCCTCAGCTTCCTGAGTAGTTGGGATTATAGGCATGTGTCACTATGCCCGGCTAATTTTTTTTTTTTTTTTTTTTTTTTTTTTGAGACAGAGTCTCCCTCTGTCGTCCGGGCTAGAGTGCAGCGGCACGATCTCGGCTCATTGCCAGCTCTGCCTCCCAGGTTCACGCCATTCTCCTGCTTCAACCTCCCGAGTAGCTGGGACTGCAGGCGCCTGCCACCACACACAGCTAATTTTTTGTATTTTTAGTAGAGATGGGGTTTCACTGTGTTAGCCAGGATGGTTTCGATCTTCCGACCTCATGATCCGCCTGCCTCGGCCTCCCAAAGTGCTGGGATTATAGGCGTGAGCCACCACGCCTGGCTAATTTTGTATTTTTAGTAGAGACAGGGTTTCGCCATGTTGGTCAGGCTGGTCTCAAACTCCTGACCTCAGGTGATCCACCGCCCCCTCTTGGCCTCCCAAAGCGCTGGGATTACAGGCACGAACCACTGTGCCTGGGATCCACCCCCCTCAGCCTCCCAAAGTGCTGGGATTACGGGTGTGAACCACCGTGCCTGGGATTAACCTGTATCTTTTCACTTATTAACTTGTCTGTGCTTACTGGAGTGGCACTCTGAGCTAAGCCTGGACAGATGAGACTTTCTGTCTCTAGAGGTTTGCCTATTCTATATATTTCATATAAACAGGATCATAATATATTGGAATTGCGTCTTTATGTCTCTTTTCAGTAGTCCAATGGCACAATCTCAAAAACAGTCTAACTTCTGAACTTTCGCATACTGTTTGTTTGTGTTCTTCACGTCTGGATTTGGCATTCCCACGCTGGAATGCTGTTTGGGGGGATGACACGCAATCTTCGCTCAGTCTCCGTGGTTACTGCTCTGAACTCACCGCCCCGCTGTAGGGCAGCGCGTGCATGTGACCATTGTAAACTGCAATACGCATTCGACTGAAATATAAACCCAGCTCAAGGATGTACAGTGAAGCTGGTTTTTTTTTTTTTTTTTTTTTTTTTTTTTTTTTAGGGGGGTGGGGAGGGGACAATGTTTTGCTCTTGTCGCCCAGGCTGGAGTGCAATGGCAAGATCTCGGCTCACTGCCACCTCCGCCTTCCGGGTTCAAGCGATTCTCATGCCTCAGCCTCCTGAATAGCTGGGATTTCAGATGCCTGCCAACACACCTGGCTAATTTTTGTATTTGTAATAGAGACGGGTATTCACTATGTTGGCCAGGCTGGTCTCGAACTCCTGACCTCAGGTGATCCACCTGCCTCAGCCTCCCAAAGTGCTGGGATTACAGGTTTGAGCCACCGTGCCTGGCCTGCAGTGAAGCTTTCACGTCTATCTTTTCCTTTCTCTTTTCCTTTCCTGTGGCAAAGCTGTCCCAAAGGCAGGACTATGCCCCTCCTCTTGAAGTTCCTCTGATTGTCCAGTCCTCCACGGAAAATCTTACTATTTGTTTATCAGAACAGAAACAAAATAAAAGCCCTTAAAAGGTGACAAGCAACAGCATGAGGAGGACCCCGCTTGCCCAGGCAGCCTCCTCCAATCCCACCCTTGCCCCACACCAGAACAGAGGATAATTTCAGTGCCTGTGCCTGGGAAGACACCCAAAATGGGTGTCTGTAATTTGTTCCCTCTTTGAAAGAATGCAGGGCTTGAGAAGGCTCCCTTTCCCTGCAGGCCTCTGTCTGGGGCCAGATGTAGGCTCTGTGAAAAGAAGCACAGCTACAACCGGGAGCCTTAAAATAGTCAAAGTTTCTGTAACAGAAATTATTAGTGGTGTAAGGGAGCAAAAACAGGCAAAGGACTAGCTGCTTTCAGCTTCAGGGTTTCAGTGTGGTTAATAGACAATTGAAATCAAAGAATCATGTTTACTTCTTTTTTCTTTTTCTTTTCTTTTCTTTTTTTTTTTTTTTTTTTTTTTTGACAGAGTGTTGCTCAGGCTGGAGTGCAGTGATGCGATCTGGGCTCACTGAGGCCTCAAACTCCTAGGCTCCAGGCTGGGGTGCGGTGGTGCGATCTCAGCTCACCACAACCTCTGCCCCCAGGCTCAAGCGATTCTCCTGCTTCAGCCTTCTGAGTAGCTGGGACTATAGGCGCGCACCGCCACACCTGGCTAATTTTGTATTTGTTTTTGTAGAGATGGGGTTTTGCCATGTTGCCCAGGCTGGTCTCCAACTCCTGGGCTCAAAGCAATCCTCCCTCCTCGGCCTCCCAAAGATCTTGGATTACAGGCATGAGCCACCATGCCCAGTGGAAATGCATGTGGAACATATTCATTTTCCCTCTACTGGCTTGTAGCCCGGCTTTCACTCCACTATTTGTGTTATTTCACCTCCTCCCACTTCAGCACCTCAGTCTCTTTCATCCTAAGAAAACCTACCTCACCCTGTGGAATTAAACACATGTAAACCAGCCGGGCACAGTGGTTCACGCCTGTAATCCCAGCACTTTGGGAGGCCGAGGCAGGTGGCTCACCTGAGGTCAGGAGTTCAAGACCAGCCTGACCAACCTACATGGTGAAACCCCGTGTCTACTAAAAATACAAAAATTATTTGGGCATGGTGGTGGGTGCCTGTAATCCCAGCTACTTGGGAGGCTGAAGCAGGAGAATCGCTTGACCCCAGGAGGCAGAGGTTGCAGTGAGCCGAAATCGCGCCATTGTACTCCAGCCTGGATGACAAGAACAAGATTACATCTAAAAAAACAACAACAAAAAAAAACCACAAAAAAACCTTTAAGCCAAATAATTTGGATGCAGATTGAAATGGTTAGAGAATGTGGCCGGGCACGATGACTCACACCTATAATCCCAGCACTTTGGGAGGCCGAGGCAGGCGGATCACCTGAGGTCAGGAGTTCGAGACCATCCTGTCCAACATGGTAAAACCCCATCTCTACTAAAAATACAAAAATTAGCCGGCTGTGGTGGCACACGCCTGTAATCCCAGTTCCTTGGGAGGCTGAGGCAGAAGAATCGCTTGAACCCAGGAGGCAGAGGTTGCAGTGAGCTGAGATGGTGCCATTGCACTCCAGCCTGGGGCACAAGAGCAAGACAATGTCTCAAAAAATAATAAAAAAGAAAAAGAAAAAGAAAAGAAATGGTTAGAGAATGCAAGGCCCTGGGTTAGTCATTAGCCTTTGTTTTTCAGAAGGACAAGAAATAAGGTGGGGAAATTTTTACATACCAGTGGCCATAAAATTTAAGTTAAATCTTGACTTATTCTGTGTCTTGGCCTGCTAAAACTAGGTTTCAGTTTCTTTTGGTTTTCTATACGGGGAAAGGAGCTTTTCCTTCCTATGAGAAAGGTCATTTTCATAATTGTGAGAATTGTCACTTTGTCACCTTCAAACCTTGAGTCTGATCATGTTTGTTATTAGAATCTACATCTATTTGAGTGTTTGTTGTGGAAAACTGTCTTTGTTCCAGGAAGTCGTAAACAATGTTGATCCTAAGATGCTGACTTCACTGCTGAATAGCACGACCTAATCGCTATTAACCCCAGTGGCATTACTATTCTAGCTGTAATTAACTCTACCAATAACAAAACCTCTGAGGATTCTCTGAAAATCAGGAAGCTATCTAAAGGCATTCCTTCTTGTAAAACACACACACACACACCACATCAATTAATAAGTAAATCTAGGCTGGGTGCCATGGCTCATGGCTGTAATCCCAGCACTTTGGGAGGCCAAGACAGAAGGATTGCTTGAGCCCAGGAGTTCGAAACAAACCTGGGCAACATAGAGAGACCTCGTCTCTACAAATACTTTTAAAATTAGCCGGGAGTGGTGGCACATGCCTGTGGTCCTAGCTACTTGGAAGGCTGAGGCGGGAGGATTACTTGAGCCCAGGAGGTCGAGGCTGTAGTGAGCCATGATTGCGCCACTACGCTCCAACCTGGGTGACAGAGCGAGACCCTGTCTCAAAAGTAAATCTACACTCTACTTTTTAAATTATTTTATTTTATTTTATTTATTTACTTTTAGACGGGGTCTTGCTCTGTTGCCCAGGCTGGAGTGCAGTGGCGTGATCTCTGCTCACTGCAACCTCCGCCTCCTGGGTTCATGCCATTCTCCCGCCTCAGCCTCCCGATTAGCTGGGACTACAGGCGCCTGCCACTAGGCCCGGCTAATTTTTTTGTATTTTTAGTAGAGACAGGGTTTCACCATGTTAGCCAGGATGGTCTCGATCTCCTGACCTCGTGATCCACCCGCTTTGGCCTCCCAAAGTGCTGGGATTACAGGCATGAGCCACTGCGCCTGGCCAATCTAAACTCTACTTTAAACTGCAGACCCAAACCAAGTAATCCACAAAAATATCTAGGACAAGAAAAGTTCCCTGGAAGGGTTTCACCGCTTATCAGTAGATTGGTCACAGCAGATTTGGAGGTCGAGGAAGAAGCCTCTCAGGGAGGGGAAATGTCTCATCCCCCACAGTGTTTCAGTAGCAAGGACAGCTTCACAGCTCTGACACATTTTTTCTTTTAGACAGAGTCTCGCTGTGTCGCCCAGGCTGGAGTGCAGTGGCGCAATCTCGGCTCACTGCAACCTCCGACTCCTGGGTTCAAGCAATTCTCATGCCTCAGCCTCCTGAGCAGCTGGGATTACAGGTGCCCTCCACCATGCCTGGTTAATTTTTGTATTTTTAATAGAGATGGGTTTTCACCATGTTGGCCAGGCTGGTCTTGAACTCCTGACCTAATGATCCACCCGCCTTGGCCTCCCAAAGTGCTGAGATTACAGGCGTGAGCCACAGCGCCCGGCCAGCTCTGACACCTTTTGAAGGAGGAAGGGCCTAGGAGCTAACACTGACAGTGCTTACCATGTGCCAGACACGGGGCCAGGTCCCCATCGATGCCTCAGCACAGCCTCATGAAGTTGGCACCATTATGTCCCTATTACTGTTGGGGACATTTCAGCACAGAAAGTTTTAGTGACTTCCCAAAGTCACACAGCTAGCAGGTGGCTCAGAGTCCATGCCTTTGGCCACTGCAGTTTACTGATAAGAGGGAGCCATTCTTTTGGTCAACAAATATTTGAGCCGGGCACAGTGGCTCACGCCTGTAATCCCAGAACTTTGGGAGGCCAAGGTGGGCGGATCACTTGAGGTCAGGAGTTCGAGACCAGCCTGGCAACATGGTGAAATCCCATCTCTACTAAAAAAATACAAAAATTAGCTGGGCATGGTGGCTCATGCCTGTAATCCCAGCTACTTGGGAGGCTGAGACACAAGAATTGCTTGAACCCAAGAGGCAGAGGTTGTAGTGAGCCAGGAGCATGCCACTGCACTCCAGCCTGGGCGACAGAGTAAGACCCAAAGTCTAAAAAAAAAAAGAAAAAAAAAACAAAGGCCAGGCGCGGTGGCTCACGCCTGTAATCCTAGCACTTTGGGAGGCCAAGGTGGGTGGATCATGAGGTCAGGAGATCGAGACCATCCTGGCTAACACGGTGAAACCCCGTCTCTACTAAAAATACAGAAACATTAGCTGGGCGTGGTGGCAGGCGCCTGTAGTCCCAGCTACTTGGGAGGCTGAGGCAGGAGAATGGCGTGAACCCAGGAGATGGAGCTTGCAGTGAGCCGAGATTGTGCCACTGCTCTCCAGCCTGGGTGAAAGTGCGAGAATCCATCTCAAAAAAAAAAAAAAAAAACCTCCACAAATATTTGAGCATCTGCCATAAGTTAGGTAATAAGGAAGCTACATAAACCAATGTGGCCTTTGCTCTTGAGAGGGGGAAATGTAATGGGGGTAAATTACTAGGGGAAAGCAAGATAAGCACATAAGTAAACAGTAAAGCAGGACAAGATTCAGCTTCCTAAGAAGGGAACATAATTTTTTTCTTTTTTCTTTTCTTTCTTTTTTTTTTTTTTGAGACAACATCTTGCTCTGTTGCCCAGGCTGGAGTACAGAGGCACAATCTCGGCTCGCAGCAATCTCTGCCTCCAGAGTTCAAGAGATTCTCCTGCCCCAGCCTCTTGAGTAGCTGAGATTACAGGCCCACGCCACCATGCCCGGCTAATTTTTGTATTTTTTTAAGTAGAGACAGGGTTCGCCATGTTGGCCAGACTGGTCTCGAACTCCTGACCTCAGGTGATCCACCCGCCTCGGCTTCCCAAAGTGCTGGGATTACAGGTGTGAGCCACCGCGCCCAGCCGGTCAATTTTTTTCTATGGGCGTTCAGAGGAGGGAAGAGAAGCCCTCAGCCTACACCTGGTGGGGAAGACGAAGAGGCTTCACTCAGGAGGTAGAAGCTGAGCTGGATCTTAAGGAAGGGCAGTTTATTGGCCAGGAGATGCTTGGGGAAGGACAGAAGTCACCTTATGCTCAGAAAAAGATGTGACATCTTGGGGAGGCCCATTTGGCCAAAGGGTTCTCATCATGGAGCGAAGTGAATTGAAGGCAAGAGGTCAGGTGGAACAGAGCATGAACCAAGACCCAGGTCTCCTGGTGCCCAGTCTCAGGCTCCTTTCACTACTCCTCACTGCCTCATCATCCAGAACATTCCCCTGTTTAGGCTGCGGGCTCCTGATCTCAGTCACAACTGCCCTGAGGCTCAAGGCCTTCAGCTCTGAGGTGAAAGGTTGGGTTGCTTTCAAACCCCTTCCCAGGTTCCTGCGTCCAATTGGAGGTAGACTTCCAGCTCTGGCCACCTGCCAGGAAGCTGAGGGTGACTTCAGGCAAGGCACAGCCTCAGTTTCCTCATTTGTACTGCTCTTCTGGCATCTATCACACCCACTCTGATGGAATCATGTTACAAGATCATGCTGCCTTCTCTCTCCTACTAGGCTGCAATCCCTATTAGCGGAAAATCGGGGCCGGGTGCAGTGGCTCAAGCCTGTAATCCCAGCGCTTTGGGAGGCCGAGGCGGGCGAATCACAAGGTCAGGAGACGAGACCATCCTGGCTAACATGGTGAAACCCCGTCTCTACTAAAAAATACAAGAAAATTAGCTGGGTGTGGTGCCGGGCGCCTGTAGTCCCAGCTACTCGGGAGGCTGAGGCAGAAGAATGGCGTGAACCCGGGGGGGCGGAGCTTGCAGTGAGCCAAGATAGCGCCACTGCACTCCAGCCTGGGGCACAGAGCAAGACTCTGTCTCAAAAAAAAAAAAAGAAAAGAAAATCAGGGTCTGACTGAAAGGGTGAATAAAGGTTCAATTCCTAAAGGCAAGGAGTTCAGAGTCAAGGCATGAGATGACAAGCACAAAACCTATAATTTCATGATCACATGGTAAGTGTGGTGATAAGGTAAGCTGAAAAAGAAAAGGGGGCTGGGCACAGTGGCTCACACCTGTAATCCCAGCACTCTGGGAGGCCAAGGCAGGAGTATGGCTTGATCTCAGGAGTTTAAGACCAGCCTGGACCACATAGTGAGACCCTGTCTCTACCAAAAAATAAAAATTAAAAAAAAAATTCCCAGGTGTAGTGGCATGTACCTGTAGCCCCAGCTACTGAAGAGGCTGAGGTGGGAGGATTGCTTGAGCCCTGGGGATCAAGGCTGCAGTGAGCTGTGATCACACAACTGCACTACAGCCTGGGCAACAGAGCAAGACCCTGTAGAAAGAAAGGAAAGGTAGCCAGGCACAGTGACTCATGCCTATAATCCCAGCACTTTGGGAGGCCGTAGGCAGGCAGATCACCTGAGGTCAGGAGTTTGAGACCAGCTTGACCAACATGGAGAAACCCTGTCTCTACTAAAAATTCAAAATTAGCCAGGTGTGGTGGCGCATGCCTGTAATCCCAGCTACTAGGGAGGCTGAGGCAGGAGAATCGCTTGAACTTGGGAGGCGGAAGTTGCGGTGAGCCGAGATGGCGCCATTGCACTCCAGCCTGGGCAACAAGAGCAAGACTCCATCTCAAAAAAAAAATAATAATAGGGCCGGGCGCGGTGGCTCAAGCCTGTAATCCCAGCACTTTGGGAGGCCGAGACGGGCGGATCATGAGGTCAGGAGATCGAGACCATCCTGGCTAACAAGGTGAAACCCCATCTCAACTAAAAAATACAAAAAATAACTAGCCGGGCGAGGTAGCGGGCGCCTGTAGTCCCAGCTACTCGGGAGGCTGAGGCAGGAGAATGGCGTAAACCCGGGAGGCGGAGCTTGCAGTGAGCTGAGATCCGGCCACTGCATCTCAGCCTGGGCGACAGAGCGAGACTCCCTCTCAAAAAAAATAAATAAATAAATAAATAATAATAATAATAATAATAAAGAAAAAGAAAGAAAGGAAAGGAAAGAAAGAAAGAAGGAAGGAAGGAGGGAAGGAAAGAAGGAAGGAAGGAAGGAAGGAAGGAACGAACGAACGAACGAACGAACGAACTTAACCCAGTCTGAGAGAGTCAAGGCCTCTTGAGGCTACAGTAGCTAAGCTGAGACTCACCAGTGAGTAGGAGTCAGCCAGTAGAAGGGGGCTGTGAGGTGTGGAGGATCTTCCAGGAAGAGGAAAGACACAAAGGTAGGACACAGTGTGGGGTCTGCAGAGAACCATAAGCAATTTGGTGGGAGGCCTAGAGTGCTAGAAAGGAGGTAGGAGAGGAAGGACAGGGCCCGGCCTTGTAGAATTTTACTTATGTATATGTCTTTGTGTCATCCAAATACATAACAAAATGCATTCTATACAGTGGGCCTTCCATAAATACTTTCAAAAATGAATACAATGATTGGCTGGGCATGGTGACTCACGCCTGTAATGCTAACATTCTGGGAGGCCGAGGCGGGCGGATCACCCGAGGTCAGGAGTTCGAGACCAGCCTGGCCAACATGGTGAAACCCCACCTCTATTAAAAATACAAAAATTAGCTAGGCAAGGTGGCGGGCGCCTGTAATCCCAGCTACTTGGGAGGCTGAGGCAGGAGAATCACCTGAACCCAGGAGTCGGAGGTTGCAGTGAGCCGAGATTGCGCCACTGCACTCCAGCCTGGGCAATAGCATGACTCAGTCTCAAAAAAAAAAAAAAGAAAAGAAAAGAATACAATGAGATGACGAATTAGATGTTCTCTAAAGTTCTTTCCAGCCCTCGAAAGCCAGCATTGCTGCTCAAGGCCTCCCTGAGATTTGAGTTCCAAATATTCCCAAGTCTTTAATGGAAGAGTATCAAACCTCATCTGTGGGCTTATTTCACAAAACGTTTGCTCTGTAGAGGTATCTGTTCAGGCAGGAGACAAGGCAGTGTTAAATTCACCCTGACGGTTTAAGTTGTACCAGTTGGCTGGATTTTCTCTCCCTGCCAGGCAAGTTGTCAAACCCAGGCCAGGCCCAGAGACAGTCATGCTGGAGGGGCAAGAACTATGGCCTTTTGCCGGGCACGGTGGCTCACGCCTATAATCCCAGCACTTTGGGAAGCCGAGGGGGGCGGATCACCTGAGGTTGGGAGTTCAAGATGAGCCTGACCAACATGGAGAAACCCCGTCTCTACTGAAAAACAAAAAAATACAAAATTAGCCAGGCGTGGTGGCGCATTCCTGTAATACCAGATCCCAGCTACTCAGGAGGCTGAGGTGGGAGAATCGCTTGAAACCAAGAGGCGGAGGTTGTGGTGAGCTGAGATCGCGCCACTGCACTCCAGCCTGGGAAACAAAAGCAAAACTCTGTCTCAAAAAAAAAAAAAGAACTATGGCCTTTTAACCCACAGGGAAAGGTTGAAGATCCGGGAGGAGCCAGACAGATTGAAGCCAGCAGGAGTAAGATAAGGATTCAGACTGATTGGGCTTACCTCGTCCCCTGAGCTCTGAGGCCAGGTGTTCCTGAGATAGAGGAAGAGGGTGGAGAGCGGCTGCCTGAGCAGAAGGCAAAGGAAGACAGCACATTCCTTTGTGATGACCTTTCTCTACACAGACATGGGAAGTGGGACAGGGGGTTCAATAGGAAGTCAGTGGGAACAGTTTATCCCCTGCACCACAGTTCATGAATGAAGGGACTTCAAGTGCTTACTGTAAGGCCAGCCCAGTGCCCCAAAAGGCTGTGGGGACTGTGTGCCCCTCTCCCTATCCATCCCCAACATGAGAATGCTAAATGCTGCGCTGAGGTCTTCAGAATAGGAGCCCTAACCATTGTCTAGGATTCCAGGTACTTTCTGGGTAAGGAAATTAGGGGCAGTGAAAAATTGGAAGTTGGACGGCTGGTCATGGTGACTCACGCCTGTAATACCAGCACTTTGAGAGGCTGAGGCAGGAGGACCGCTTGATCCTAGGAGTTTGAGACCAGTCTGGGAAACATATTGAGACCCTATCCTTAAAAACAGGCCAGGTGCGGTGGCTCAAGCCTGTAATCCCAGCACTTTGGGAGGCCGAGATGGGCGGATCACGAGGTCAGGAGATCGAGACCATCCTGGCTAACACGGTGAAACCCTGTCTCTACTAAAAAATACAAAAAAAACTAGCCGGGCGAGGTGGCGGGTGCCTGTAGTCCCAGCTACTGGGGAGGTTGAGGCAGGAGAATGGCATAAACCCAGGAGGTGGAGCTTTCAGTGAGCTGAGATCCGGCCACTGCACTCCAGCCTGGGCAACAGAGCAAGACTCCGTCTCAAAAAAAAAAAAAAAAAAAAAAAAAATAGGCTGGGCGCAGTGGCTCACACCTGTAATTCCAGCACTTTGGGAAGCTGAGGCAAGTGGATCGCTTGAGGTCAGGAGTTCAAGACCATCCTGACCAACATAATGAAACCCATCTCTACTAAAAACAAAAAAAAATGCGGGGCGTGGTGGCTCACGCCTGTAATCCCAGCACTTTGGGAAGCCGAGGGGGGGCGGATCACCTGAGGTCAGGAGTTCGAGACCAGCCTGGCCAACATGATAAAATCCTGTCTCTACTAAAAATACAAAAAATTAGCTGGGCATGGTGATGGGCACCTGTAGTCCCATCTACTAGGGAGCCTGAGGCAGGAGAATCGCTTGAACCCAGGAGGCTGAGGTTGCAGTGAGCTGAGATCGCACCATTGCACTCCAGCCTGGGCAACAAGAGTGAAACTCCGACTCAGAAAAACAAAACAAAACAAAACAAAATTAGCTGGGCATGGTGGTGTGCACCTGTAGTCCCAGCTACTTGGGAGGCTGAGATGGGAGAATCACTTGAACCCGGGAGGCGGAGGTTGTAGTGAGCCGAGAGTGCACCACTATACTCCAGCCTGGGCAACAAGGCGAGTCTCCATCTCAAAAATAAATAAATAAATAAAAATAAAAGTAAAAAATTAGCCAGGCATGGTGGCTGGCACACACCTATGGTCCCAGCTACTTGGGAGGTCAAAGCTGGAAGACCACTTGGAACTCAGGAGTTCAAGGCTACAGCAAGCTATGATCTTGCCACTGGACTCCAGCCTGGGTGACAAAGTGAGACCCTGTCTCAAAAATAACATCAACAAAAACAACAAAATTGGAGGTTGGAGACTTGGAAAACCCTTACCACTGCCCCTCCTGCCCATGTGCACTGACTGTTATGAGTGAGCATGAGGGCTCATTCTCTTCTTGCCTGCTGAAGGAGGACAGCCTATGCCTCTCCCCTCAAACTCAGCCCCTCTCTAAGAAGAGCTATTCTTTCACAGGTTGTCAAGATTTGGAAAAGGAAGGCCTAGGCGCGGTGGCTCATGCCTGTAATCCCAGCATTTTGAGAGGCTGAGGTGGGTGGATCACCTGAGGTCAGGAGTTCAAGACCAGCCTGACCAAGAAGGTGAAATGCTGTCTCTACTAAAAATACAAAAATTAGCTGGGTGTGGTGATGCACACCTGTAATCCCAGGTTGCCTGGGCAACAGAGTGGGACTCCATCTCAATAATAATAATAATAATATCTTAAAATAAAATAAAATAAAATAAAATACAAAAATTAGCCTAGGAAGGTGGCAGGCGCCTATAATCACAGCTTCTCTGGAGGCTAAGGCAGGAGAATTGCTTAAGCCCGGGAGGTGGAGGTTGCGGTGAGCTGAGATAGCACCACTGCACTCCAGCCTGGGCCACAGAGTGAGACTCTGTCTAAAAAAAAAAAAAAGTGCTATGCGGTGCTATAAGGTTATGGTGAACTGAGCTGGCAAGTAACAGCCTCAGGGCTTCGTAGACACAGTAGAGTACCAGGTAGTCTATCTACCAAGGAGCACAGGGATCTTCCAGGTGAGGATTCTGCACCTTGGTGAGTTAGACCTTCGGTCCCCTTGGTTATTCTCTGCGCCCCCCACCCCATGGCCATCCCTTGCTCTTTTCTGAAAATTCAGGGTGAAGCGTAAGGTTTGAGGCACGTAGTGTTGAAATCACAATGACAGATCCTATCATTTGCATTAAGTCCTCTCACCCCATGCAAGAACAAATTTGGGCTAGGAATGGTGGTTCATGCCTATAAACCCAACACTTTGGGAGGCCGAGGTGGGAGGATTGCTTGAGCCCAGGAGTTTGGGACCAGCCTGTGCAACATAGCAAGACCTAGTCTTTACTTGTGGGGGGACTGGGTTAGGCTGAAGTGGGAGGATCGCTTGAGCCTCCGAGGTTGAGGCTGTAGTGAGTCGCGATCGCCACCGCTGCGCCCCACCCTGGGTGACAGAGCGAGACCCTGTCTCAAAATTAATTAATTAATTAAAATAACAAACAACAAAATCCGAGCTGTGCAGGCTCTGGGCTGGGCCGCCTCCCCGGCGGAGGGGGCTCCCTCTCAGGGGGACCGCCAGCTGCTGGTTCCGGGGACTGCTGCATCCGGAGGCGCGGGGACCCCTGCGCACCTGGCGGCTCCCGGGACGCCCCCTAACGCAGGCGGGAGGCAGAACGGAACGCCCCTCCGGCAGAGCCCGCCCCGGCCACTCCCCTCTCCAACCCGACCTGCCTCGGCAAGTCCTGAGTGTCGCAAAAGCGCTAGGGTTGCGCGTGGCACCTGAGAGGTCCCCTTGTCCCGGGGTCCATTTGAAGGTGAGGTGTTGGTGCGGAGCTGTTGTTTTGTGTTGTTTTGTTTTTTGTTTTTGAGACCGAGTCTCGTTCTGTCGCCCAGGCTGGAATGCAGTGGCGCCATCTTGGCTCACTGAAAGCTCCGCCTTCCGGGTTCAAGTGAATCTCCTGCCTCAGCCTCCTGAGTAGCTGGGATTGCAGGTGCATGCCACCACGCCCAGCTGATTATTGTATTTTTAGTGGAGACCGGGTTTCACCATGTTTGCCAGGCTGGTCTCAAACTCCTGACCTCAGGCGATCAGCCTGCCTCAGCTTCCCAAAGTGCTGCAATTACAGGCGTGAGCCACCGCACCCCGCCAGTGCCGAGCTGTTTTGACAACTGGGACCTCCGGTCCTCTGTGGGTAGGAAAATCAGCTCCCTCTTTGCTCCTCCGGGGCAGCTGCACCTTGGGCCAGCTTCCTGCCTCTCTCCCTGCCGGCACTGCTGGGGTGCCGCCCCCACACGCGCAGCCAGTGCCCCCTGGTAAGTCCTGGCCCCCCCTCTTCCCCGCGGCTCCTGGCCACTGCTCCCTCCAGTTGCTCTGGTCTTAGCAGTCTGCCCGACTTGTCTTCTGACTCCGGTTCTGTTCCACCTGCCTATTACCTGCCAGCCTGTCGGTTTCCTTCCAGCTAGAAGGTCTTCAGTTTCCAGAAGAGCCGAAGCATCTTTGGACCTACGTGGGAAGGACCTGCCTGTGACCTTTGCACTGTCCTGGAGGGTCCAGCTTTGGGCTGAATGGCAGCACCCACGCTGGGCCATCTGGTGCTGACCCACCTGCTGGTGGCCCTTTTCGGCATGGGCTCCTGGGCTGCTGTCAACGGCATCTGGGTGGAGCTGCCTGTGGTGGTAAAAGACCTTCCAGAGGGTGAGTGGGAGGGAGGTACAGGGAAGCGTGGGGCAGGTGTGCCCAGAAAGGTGGCCTGTGGCAGCTGTTTGTCCTTTAACCGCTATGCTCCTGACGTGGCGTCATTCCTTCCCTGCAGGTTGGAGCCTCCCCTCATACCTCTCTGTGGTTGTGGCACTGGGAAACCTGGGTCTGCTGGTGGTGACTCTGTGGAGGCGGCTGGCCCCGGGCAAGGGCGAGCGGGTCCCCATCCAGGTGGTACAGGTGCTGAGTGTAGTGGGCACAGCCCTGCTGGCCCCTCTGTGGCACCACGTGGCCCCAGTGGCAGGGCAACTCCACTCCGTGGCCTTCCTAACACTGGCCTTAGTGTTGGCACTGGCCTGCTGTACCTCTAATGTCACTTTCCTGCCCTTCCTGAGCCACCTGCCACCTCCTTTCTTACGGTCTTTCTTCCTGGGTCAGGGTCTCAGTGCCCTGCTCCCCTGTGTGCTGGCCCTAGTGCAGGGTGTAGGCCGCCTCGAGTGCTCGCCAGCACCCACCAATGGCACCTCTGGGCCTCCCCTCAACTTCCCTGAGCGTTTTCCTGCCAGCACCTTCTTCTGGGCACTGACTGCCCTTCTGGTCACTTCGGCTGCCGCCTTCCAGGGTCTCCTGTTGCTGTTGCCATCACTACCATCTGTAACCACAGGGGGCGCAGGGCCTGAACTTCCATTGGGATCCCCAGGAGCAGAGGAGGAAGAGAAGGAGGAAGAAGAGGCTTTGCCATTGCAGGAGCCACCAAGCCAGGCAGCAGGCACCATCCCTGGCCCAGACCCTGAGGCCCATCAGCTGTTCTCAGCCCATGGTGCCTTCCTGCTGGGCCTGCTGGCCATCACCAGTGCCCTGACCAATGGCGTGCTGCCTGCCGTGCAGAGCTTTTCCTGTTTGCCCTATGGGCGCCTGGCCTACCACCTGGCTGTGGTGCTGGGCAGTGCCGCCAACCCCCTTGCCTGCTTCCTGGCCATGGGCGTGCTGTGCAGGTGCAAAAGGGGCCCCAAGCTTGGTGGGTGGAACTTACAGTTGGGGCCCAGGTCCCAGAACAATCAGCCCTGAGTCTGCTCATCCCCAACAGGTCCCTGGCAGGGCTGGTTGGTCTTTCTCTGCTGGGCATGCTCTTTGGGGCCTACCTGATGGTACTGGCAATCCTGAGCCCCTGCCCACCCCTGGTGGGCACCACTGCAGGGGTGGTCCTTGTGGTGAGCAAGTGGGGACATGAAGTGGGGAGGAGGGTGTTCCCTGGGGCAAAGGCGTTCACACTCAGCCTGCTGCTGTGTCCCCCCTTGCAGGTACTGTCGTGGGTGCTGTGTCTTTGTGTGTTCTCATACGTGAAGGTGGCTGCAAGCTCCCTGCTGCATGGTGGGGGTCGGCCGGCATTGCTGGCGGCTGGTGTGGCCATCCAGGTGGGCTCCCTGCTTGGTGCCGGCACCATGTTCCCTCCCACCAGCATCTACCACGTGTTTCAAAGCAGAAAGGACTGTGTAGACCCCTGTGGCCCCTGAGCCTGGGCAGGTGGGGACCCAACTCTACACCACCTGCCTTCATCTTGCGGCTGCCACAGTGCCTGATTACTTGTGGCCGAGGCAGGCTTCCCCCAACACAGGAACGCTCATGGACACCTGCACACTCCAAAGAAGACCTTGGCCCATCAGGCCAGGGTGGGCACCAAAGACCAGGCTCGGAGCCAGGGGACAGGTTGGCGCTGTGGGCTTGGCCCCAGGGCCTGAGACCTTTGTGGGATTTGGGCAATAAAGTATTCTTACAAAAACAACAACAACAACAACAAAACCTAATGAAAACCTTGGCCGGGCGCGGTGGCTCAAGCCTGTAATCCCAGCACTTTGGGAGGCCGAGACGGGCGGATCACAAGGTCAGGAGATCGAGACCATCCTGGCTAATATGGTGAAACACTGTCTCTACTAAAAAATACAAAAAACTAGCCAGGCAAGGTGGCGCGCGCCTTAGTCCCAGCTACTCGGGAGGCTGAGGCAGGAGAATGGCGTAAACCCGGGAGGCGGAGCTTGCAGTGAGCTGAGATCCGGCCACTGCGCTCCAGCCTGGGCGACAGAGCAAGACTCCGTCTCAAAAAAAAAAAAAAATGAAAACCTTATAAGAAATATATAATGAATATATAATGAAATCAGGAAACTGGCTTAAATAATTTTTCATATATATATTATCTAATGTGCAATTAGATTTAAATAGATTGTAGTGTCTTATCATATCCACAGCTTATCTCTTCTTCTGTGGGTTTTCTTTGTCAAAAACCTTTCTTAGTCAGGTGAGTCTCTGTGATATACTATGGGATTGGCCCTTAAAGACAATAGAGTCTCGCTCTGTTGCTCAGGCTGGAGTGCAGTGGTACGATATCAGCTCACTGCAACCTTTACCCTCCCGGGTTCAAGTGATTCTCCTGCCTTAGCCTCCTGAGTAGCTGGGATTACAGGTGAGTGACACAACACCCAGCTAATTTTTGTATTTTTAGTAGAGACGGCGTTTCACCATGTTGGCCAGGTTGGTCTTGAACTCCTGACTTCAGGTGATCCACCTGCCTTGGCCTGCCAAAGTGCTGAGATTACAGGCATGAGCCACCTCGCCCTGCCTTTTTTTTTTTTTTTTTTTGACGGAGTGTCACTCTGTCGCCCAGGCTAGAGTGCAGTAGTGTGATCTCGGCTCACTGCAAGCTCCGCCTCCCAGGTTCAAGCGATTCTCCTGCCTCAGCCTCCTGAGTAGCCGGGATTACAGGCGTGTGCCACCACGACCGGCTAATTTTGTAATTTTAGTAGAGATGGGGTTTCACCATGTTGGTCAGGCTGGTCTCGAACTCCTGACCTCGTGATTCGCCCGCCTGGGCCTCCCAAAGCGCTGGGATTACAGGAGTGAGCCACAGCGCCCGGTGGAAACATGGATTACTTCAATTTTCTTCCTTCTGCTTTTCTGTATTTGTTAAATTTCAAATAAAGCAAACCTGATCCAAACCTCCTCTAAGAAGAGGGTATCGTTTCCCCTAAGGTCGATCTACCCCCTACCAAAGTCCCTAAGGCAGAAGAAGCTGCTCAATGACGGCTTCTCTTCCTTTTCTTTGGAACTCAAGGGCATCCACGAAGGGGAAGAAATGCTAATTCTGAAAGCAGTCAGGTCCTCCCTTCTGAAAAACGAAGATGACAGCTAGTCCTGGGGGAAGAGGAAATCCTCGCAGAGTTCGCACCCACCTCCGGACCTTCCTCCAGCCCCAGCTCCAGCCACGCGGAATACAGAAGCCCAAGCCCGGCGCCGCGTCACGCCCAGCCAGTCTGCTGCGCGTGCGCTCTCCCGCCTCGCCCCCGGGAGACTCACGGGCGCGCACGCCGCGGGGGTCCGCTCGGCCACTTGTTCTCAAGGCTCCATGAACGCGCAAGCAAAGACGTCCTTCGAGGGAACCTTTTCTCCTCCTGGCGGACAAGAGTGGAACAACAGGGCTTGAGGAGAAGATTTGCGGGGTTGGGGGTGACATCTTTTGAAACTTGACCTCGTTTTTAATTTTGTTTGTTTGCTTGAGACGGACTCTCGCTCTGTCGCCCAGGCTGGAGTGCAATGGTGCAGTCTTGGCTCACTGCAACCTCCGCCTCCTGGGTTCGAGCGATTCTCCTGCCTTAACCTCCCGAGTAGCCAGGATTACAGGCACCCTGCCACCATGCCCGTCTAATTTTTGTATTTTTAGTAGAGACGCAGTTTCGCCATGTTGGCCAGGCTGGTCTTGAACTCCTGACCTCAAGTGATCCACCTGCCTCGGCTTCCCAAAGTGCTAGGATTACAGGCATGAGTCACTGCACCCGGCCTTTTTTTTTTTTTTGTCTGAGTCTCGCTCTGTCGCCCAGGCTGGAGTGCAGTGGCGGGATCTCAGCTCACTGCAACCTCCGCCTCCCAGCTTCAAGCTATTCTTCTGCCTCAGCCTCCTGAGTAGCTGGCATTAGGGTGAGAGCCACTAAGCCTAATTTTTGTATTTTTAGTAGAGACGGGGGTTTCTCCATATTGGCCAGGCTGGTCTCGAACTCCTGACCTCAGGCGATCCACCTGCCTCAGCCTCTCAAAGTTCTGGGATTACAGGCATGAGTCACCGCGCCTGGCTGTTGGGGGCATGGCAGGTTAATGTCAGCTCCTACAACCGTGAAATTGTTGAGGGATGAGAGAAGTAGTTTCTACAACTCACATCTGGTGACCAGGCCTTTAGATGAAACATACTATCCCGATGATGCCACAGTCTCCTCCTGCCTGTCAGTAGAGACAGAAGTGTGTAGCGGGAGTGAGAACAATCCTGTACAAGGCAGAGGCTGCTGGCCTTTGAACTGGAGAGATGGACACTAAGCCAACCTTAACTGAGTAGCCAGAGATGTTTATGAGGCAGCAGAGTACCAGAGGAGAGCCTGTGAGCCAGATTAGATTATGTAGGATTTTTTTTTTTTTTTTTTTTTTTTTTTTTGAGACATAGTCTCGCTCTGTTGCCCAGGCTGGAGTGCAGTGGCCAGATCTCAGCTCACTGCAAGCTCCACCTCCCGGGTTTATGCCATTCTCCTGCCTCAGCCTCCCGAGTAGCTGGGACTACAGGTGCCCGCCACCTCGCCTGGCTAGTTTTTTGTATTTTTGTTTTAGTAGAGACGGGGTTTCACCATGTTAGCCAGGATGGTCTCGATCTCCTGACCTTGTGATCCGCCCGTCTTGGCCTCCCAAAGTGCTGGGATTATAGGCTTGAGCCACCACACCTGGCCTAAGTAGGATATTTAAAGCCAGACTGCCTTGAGTAGTGTTTAAAACCCTACTGGTACAGGAAGCAGAACCTCAGTGACCACCAGGGGCCCATAGACTCTGTTTGAAGGAATAAGATGATGGTGCAAGCGTTGTTTGTGACTCATCAGGAGTGGCAACCTTTGGGCGTGACAAGTGAAACCTATTCACGGTCCATCTGAAACAAAACTGCATCCAGTAGCTGTGGACACAAACTCTTTAAAAGGGAAAAGAAGGCTACTTTTAGGGCCAGGTGCAGTGGTTCATGCCTGTAATCCTAGCATTTTGGGAGGCCGAGGCGGGCGGATCACGAGGTTAAGAGATCAAGACCATCCTGGCCAACGTGGTAAAACCCCACCTCTACTGAAAATACAAAAATTAGCTGGGCGTGGTGGTGCGCGCCTGTAATCCCAGCTACTCGGAGGGCTGAGGCAGAGGTTGCAGTGAGCCAAGATTGTGCCACTGCACTCCAGCCTGGTGACAGAGCAAGGCTCTGTCTCAAAAATAAAATAAAAATAAATAAATAAAATAAAAGGGAAAAGGTTACTGGCTCACGCCTATAATCCCAGCATTTGGGGATGCAGACATGGATGGATTGCTTGAGCTCCAAAGTTCCAGATCACCCTGGGCAACATGACAAAACCCTGTCTCTATGAAAATTACAAAAAATTAGCTGGGCATGGTGGCATGCGCCTGCAGTCCCACCTATTCGAGAAGCTGAGGTGGGAGGATCACTTGAGCCTGGGAGGTTGAGGCTGCAATGAGCTGTGATGGCACCACTGCACTCCAGCCTGGGTGACAGAGTGAGATTCTTTCTCAAAAATAAATAAATAAAAGTTAAAAAAAAAAAAAAAAAAAAAAAAACAGGTGTGGTGGCTCACGGCTATAATCCCAATACTTTGGGAGGCTGAGGTGGGTAGATCACTTGAGGTCAGGAGTTCGAGACCAGCCTGGCTAACATGCCAAAACCCCATCTCTACTAAAAATACAAGTATTAGTCGGGTGTGGTAGCACGCACCTGTAATTCCAGCTACTCAGGAGGCTGAGGCAGGAGAATCGCTTGAACCTGGGAGGTGGAGGTTGCAGCAAGCGGACATCGTGCCAGTGCACTCCAGCCTGGGTGACAAGAGCACGACTCCATCTCAAATTAAAAAAAGGGTTTGGGGGAGAACAATTTCAAACCAAATCAAATTTGAAGCTCTTAATATAGAAAGGTATAAATAAGACTGGTGGAGAAAAAATGTATTCGATCCCCAAATTTATTCAAGATACAAAAGTTCCAAGTGACAACAACAACAACAAAATGTCTAAAAGAATAACCAACATATGCTGGTATGGTGTGGGAAGTTAAAAATAAAATAGTGACCAACAAGAGGAAAGAAGCTCCAAAGAAAGACAATGAAGAAAAGCAAATTAATTTCCAAGAAAACAAAGGATGACATTGTAGAAATGTCAAGATTGAGTGAGCTAGAAAACTGAGATTGTTTGGGTGACTTATGATTCCAGAGGTGGCCCATGAAATAGCTGCTCTCACTCACAGGACAACCTGGGCAATTTGGGAGAGAACAGGAACTAGATCCAAGTTCATGAAATACCTCGGAAGATCTGATTTGAGGAGAAGGCCTCATGGTTTCTAGGAGAGGTGATGGTGATGTCTGATATTCTTTTTATTTTTTATACATATTTTTGAGACAGGGTCTCCCTCTGTCACCCAGGCTGGAGTGACAATCACAGCTCACTGTAGCTGTGACCTCCCAGGCTCAAGCCATCCTCCCACCTCAGCTTCCCAAGTAGCTACAGGTGTGAGCCACTACACCCAGCTAATTTATATATTTTTTGTCTTGCTATGTTGCCCAGGCTGGTCTCAAACTCCTGAGCTCAAACAATCCTCCCACCTCCGCCTCCACCTCCCAAAGTGCTGGGATTACAGACATGAACCACCACACCCAGCCAATATTGGATGGCCTAGAGGGATGAGATGGGGTTTCGGCTTTAGTTACATTGACCTGGATTGGAATCCTAACTTTGCCACTTAAGAACTGTCTGAATTTGGGCAAGTCATTAATCTAATCAAATCTGTCTTCAGGAGCCAGGCACGGTGGCACATGCTTGCAGTACCAGCTACTTGGTTTGGGAGGCTGAGGCAGGATTGCTTGAGCCTGGGAGTTAGAGTTCAGCCTGGGCAACATAGCAAGATCTTGATTCTAAAAAAATAAATAGGCCGGGCATGGTGGCTCATGCTTGAAATCCCAACATTTTGGGAACCAGAGGCAGGCGGATCACCTGAGGTCAGGAGTTGGAAACCAGCCTGGCCAACATAGTGAAACCCTGTCTCTAGTAAAAATACAAAAAATTAGCTGGGCACGGTGGTGGTGCCTGTAATCCCAGCTACTCAAGAAGCTGAGGCAGGAGAATTGCTTGAACCCGGCAGGCGGAGGTTGTAGTGAACCAAGATTGTGCCATCGCACTCCAGCCTGGGCGACGGCGTGAGACTCCGTCTCAAAAAATACAAAAATAAAAATAAACAAAACATCAGTCTTCCCATCTGAAAAATGCAGACAAAAGACCTATTTTACAGGGGTACTTTAAGGACTAAATGAAATGCGTATGGAATGCTGGCACATGTAGCACAGACAAAAGATAAGTAGGCAGCCGGGCGCAGTGGTTTACGCCTGTAATCCCAGCACTTTGGGTGGCCGAGGCGGGTGGATCACGAGGTCAGGAGATCGAGACCACGGTGAAACCCCGTCGCTCCTAAAAATACAAAAAATTAGTTGGGCGTGGTGGCTGGCGCCTATAGTCCCAGCTACTTTGGAGGCTGAGGCAGGAGAATGGCGTGAACCTGGCAGGCGGAGTTTGCAGTCAGCCAAGATCACACCACTGCACTCCAGCTTGGGCGACAGAGCGAGACTCCGTCTCAAAAAAAAAAAAAAAAAAAAAAAAAAAAGATAAATAGGCACTACTCTGAATAAAATCTAAACAAGTTTGCCTGCATTATTATTTTTCATTTTTATTTTTTGTAAAGATGGGGGGGTCTCACTATGTTGCCCAGGCTGGTCTCAAATTCCTGGCCTCAAGTGATGCTCCCACCCTAATATCCCAAAGTGCTGGGATTACGGGCGTGAGTCACTGTGCCTGGCCCACGCACATTATTAAAGATTGACTTGCAAGGCTGGATATGTTGATTTTTTTTTTTTTTTAGAGGGTCCCATTCTTGCCCAGGCCAGAGTGCAGTGGTGCCTTCATGGCTCACTGCAGCCTCAATCTCCATGGGCTCAGGTGATCCTCCTACCTCCCTAGTAGCTGGAACTACAGGCACACACCACCACACCCAGCTAGTTTTTGTATTTTTTGTAGGTACAGGGTTTTGCTATGTTGCCCAGGCTGGTCTCGAACTCCTGGACTCAACTGATCCTCCTGCCTCAGCCTCCCAAAGTGCTGGGATTACAGGTGTGAGCCTCTGTGCCTGGCCATAAGTGCATTTTTAAAATTATGGATAATATACATTTATATAAGGCAAGGTCTTTTGGGAAAAATAATCCGTCTTTAAATTAGCAAGCTATTTTTCTCATCTTGAACCCCACAGTGTTCTCTGTAACACTCAGCTCCCTCTGACCTCCAGAGAACTTTGTATTCTATCATTTTCTTGCTCACATTTAGTCTCCCTGGCCAGATTTTAAACTGCTCAAGCAAACACTGTTGCCAAACCATCCATTACATTCCAGGTCTTGGGTCACTGTCGACAGGTCTGTGAAAACCTGGCCGTCAGAGGTGTCAAAATAAAGGTAGGAGCATCAGGGTGTGGAAACCACACCCTGTGGAAACCAAGAGTAAACCTAATCCTTCCTTCGCCCAGAGCCGTGGTTTGGCTGCAGTTGGCATATCCATGGTTTTGGCTGCTTGCAACTGGAGACTGGCCTCAGAAAGCTGTGCAGTAGCAGCTCAGAGCTTCAAGTGGGTCAAAGTGTTTTCCTGAGAACAGGATGAAAATGTGGGGACTCGAGTCTGGCAAGCCTACGGCAGTGCTGGAGTATAATCTAACCTGCAAAATCCTGGCAATGTGGCACAGTCAAGGGCTCGCTGCCTCGATCCAGAACATTAAAACAAGCAGGCAACAGTCGGAACAATGACGTACCCCCGCCAGAAGGCAGGTGACACAACCAGGATGAAAACTATCAGGAAAGTGCTTGCCCAACCCATTCGCTATCAGGAGAAACTAGCTACTTGGGAGACCTTTCAAACAAGTGAGGTGACTTAATAAAGCAGAAACTCCTCTGTGCCCCACAGATCCTTCTGTATCTGTCCGCAACAGCCAGTTAGGCACTGACAGGCTGGCAGTCCCTCTACCTCCCCTCGCATCCCCCCTTCTGTGCTTTGTCCGTAGCAGACAGTGGTGTGGCTGGCACAGATGGAGACACTGGATAAGCAAAAATGAAAGCAGGGGAGGCCAGGTGCGGTGGCTCACACCTGTAATCCCCAGCACTTTGGGAGGCCGAAGTGGGCGGATCACTTGAGGTCAGGAGTTCGACACCAGCCTGGCCAACATGGTGAAACCTCGTCACTACTGAAAATACAATAATAAGCCGGGTGTGGTGGCACATGCCTGTAATCCCAGCTACTCGGGAGGCGGAGGCTGCAGTGAGCCAAGACTGCACCTCCAGCCTGGGCGACAAAGCAAGACCCTGTCTCCACCCCTCCCCCACCAAAAAAGCAGCAGGCGGAAAAGACCGGGCTGCGCACCCTGAAGGAAGAGACAGGAGGCTGCAGTTCAGGACGACAAGATGGAAACATTCTTATGTCCAGATCCGGGTGGTGCCTGCACAGAGCACACATGTAAAACTTCACTGGTAAGTATGCTTAAGACCTGTGCCGTTTCCTTATATAACCTACACCTCCACGAAAACCCAAAACAAACAGGCCACAAGCTCCCTGTTCACTATCCTTTATTAAAGGGGCCACATCCTCATGGGACTCCAGCCACACCAGTCAGGTCCCCCAAATACAGCAGGAGGCCTGGAAGAGGAGGGGAATGACTTATGATCCTACCATGTCTCCCTAGAAACAGAAACCACCACAGACAGACAGACGGACAGGGGCTGGGGAGAACTTGCCTCACTCTGTCCTCTCCCCCTTTCCCCTACTTAAAAAGAAAGTCAAACACTGGCTACGCAGCCCCCCAGCCCCCCACCCCACCCATAGCAGCGTTTGTGGGACCCACCCCCTTGCGAGGGGTGGCCCCGAGGCAGCTTCCTCTCTCGCTTCACTTTGGTTTGCTCCTGGCAACTCCGTGCCCTCTTCCTTTCCTCAGCCTCCAGCTCGGCCTCCCCTGCATCTTCTATCACCTACTCGGACCTTCTCTCTCATCTCCTGGGCCTCCCTGCCCCAGCTTCCGGGGAAGCAGCGTCTCGGGCGTCTTCCCTTCTCCTAACAAGGGGCCCCACCAGGCCCTCTGCCCAGGATGTGGAACTCACACAGCCGCCCCACTCTCCTTGAGGTCAGGGGCAGAGCGCTGCCGTCTCATTCGTGGGGGAGTAGTGTATGGGGGGTAGCGGGGCCCTGGGGGCCGCTGGGCTGGGTAGGGTTGGGGCGCCTGGGGATGAGAGTTGTGCTTTTTGGGCTGGAAGTGCTGGGGTTCAGGCTGTGCAGAACCCGCTCCCCGGGATCGGCCCCCTCCATCCAGGGAGTTCCTGCGGGGATGGTGGGACCTTCGGGGACTCGGAGGCCTGCGGGCAGGGGTGGCTGGAGGGGGAGTGACCTCCTCAGGGGGTTGGGGTGGAGCTGGAGCCTCCCCGCTCCCCATCCCTGGCCAAGACTCCCGGTGCTGGGGGTTGCTCTTGAAGGGGAAGCGTAGCTTGCAGTCGTGAGGGGGCACAAAGCGGGCTGGGGGCCTGCGCAGCCCCCCGCCCCGGCCCCCAGAGCCCTGCAGTCCCTGCAGCCGTAGCTGCTCCTGCTTAAGCCAGCGAAGACGACCACGACGGAAGGCAGGGTCCTCCTCCATGAGCCGTGACACCCGCTCCCAGCTTGACAGTGGTGGCGACGGGGGCCGGGCTGATGGCATGTGGTCACTGGGGGCTGCCTCCTCTGCTGCCTCTGATCCTTCAGGTGGAGCCCAGGGGACCTCACCACCTTCTTCATTCTCATCCTCATGATCCTGGGAGGGAGGAGTGAGAGAAAAGGAGAAGGGATGTGAGGAGAGCTGAATCCTCAGGACATGTGGATTCAAGAGGGACCTGGAGTGCCTGGAGGTCAAAGGGTCTGGAGAAAAGCCTTGAGATAAGGAAGCTCGAAAAATAGGGGTTTAGGGCCGGGCGCGGTGGCTCATGCCTGTAATCCCAGCGCTTTGGGAGGCTGAGGCAGGCAGATCACAAGATCAAGAGATCAAGACCATCATGGCCAACATGGTGAAACCCTGTCTCTACTAAAATACTAAAAAAAAAAAAAAAAAAAAATTAGCCGGGCATGGTGGTGCAAACTTGTAGTCCCAGCTACTCAGGAGGCTGAGGCAGGAGAACTGCTTGAACCTGGGAGGCGGAGGTTGCAGTGATCTGAGATGCGCTACTGCACTCCAGCCTGGCAACAGAGCGAGACTCTGCCTCAGAAAAACAAAACAAAACAAAAAAACCCTGCACACTTTATATCAGTGGGTCTTAAACTTTGCTGTACTTCAGAAACACCCAGAGCTTATTACAAATGCAGATTTGTCCCCAAAGATGTGATTCAGTAGGTCTGGGGTAGAACCCAGAAATCTGCATTTTTAATTAGCAGTCTGGTGACAGTGAGGCATGTGGTTCATAAACGATATTGGAAAAAAACTGTGCTATACTTCAGTGAATTTTTTTCCAGACTCGGGGAAGGTTAGGCTCTGAGATGGAAGGTTCAGATTCCTAAAGGGAAGAGCTGAGGGAGAAGGGCGGGAGAAGGCCAGACCTACCTGGGCCAGGGGGATGACCCTCTCCATGCGGAGCATGCGGTCCCGCAGGGCCTGCAGCTCCCGGTCCTTGCTGCTGTTCTGCAGCTTCACCTCCTGCAGAATCCCCGTCAGCTTGTCGATGTGGGCCCGGAGGTCCTCCACCTCTGCCCCTCGGGCTCCCTCCTCACTGCCACCACCACTGCCAGCTCCACCTCCTTCCTCCTCGCCCACAGTGTCCCAGACATCCCGGGCCACGGCCCTCCAGGCATCTCCGGGGCCCTCCGGCTTGCCATAGGTGCGACACAGCTCCCGCATCTTGAGGGCGGCCAGGGCCTCAATCTCAGCCCGCCCGTGGCGGAAGTCAGCCAGGGCCACCTCGTAGCAGATCTCCTTCACGGCCTGCATCTTCAGGTCAGCCATGGTGGCCCAGCGGGGGTCTTTGCCCTGCAGCCTCCGTCGCTGGGGGATCTGATAAACTCTGCGAGGGGCCCTGCGCTTGCCACTGCTGGGCAGGCCACAGCGTTTGACAATGGTCTGGACCGTGGTGGGCGGCAGCTGCTCTCGCAAGGAGGAGATGAGTCGCCAGCTCTCTTCACAGGAGCGCTTGTCAGAGTCATCCCCGCTGTCTGAGTCCGCATACTGGGGCCAGAGAGAGAAAGAGGAAGAGAGGGCTAAGGACATCCAGAGCCCATGTGTCACTAAGTGACACTGGAAACGCACCCATCAGGGAGCCTGGGTTCAAGTCCTGCTCCATCCCGACAGCACACCCTTGGGCAGACTGCTTAACCTCTGCTCCTCTAGACAACAGAGATAATGACGGTATCTACCTCCCAGATCCATTTGGAGTACTTAGAACCATGGCTGGCACAGAGAAAGTTACCATAAGTATTAGCTGTAGCTAATCAAGTGTGGAACTTTGTGCAAGACTTAAAAGACCATTGAGGGGTGGTGGCGCGTGCCTGCAATCCCAGCATGTTGGAAGGCCAAGGCAGGAGGATCGCTTGAGCCCAGGAGCTGAAGACCAGCCCGGGCAATGTAGTGAGACCAACATCTCTACAAAAAAAAAAAAAAAAAAAAAAATGTAGCCAGGCATGGAAGTGCACACCTGTAATCCCAGCTACTCAGGAGGTTGAGTTGGGAGGATTGCTTGAACCCAAGGAGTTCGAGGCTGCAGTGAGCTATGATCAGGTCACTGCACTCCAGCCAGGGTGACAGAGCAAGATCCTGTCTCAAAAACAAAACAGAAAGTCCACGGCCGGGCGCAGTGGCTCACATCTGTAATCCCAGCACTTTGGAAGGCCAAGGCGGGCAGATCACGAGGTCAGGAGTTCAAGACCAGCCTGGCCAACATGGTGAAACTCTGTTTCTACTAAAAATAGAAAAATTAGCCGGGCGTGGTAGCGGGCTCCTGTAATCCCAGCTACTGGGGAGGCTGAGGCAGGAGAATCGCTTGAACCCGGGAGGCAGAGGCTACAGTGAGCTGAGACTGTCCCACTGCATTCCAGCCTGGGTGACAGAGGGAGACTCTGTCTCCAAAAAAAAAAAAAAAGAACAATCTTAATAGCAACACAGGTAGTACTTGGATACGGTGAAAATCATAAACTTGGCACGATCAACTGGAGTATGGGAAGCCCTGGTCAACTGGAGGAATCTTCCTTCCTTCCTCACAATGGATTCCTCCTGTAGTCACATCTCCCTCCTGGCTTTTTCCTCTCGGACCCTTCCCCTTAGCCCCATGCCCACTTCCTTCCCACTCTGGCTCAGGGGTGAGCACTGCACTCGGACTCAGGCTTGCTGCTCATCCGCCCGTCAGCCCATCTCCAGCTCCTGCTGCCCCTCACCAGTCGCTGCTGCTCCAGCAGAAGATCGGCTTCTTCCTTTTCTTTCCGGTACTGATTCTCCAGATCCTGCAGCCTGGGATTGGGCGGGGAGGGAAGGAACAGCAACCTTGGTGAGGTACCTGCCAAGAGGAGGACACGGGCCCAGAGGCCTGGGAGGGACGGCCTAGAGGGCCGTGGGGCACGTGGGCATCCCCCTCGCACCTCTTCTCCATTTCCAGCTTGATGTCGATGCCTTGCTGCTCCAGCAGTTCCTTCTGGGCAAAGTTCCAGTCGACTGGCTCAGAGGGCGGTCCTGGGGGTGGGGGGACCCCTCGTTCCCGTTCCAGCCTCGCCTGCTCCGGGTGGTTGAAGCGGAAAACATGGTTCTTGCCCATCACAATCCTATTCCCTAGAGATGGGAGGAGGGAAAAGTAAACTCGCTCCCCAACAGCACCAAACCCATCCCTACACCCAAGACAGAGAGGATCCAGCACAGGGGGCTGTGATACCCTCTCTTCCATCACCCCAAGTCTGAGGGCAGCTGGAGCCTATGCTCCCCTGGCTGACACCCAGGCACCAACCCCATTCCTGTCGGCCAAAGGGAATTGCGAGAGCTTGGCATCCTCTTCCTGTTCCCTGGGACAGCAGGAGAAACCAAGACCTGACTCCTTGACCTTCGCTTCCCAGTTCCTTCTTTATATCCCCGTGCTATTTCTGATGTATTTCAGGGTCCGCCTCTAGGATACACCCAGAAGGCCCTCCCTTGAGACTTCCTCCACACAGCCAGGCCCCAGAACCCGCACTCTGTGACACATCTTCTACCTGACTTCAGCACCAGCGGCTCCGTCACAAGCTTCCCATTCACATATGTCTCAGCTCCTTCACAAGGCTCCAGAGTGACCACCACTGAATGGAAGGGCAGAGGAAGGGGAAAGATCAGACCCTGGAGGAAGGTGGGTCATGGTCACAGATTCCCACCTTTGCCTTACCCCGAAAACCACACATGCACCACCAGTCCCACCCCCAGTACCTGTGGGGGGTGCCATGGCCCCTCTGGTGGCAGGCAGCACGGGAAAGGAAGAGCAGAAGGAGGGTTAGAGCCCCAACTACAATTCCCAGAAGCCTCTGCAGTGGCTCCTGACTCACCCACCTCTATCCTCCCCAGCAGCAGCTTAGAAAACCAATAATTGTCAAAAGGATTCATTCCTCATGTTTAACTGCTCAGAGGCCCTGTCATTTCTGCCTTCCAGATGTCCATTCCTACCTTTCCCACTGACATTATCCCTGGTGGGGCCTGGGTTTCTCCAGCAGGCTTGTAGCCCACCTCTCTGCCTCATGCATCTTGCAAACTGCTGCCTGACTCACCTTCTCAAGACACAGCTGACATATGACAAGAGAAAGTCAGCCCAACCCAAACATCCATCAAGCTGCTCCTCAGTACAAATCACTGAGCCTGCCAGTTTCTGGGGACACGAAGATGCATGATGCAACTCCCTGCCCTCAAGGAGCAGTGGCCATTGCCACAGAGGAACCCTGGTTTCCCAAAGGCCCAGGCTCTGCAGCTCCTTAGCCAGGGATGCTGAACAAGTCAATTTAACTTCTGCGATTTTTTTTTTTTTTTTTTTTTTTTTTTTTTTTTTTGAGACAGAGTCTCGCTCTGTCGCCCAGGCTGGAGTGCAGTGGCCGGATCTCAGCTCACTGCAAGCTCCGCCTCCTGGGTTCACGCCATTCTCCTGCCTCAGCCTCCCGAGTAGCTGAGACTACAGGCGCCCGCCATCTCGCCCGGCTAGTTTTTTGTATTTTTTTTTTTAGTAGAGACGGGGTTTCACCGTGTTAGCCAGGATGGTCTCGATCTCCTGACCTCGTGATCCGCCCGTCTCGGCCTCCCAAAGTGCTGGGATTACAGGCTTGAGCCACCGCGCCCAGCCCTGCGATATTTTATAAGATGGGATAATGAAGTCTGAATGAAGAGTTGTTAGAAGGCCCAAATAAGTAAACTATAAAATAACATGCAATCATGTTTTATTATTATAATACTTATACTAGAAGTAATAGAGAAACACAGAAACTGGGATGAACTATAACATCAGGCAGGGATGGGGACAATGGATGCTGCTGGGAGAACAAGGAGAGCAGAGGACTCAGCTTAGGGGCAGAGGACAGGAAATGAGCCAATGCAAAGAGAGACTCAGAAGACGATGGGGAGAGAGGCAGCCAAGGGCATCACGGCGGCTCAGGGAAACGGCAGCAGCAGAAGTGGAAGCAGGACGGGATGTGGGTGCCTAGAGGGGGTGCCATCTATCCCCATCTTTTCTTCATTTCCCATCATGCCCCAAAATTCATTTATTGATTTAAATCCAAATATACCACACTCCTACTATCTTCCAAACGCTATTTTATTAGGTCTTAGAAATCCAGTGGTGATATAAAACAAAAAATCCCTGCTCTCATAGACCTTACTTCCGCCTGGAAAGACAGACAATAAACAAGATAATCTAAAGTCATTTAATCGTGATGGTTTTTTTTTTTTTTTGAGATGGAGTTTCGCTCTTGTTGCCCAGGCTGGACTGCAATGGTGCAATCTTGGCTCACTGCAACCTCTGCCTCCTGGGTTTAAGCAATTCTCCTGCCTCAGCCTCCTGAGTAGCTGGGATTACAGGCATGTGCCACCACACCCAGCTAATTTAGTATTTTTAGTAGAGATGGGGTTTCTCCATGTTGCCCAGGCTGGTCTCTAACTCCCGACCTCAGGTGATCCACCCGCCTCAGCCTCCCAAAGTGCTGGGATTACAGGTGGGAGCCACCGCACCCGGCCAGATGCCATTTATTAAAACGAAAGAAAGAGGGGAAAAAAGGCATTTAATTCTATTAATATTTTTAAAAGCAGATAATCTAAAGTCCTCTCTAAAGAAGGGAGTTGGGTTGGGCGCAGTTGCTCATGCCTGTAATCCCAGCACTTTGGGAGGCTGAGGCAGGTAGACTGCTTGGGCTTAGGACCTTGAGACCAGCCTGGGTAACACATTAAAACTCTGTCTGTACAAAAAGTACGAAAATTAGCCAGGTGTGGTGGTGCAGGTCTGTAGTTCCAGCTACTCAGGAGGCTGAAGTGGGAGGATCGCTTTAACCCGGGAGGTTGAGGCTGCAATGAACCATGATCGTGCCACTGCACTCTAGCGTGGGCAACAGGGAAAGACCCTGTCTCAAAAACTAAAAACGAAAATGAAAATAAAAAAGGAGGGTATAGGTGTTATACAGGGTAAGTGGGGCTGGGTGAGAAGACTGCTCCAGCTTGGCCCAGGCAGCCTTACCCTGAACCCATGATAATCTGACAGTCCAGGGCAGAGTTCACAGCACAGCCCCTGGTGCCTTCCATCCTGTGTCTGAATCCAGTTCTGCCATTTTGTGTGCTATTTTGCAAATCACCTAACCCCCGAGAGCCTCAGTTCTCTCACCTGTGAGCTGTGTGAGACAATGCAGATGCACAGAGTAGATGGTTAGTAAAAACCATTCGTCTACATCTGTACCTGTCTGTGCTGCCCCCATCCTCCTGCCTGTCTCTGGCCAGGACTTAAATCTGCTGTTAAGAACCGAGGCCCAGGCCGGGCGCGGTGGCTCACGCCTGTAATCCCAGCACTTTGGGAGATTGAGGCGGGAGGATCACAAGGTCAGGAGTTCAAGACTAGCCTGACCAACATGGTGAAACCCCGTCTCTACTAAAAATATAAAAATTAGCCAGGCGCAGTGGCTCATGCCTGTAATCCCAGCACTTTGGGAGGCTGAGGCGGGCGGATCATGAGGTCGGGAGATCGAGACCATCCTGGCTACTACGGTGAAACCCCATCTCTACTAAAAATACAAAAAATTAGCCAGGCGTGGTGGCGGGTGCTTGTAGTCCCAGCTACTCGAGAAGCTGAGGCAGGAGAATGGTGTGAACCTAGGAGGTGGAGCTTGCAGTGAGCCAAGATCACGCCACTGCACTCCAGCCTGGGTGACAGAGCAAGACTTCGACTCAAAAAAAATAAATAAAATAAATAAATAAATATATATATATATAAAATTAGGGCTGGGTGCGATGGCTCACACCTGTAATCCCAGCACTTTGGGAGGTCAAGGCAGGCAGATCACCTGAGGTCAGGAGTTCGAGATCAGCCTGACCAACATGGAGAAACCCTGTCTCTACTAAAAACACAAAATTAGCCAGGTGTGGTGGCACACACCTGTAATCCCAGCTACTCAGGAGGCTGAGGCAGGAGAATTGCTTGAACCCGGGAGGTGGAGGTTGCAGCAGTGAGTCAAGATTGCGCCACTGCACTCCAGCCTGGGTGATAGAGCAAGACTCTGTCTCAAAAAAAAAAAAAAAAAAAAAAAAAAAAAAGCTAACCATACAGGCCCCAGGTCCCTTGTTCCCTGGAAGGTGTTAGGCCAAGCACTCCTAGTCTCTGAGGCACAATGCACACACCAGGTCCAAGCTGACAGACGGCACATGTGTACCATGTCCTGCCTCCCTGCCCAATTCATTTTCACAGAGACTTTGCTTGAGTTTATGTGAACCCAAATCATTCTATTTTTTTTTAAAGTGTCAGAACTAAAACAAACTGGCGACCTCAAAAATACACCTCAGCAGGTGCAGTGGCTCATGCCTGTAATCCCAGCGCTTTGGGAGGCCGAGGCAGGCGGATCACCTGAGGTCAGGAGTTTGAGACCAGCCTGACCAACATGGTGAAACCCCGTCTCTACCGAAAATACAAAAATTAGCCTGGTGTGGTGGCACGTGCCTGTAATCCCAGCTACTCAGGGGGTTGAGGCAAGAGAACCACTTGAATCCGGGAGGTGGGGGCTGCAGTGAGCCAAGATCACGCCACTGCACTCCAATCTTGGGGAGACAGCGAGACTCCGTCTCAAAAAAAAAAAGGCCGGGCGCAGTGGCTCACGCCTGTAATCCCAGCACTTTGGGAGGCCAAGGCAGGCAGATTACCTGAGGTCAGGAGTTCGAGACCAGTCTGACCAACATGGAGAAACCCCGTCTCTACTAAAAACACAAAATTGGCCGGGCGCGGTGGCTCAAGCCTGTAATCCCAGCACTTTGGGAGGCCGAGACGGGCGGATCACGAGGTCAGAAGATCGAGACCATCCTGGTTAACATGGTGAAACCCCGTCTCTACTAAAAAATACAAAAAACTAGCCGGGCGAGGTGGCAGACGCCTGTAGTCCCAGGTACTCGGGAGGCTGAGGCAGGAGAATGGCGTAAACCCGGGAGGCGGAGCTTGCAGTGAGCTGAGATCCGGCCACTGCACTCCAGCCTGGGTGACAAAGCAAGACTCCGTCTCAAAAAAAAAAAAAAAAAAAAAAAAAACACAAAATTAACCAGGCATGGTGGTGCATGCTTATAATCCCAGCTACTCAGGAGGCTGAGGCAGGAGAATCGCTTGAACTCGGGAGGTGGAGGCTGCAGTGAGCCCAGATAGCGCCACTGCACTCCAGCCTGCACGACAAGAGCAAAAACTCTGTCTCAAAAAAACAAAAACAAAAAGAAAAAGAAACTTCGGCAATCATAGCTGGATAAAAGCAGGTTTTCCACAGGGATAAGTTCCGATATTCAAATACAGGTTTTTATTTAAAAAGGATCAGGGTGCTAGTTTTCATTAACAAGATCAAGAAGGGCAGCATCTTCTCTTCAGCAAAATCTCACCCTCTGGCTCACCAGTGTTCCATTTTTTTTTTCTTCTTTTTTTTTTGAGACGGAGTAGAGACGGGGTTTCACCATGTCAGCCAGGATGGTCTCGATCTCCTGACCTTGTGATCCACCCGCCTCGGCCTCCCAAAGTGCTGGGATTACAGGCATGAGCCACTGCGCCCAGCCAGTGTCCCATTTCTACCTTGGGACCCTCACCAGTTCCTAAGCATGCAGTAGTCTGCCCTCTCAGGGTGAGTGCAGAGGGCCGGGCCTGGGGTCTTCCTCCATTCATACCCATGAGCCCGAAGCCCCTCTGAGGACAAGACCGCATCCCCTCTTTATATGGCCGCACTCCCTGGTGCCCGACCCAGACCTCTGTGTTCAGTGTCTGGGGTGGAACATGGGGGCCTCTCTGTCTCCCCATCTGGCCTCTCTCATCCCCTCAGCCATTACCTTCTCCATCTGGCTGGGGGATGCTGCGGAAGAGACAGTGTTGCTCCCGAATGAACTGTCCGGTCAGCTTGATGTCCATATCTACCTGGCCGACCCTGGGGAAGCAGTGGCCAACATGTGTGAGCATACGCCAGACTTTAACCAAGCCCTGAACACTAATTTATCCAACTCAATGAGCCAAGCAAATTACTCCCATTTCACAGATGAGGAAGCAGAGGCTCAGGGAGGAGAACGGGTATGCCCAGGGTCATTCTGGTGGGCAGTGGTGATGCTGGGATCTGAGCCCAGGTCTGCCTGACTCTGAAGCCATGCTCTTAGTCACCATGTTATACAGCAAAGGGGAAAAGCAAACCTGGGAGAAAGGGGCACCCTCAGCCACAGGCCTCCACCCATCCTTAGGCTGATGATCCTGAGAGCTCACTCCCTACCCACGATGCTCATCAAGGACAGCCACAAATGCCTGTGGTGGGAGGGGAAGGGCACCCTCACCCCTTTAGGGCAGGCACCGAGCCCCCAGGACTTCATAATACCAGTCCAAGGAGCCACATGCCTTTAGCTGCCCAGCCCTCAACCGCACAGACCAGGCCGTGTTTCCCTTCTCCCACCCCCAGGGAAGGCCCTACCAAGGGAGGCCAAGGCAATGGCATCAGGGGCTAAGAATGCGGGGTCTACGTTTCCCAACTCTCCTGCCCCAGTAAACAAGGATGTCTCGCCCTAACCAGACTGGCAGGTGGAGGCAAGACAACCACTGAGTAGGCAGGCTCAGCGACTTCTCTTGAAGCTGGGAGAGCATGCAGGGCTGTGGAGGCAGCTGTTTAGAGATCTGAGGTATCTCCAGGGACCACCAGGGAAGGGAGACACCAATGTGGCCAACCCCCTGCAGCCACACCCCAAAAGCAGAGGCTGCCCCCCAGGCTGCTGGGTACACGCTACCTGGTGACGCCATCCTTGATGTGGTAGAGCAGACACTCAGACATCAGAGGGTCTTCGTTCAGGTTCACCAGGTGGGGAGTCTAAGATGGGAGAGAAATGTGGTCAGGGGGAGCCAGCCAGGGCTGCTATGGAAAGGAAGAAATGGAGCGGTGGGAGGAGACACCCCTCCAGGCCTGGCACTGCCAGCTGCGCCCCCTCACTCTGGAGAGCTCTCCTGCCCTCTGTGCTCCTCCCATCGTCATCCTTCCACCCTGAGTATCATATTGGTCCTTTGGTTCCCACCTCTCACACCAGCCACCTTCGGGACAGCCTGATCCACCCTCTCCTCACACAAGGGGCCTACAAAAATTGCCCCACCCATCCAGCTGTGTCCAGATCAGCAACCCTTCCCAGGGCCTGTCTCTTCGGAAGCACCTCGACCCACCAGGCTCCCTGACCAGAAGTCCCGGACCCCCCTGCATTCCCTTCTTCTTCCCTATATTCCTCTGTCTCAGATCCCATCATTTCTTTCCTCAAAATGTACCTTGCAGCTTCTAGAGAGTTGGGGGAGACTGAGTGAGCAGACTGGTGCTCCCCACCTTTCATCAACCTTGAATTTCCTACACACATGAATCACTTTCACAATTTAAAAATGAAAGTGGCGCTTCAACTTAAAAGCAAATGGAACAAACATGTTTCTTGAAGCGGACTCCCTGACTCTTCCCCAGTGACTACCTCTCCCTGGACTCCTTCACCTCAAGCCCGCATCCCTGCAGTGCCTGCCTGGGGCTGTCCTTGCCTGAGCCCCTCAGCGAATCCATCCTGAGTGACTGTCATGCTGCTGTGCTGAAAACCCAGCCCATTCCGTTCTCCCAAAGAACCTTCTCCCGACTTGTTCCTGTTACGGCAGCCCTGCCCTTGCTGGGCAGTACTCTGGGTGGCACACAGGCCTTGCTGCCTCTGTACCCGTTCATGCCACTGCTGCCACACCTGAGGAAGCCTCCCTTCCTGCCAGCTGCTGCCCCCTCACACACCTGTCCATCCCTGGGCACCACCCTGTCCCAGGCCCACCTGCCTTCCTGCCACCCCTCAGGTCTCCCAGCTTCCTGCCCACACCTCGCTATGGCCGTGTCTTTGCGTCTCTGCTGAGACCTCTCCAGCTGGAACCCCAGGCCCGCAGGACTGGAGCCTGCTTTTTCCCCTGGCATCCCTGGGCCTCCTCCATGTCCCAGCTCTAGTCCACCTGTCCAAGCCCCCCTCCCAGGCTTCTCTCCCAGGCTCTGGACTTCCACTCAGCGGACCCCTGAGCACTCACTCCAAAGCAGGCCTCCCTGACCGCCAGTGTCCCCAACAACAGCCCTCCTCCCACCCTGCCCCCACCTGCCAAAATCATTCACTTCCTTCACGTTCCTCCCAGTGTCTGAAATGTACCTTCCTCCAGGAAGTTTTCCTGAGCCTTCCATCAGAACACAAGGCCCCTGCCTCTGCTGCAGAAGGACTGACTGTGGCCTCTCCACCTCATCCTGGTGGAGCACGAGGCGGGGCACAGAGATGAGTCAAGCCCAGGCACTGCTGTCCAGTCAGTCAGGAAATCAGAGTCAGCTAGGGGAGGTGAGGCTTGGCGTGGAAACACCATTACAAGTGGGAAACGGATGCCTCATGGGGGAGTTTCTGATCGTCTCATGCCCTTGCTTAAGTTCATTTGTTCATTCATTTGTTCCCAGGGGGTTGAGTGCCTCTGTGTTCTGGGAGGGACTCACATGCAAAGAGGAACAAAGTGAAGAACTGTGGGATTTCAAGGGGACCAGGAGGACTTAACGGAAGGGCAACGCGGGAGCCGGCCTTGGAGGACGAGGAGGGCGTGGACATGCACAAGGAAGAGCGCTCCAGGAGAAAGCAGCCTGGACGGAAGCACGGAGGCAGAAAGCACAGGGCACAGAAGGGAAACAGCACGGAGTCAAACCTCTGCTTCTCTGGGCGCCACCTGAACACTCAAGAGCCCAAAGCTGTGTCCCCCACGGGTGTCTGTGTATCCTGTGCATCCGCCCTTCGCCCAAGTGCTCCAAGGATCACTCCTGTGACACTTCTCCTGAGGGACACCCATGTCCTTCCCTGCACTGCAGTGTCAGGCCTGCTCTGGGACTCACAAACACTGATGGGCTCCGGAAGCGGAAAGCAATCTATCCCTGGGGAGAGGGAACGCGATTTGGGGCAGTGCTTTTCAACTTTTTCTTCAGCCCTATAACTCTTGGTTCAGAATGAAACCTTCTCTAGAAGCCGAGGACATCAAGCAGAGAAGCAAGAAGCCGCTCAGGCCCAGGGTGGGGGTGGGAGCCCCGGGGTCTGGTCCTGCCCCTCTCCTCAGCCCCTGAGAAGGAAGCTCAGAACCAGGTTTGAATACCACTGATTCAAGCAATCCTTAGCCCCGGTGAGGGGGGTCTTAGCAAGAGGGGACTCCCTCCAAGACAAACTGTAGTTTTTTCCTGTAGGACCCAACCATTCCCTGTTGGAGCTATCCACACCAAACCCATTTCCCCCATGAGTCTAACAGTTCTCTCTTCTGGCTTCAGATCCCATGGCTTTCAAACATGAGAATAGTTCTTTTTTTTTTTTTTTTTTTTTTGAGATGGAGTCTCACTCTGTCACCCAGGCTGGAGTACAGCGGCGTGATCTCGGCTCACTGCAAGTTCCGCCTCCCGGGTTCACGCCATTCTCCTGCCTCAGCCTCCCCAGTAGCTGGGACTACAGGCGCCTGCCACCACGCCCGGCTAATTTTTTTTTTTTTTGTATTTTTAGTAGAGATGGGGTTTCACCGTGTTAGTCAGGGTGGTCTCGATCTCCCAACCTTGTGATCCGCCCATCTCGACCTCCCAAAGTGCTGGGATTACAGGCTTGAGCCACCGCGCCCGGCTGAGACAACACATTTGTAAGACTATGCATTGTAGCCTTTTTTGTAGTGTCAAGGAATGGAAAACATGCTGAATGTCCATCAGTGGGAAGCTGGTTAAATACATTATCCTACATCTACACAACAGAATACCCTGACACCGGGGAAAAAAATAAAGGAACCTTTAAAATAAGGTATACGGGCCAAGCACAGTAGCTCACACCTGTAATCCCAGCACTTTGGGAGGCCAAGGCCGGCACATCATTTGAGACCAGGAGTTTGAGAATAGCCTGGCCAACATGGCAAAACCCCGTCTCTACCAAAATACAAAAATTAGCCTGGCGTGGTGGCGGGTGCCTATAATCCCGGCTACTCAGGAGGCTGAGGCATGAGAATCACTTGAACCTGGGAGGCTGGGTTTGCACTGAGCCGAGACTGTGCCACTGCACTCCAGCCTGGGTGACAGAGTGTAACTCTGTCTCAAAAATAAATAAATAAATAAATTAATTAATTAAATAAAATAAACTATGCAACTACAACTATTAGAGGCCGTGAATGTGTGCATTGTGTATAGTTCTACATAACACATGCCCGTACACGTATTATAACGTCCCCTAGACAGCCTCTCTAGGAGAACATTTTTTTTTTTTGAGACGGAATCTCGCTGTCACCCAGGCTGCAGTGCAGTGGCGCGATCTCTGCTCACTGCAACCTCCACTCCCGGGTTCATGCCATTCACCTGTCTCAGCCTCCCTAGTAGCTGGGACTACAGGCGCCCACCACCATGCCTGGCTAATGTTTTTGTATTTTTAGTAGCGATGGGGTTTCACCATGTTAGTCAGGCTGGTCTCGAACTCCTGACCTCAGGTGATCCACCTACCTTGGCCTCCCAAAGTGCTGGGATTACAGGTGTGAGCCACCGCACCCGGCCTTAGGTAGTTTTTTATAGGAGTGTGAGAATGGACAAATACTACTATATTAATAACTCATAATGGGCCGGGCACAGTGGCTTACACGTCTAATCCCAAGACTTTGGGACGCCAAAGTGGGTGGATCACGAGGACAGAAGTTCAAGACCACTCTGGCCAACATAGTGAAACCTCATCTCTAATAAAAATACAAAAACTTAGCTGGGTGTGGTGGTGTGCGCCTGTAATCCCAGCTACTCAGGAGGCTGAGGCGGGAGAATCGCATGAACCCACGAAGCAGAGCTTGCAGTGAGCCAAGATCATGCTGTTGCACTCCAGCCCAGGTGACAGTGTGAGACTCCGTCTCAAAAAAAAAAAAAAAAAGAACTCACAATGAAGGCTGCCTCTGAGAGGGGAACTTAAGGGTGGGAAGGATGGAGAGTTACTTTTTTCTTTTCTATAACAAAATGCTGTAAACGGAGAGACTTTTCACTGTACACACCTTTTAGAACTATTAGAATGTTCTCTCTGGTGTGTATTACTTTTATAAGAACAATTAAAAACAAAACAAGAACCCCCTTCTTTGGTCTCCAGGCTTTGGCAGGTGGCATCTCTGCAAGCTCTCCAAGGAACAAACCTTCACCCCACCAGTCTCCCACTCCTTTCTGCTTTTTCTCCATCCTTGCGACCATGGTGGAAGTGGCCCAGCTCCAGGTATACAAAGGTGGCTGGAAGCCATGCTGAGAGCATCTGTAGCTGCTCTCACCTAGATGTGGCTGCGTCCCAGAAGAATCTGGCTCCTTCAGAAGGACCCCAAAGCCCCGGGTACCCAGCCCCAGACAAGACCCCAGACAAGCAGCCTGGCCTGCTGCCCACAGCTCTCTTACTCCCTCACTGTGGCTTGGGCCAGGCAAGGCAAAACCCCTCTCTTCTTTTCAGAACAGGGATTCAGTGATCCTTGCTTGCTTAGTCCCCCAGATGGACCTGACTTTACAAAACAGAGAAGAGCCTCGTTCTGATAACCCATCACCTCTTCCAGGCAGCCCCCAGTGACCCTATCAGGCCCAGAGCACAGTGTATCTGATTTAGGGCCTGATCCTCTGCTGCTTCACACCATGGTCCAATGGGCTGGGCTCGTTCCCTGGTGGAACTGGAAGTTCATGCTTTGCTCAAACTGGCCTCTGCACCATCCCTTCATTGGTATGCACCGGTACAGCAGGGTGGCTGTCTATAGCCAGTGTCCTTTCTGACTGGTCAGTCCCTCTGCCGAATGGTTATTAATATTTTGAGTATCATTCCTGCCTCCACCTGAGCCTGACCTCTCCTGCCCTGTTCCTTCCTTCCTTTCAGCAAAGATTTATTAGGCACCTAAAACCTGGCGGCAGGCACGCGTTGGCACTGGCATGTCCCACTCACCCCAACACGTACCCCAGGCTGTTCAGCCTCATGTCGGCCCTACTCCTCCATACCCCCCAAGTCCTGTCCATCTTTCAGGTTCCACTTTCCAAACCACCTTCTCCAGGAAACCAGTTGCAGCATAGCTCCAAGCCACATGGGTGCCTCTATCTATAACCAACCCCTTGCTGCACTGGCAACCACTGTCTTACATCACAGTGCTTATGCCTCCTCTATTCCTTTAGTCTAGTCCTCCCAAATTATCCTTTTGAAAATAGATTCCTCTAGTTATTTTTTTAAGCATGCACAGAATACAAAACTCAAATGATACAAAAGCATGCACAGTGCCTCAGTCTCTATCCCAACCAACCTCCGACTTCCCAGGCCCTCTCCCTCTCCTGAGGCTGACTGTCAAGTGGCTGGGGGGAGAAGGCAGGGATGACTAGACAACAGAGAGGAGGTGGCAGGGTGTGGACAGAAATGATGGAGGGACAAGCCAGGGACCTCAAAGGGAGCGATCAGGGACAGCATTCACTACCCTGCACCTGCTGCCTCTTTTCTAAGCATCCAGAGGCTCTCTAGGTCTCCTCGCCCGATTCCTCACTCACCTTCTTTGGAGAGAAGACGCCCACAGTTCCCCCGTCCTCCCGGACGGCCACCCCCATCTCAGCCAGCAATGCTTCTCTGTGGGCAGAGGAGAGGCAAATGTCAGTCTTACCTTCACTGCCCGTGACCTCCTTCCCTGTGGGACCTGATCTCCCTCGCGGCCTCCAACTCCTCCCAGGACCCCAGCAGTCAGGCCTCACACCTCTCCATCCTCAAGGCTTCTGTCTTGCGTAGCTTCTCCTCCCACGTCTCGTTCAGCTCAGCTATTATCTTCTCTGTCTCCTGGGAGTATAAGGGTGGGTAGGTTTCAGGATGGTCTGGGACAAGCAGACCCAGGGTAGGGACAATCTACCCTGGGGCCATGCTACTCCTAGAATTCCTTCTTTCTCAAGCTTGACTTTGGAGAAGTAAACTCCCAGGAACGCCCAGAGCCCCAGCCCTTGCCAGCTCCAGCTTCCCACCTGTAGCCTCTCCATGGCTTCCTCAGGCCCAATCTGGGGCTCTGTGTTGGGGGAGAATGACGGCTCCAGCTCCCCATTATGTGTGGTGGGTGATGAGGGTGAAACTGGAGCCGGGGGAGATGACACAGCTGGCAGGGCGCTTCCGACATTCCCTTCCTCCGCCTTCAGGCCTGGGAGGGAGATGGGAAAAAGAATGAGGCTAAGGAAAGAAGGAGCTGATGAGAGACAGCCAGGAGACCAAGAGCTTCACAGAAGACCATTCTGTAAGGACTACAGAAGACCGCTGGTCAGCCTCCTACCAGGCAGGGAGTCCTCCTACTACGGCCATGACAAACGGGCACCCAGTCCCTCTGCATGAACTCCAGGGGTGGAGAGCTTGTTACTGAAGAAGGCGGCCAGTCCTTTCCACTATTACATAACTTGCACCATCAGAAAATTTTTAGGTGGGGCCAGGTGTGGTGGCTCACACTTGTAATCCTAGCACTTTGGGAGGCTGAGGTGGATGGATCACCTGAGGTCAGGAGTTCGAGACCAGCCTGGCCAACATGGTGAAGCCCCATCTCTACTAAAATACAAAAATTAGTCTGGTGTGGTGATGGGTGCCTGTAATTCCAGCTATTTGGGAGGCTGGGGGAGGAGAATCACTTAAACCCAGGAAGCGGAGGTTGCAGTGAGCTGAGACCACACCATTGCATTACAGACGGGGTTTCACCATTTGGTCAGGCTGGTCACGAACTCCTGACCTCAGGTGATCTGCCTGATCTGGCCTCCCCAAATGCTGGGATTACAGGCATGAGCCACCATGCCAGGCCAAAACCCCCATCTCTACTAAAAACACAAAAATTAGCCAGGTGTGGTGGCAGGCGCCTGTAATCCCAGGTATTCAGGAGGCTGAGGCAGGAGAATCATTTGAACCCAGGAGGCGGAGGTTGAAGTGAGCCAAGATCGAGCCACTGCACTCCAGCCTGGCGACAGAGCAAGACTCCGTCTCAAAAAATAAATTAATTAATTAAAAAGAAATTCTTGGCTGTGTTGAGCTGAAACTGGCCCCACGTCACGTGTGCTGGTGTTTCTAGTTCTGCCCTCTGGGATAAAAAGTTCTTACTGCTTTCTCTTCTGCAAGACAATCCCTCAAATGTTGGAAGGCAAACATCCTAGTTACCTTCTCCTTCTCTTCCCAAGAACACTCATATTCTCTGCACTGTGCCCTCAGCACCCTAACCATCTTCAATGCGATGATCTCAAGACTGAATGCAGGGCCCATTCCTGACCCAGTCAACACGGATTACACATCCTCTGACTTGGACACTGTTTCCATCAGCGAGGCTGAGAATGACATGCCAGAAAGCAGTCCACTGCGAACTGCTAAGCTATGGTCCACCTGGACTCTGGCGTTTTACAAGAACTTCTGTCAAGAAAGTTACAGTAGCCTAGCCTCTTCTCAACAATGTACCGTTTGACCTCTAAGTCCAGATTGCCATTTTTTCCTATAACGGTCATTAGTTCCAGGAGCCTGACAGGTCCCTCTGGATCCTGACTCTCCCCGAGAGTATTAGTCTCTCCCTATAACATCTGAAGACATACGTCCCCTCTCCACATCTGTGTCCATGTCACTGAGGACATGGAGGGTTTCATAGTGCGTGGTCCCTCCCTGGCTCCAGGACTGGGCAAAGGCAAGGGAGGGATGGGGTGGGCCAAGGGGCATCCCTGAGCTGCCCCTCCCTGGAAACTCGACCTTCCAGAGCAGAGGCTGACAGTCCCTGAGCCATCAGTAGTTCCCGCAGCCGGGCTACTTCCTCCTGCAGCTCTCTGATCAGCCGGGCATTCGGGTCCTCGTTGATGACGGCATTGCAGCGGATTTGCTTGGTGCGGTCAGCGTACCTGGGTGAGAGAAGAGAAGGGTCGGTGAGGACTGGGTGCATGGGACCCTTGCTCTGCTGTTTCTCCTTCCCTCTCTCCCAGGTCTCAAGATATTGTGGCAGGGCTCGGGCATCTCCCCCATCTCGTCTCACGAGCAGGGTCCTGAGCAGCTCGCTGAACGCCTGGCACTTTCCTATGCTGCCCCATCCCTGCCAGAGCCAGAAGCCGCACCTGAGGGTGCTGAGAGTCTCCTCGTAATTGATGTCAGCAGGGCTCAGGGCTGCAATCATTGCTGTGCGTGAGTTCCCACCTGTGAATGGAGTGCAGGGAAAAGCTTTAGCTGAAGCAGGGGCTAAGAAAAGTCAGACCGGGGCCGGGCGCGGTGGCTCAAGCCTGTAATCCCAGCACTTTGGGAGGCCGAGACGGGCAGATCACGAGGTCAGGAGATCGAGACCATCCTAGATAACCCGGTGAAACCCCCGTCTCTACTAAAAAATACAAAAAAACTAGCCGGGCGAGGTGGCGGGCGCCTATAGTCCCAGCTACTCGGGAGGCTGAGGCAGGAGAATGGCGTGAACCCGGGAGGTGGAGCTTGCAGTGAGCTGAGATCCGGCCACTGCACTCCAGCCTGGGTGACAGAGCGAGACTCCGTCTCAAAAAAAAAAAAAGAAAAGAAAAGTCAGACCGGGTCACGGGGCTGGGGCCCACTGCCCAGGTGTGGGTCTTATAGGGTCACGGTCTGAGGTAGGGGAATCTAGTGGGGTGGAACTAACCATGACATGTGGTTGTGGTAGGGAATGAGGTCAGGGAGATACATCTGCAGGACAGTCACAGAACCATGGAAGGGGGATGAAGTGAGCAGTGCAGCAGTGGGTGTGAGATCAGGGATTGGGGATCAGGGAGGGGTCATGAGTAGCCAGGTCAGTGAGGCCCTTGGCTTGGCGGAGGGTATGGCCTTGTTCTCAGCATCAGGAAATCTTCGAAGGATGTTTCCTTTGAAGGGTCAAGGGGAGAAGTGAGACAATGGGATCTGGGATTCTCGGCATAGCAAGGGGATTTGTCAGACGTATCAAAGGAGTTTGTGGGATATGTCAGGGTCAGCAGGCAGAGAGGAAGAGGCCCTCACCCAAATTTTCCTTGAGCAGCCAGGTGAGCACAGAGTCCCTGTAGGGGATAAAATCCGACTTCCGCTTCTTTGATTGCTGGGGAATAAAAAGGTGAAGGAGTTAGGGTGGGTCACCCCCCTTTCCCAAGCCCCTTCTCTTTCCAACACCCAGGTCTCACCATATCTGCAAGGGCCGAGATCACCTTCCCTAGAGTAGTTAGGGACTTATTAATGTTGGCGCCCTCCTGGAAAAGGATAAGGAATGTGGGGGATAAGTGTGCTCTCCCAATCCGATCCATTTCCCCTTCCTGCCTCCCCAGTGAGAGTCTCATGTTCCGACTGGAGACCTCCACATACGGCCCACAACACTGTGAAGCCCCTCACCTTCAGGCGCATGCCCCGGGCCCCTGAGGAGTCGGCTCGCTCACTCCCAGCAAGGTCCACCAAACTGATCTTACTGACCTGGGGTCAGAGGAAACAGGCAGGAGATAAGGTGCGGGTGGGGGATGGGGCAGGCAAATCAGGGAAGCACCCAGCAGGAATGTGGGCAGCTGGCAAGGGCTAGAGAGAGCCAGGAGGAGGCGAGGGAGGAGGCCGGGGGAAACAGAATACATGACAACAGTGAGACGGTGGTTACTCACTCGATTACAAATAGCTACAGGCCCACCGCAGGCACGGACAAGGGACACACAAGGGATCCAAGCCCTGTCCTGGGTCTCGTAAGAACAGCCAGGTGCGGTGGCTCACATCTGTAATCCCAGCACTTTGGGAGGTTGAGGCGGGTGGATCACCTGAGGTCAGGAGTTCAAGACTAGCCTGGCCAACACGGCGAAACCTTGTCTCTACTAAAAATACAAAAAAATTAGCCAGGCCTGGTGGCACATGCCTGTAATCCCAGGTACTCAGGAGGCTGAGGCAGGAGAATCGCTTAAACCCGGGAGGTGGAGGGTGCAGTGAGCTGAGATCGCACCACAGCACCACTGCACTCCAACCTGGGCGACAGAGCAAGATCCTTAAAAAAAAAAAAAAAGACAAGCAAACAGTAGAGGGGGACAGATTGATCTGATGGGAAAACGGGGTCGGGGTGGGGCAGGGTCATGGAAGGCCTGAGGAGGCACTCAACCCAGCATGGGCAAGGAGGGCCCAAGACCTTCTACCATGTCACTGTCCCTGTTGCCAGGGGAGGTTGTGTCCAGTGCAGGGCCAGGGAGCAGTCTCACCTTCTCCGAGTCCAGCCCAGTGAGCTGGTCATGGCAGCGCTGTGTGAAGACGATGGTAAAGACGGCATGGGATCGGCTGCTGGTCTCATTCATGTTGGTGGCAGCCACAGTCCTTGGGGGCAAAGGAAGCAGTCACTGGATCCTGCCTCTCACCTTCCCAACCCTGGCCCCCTTGCCCTCTGCTCCATCAGCCTGCCTCACCGTGCTTTATTTCCACAGTCCATGAGGTCAGCAATGTCTGCATAGGAGGTCACAGCCAACTTGGACAGGTCCTGCACGTAGGGGCCCAGGATGGGATGCTCCCGGACCCGCAGAGAACCCCGACTCTTGGGGTTCAAGAGGTCTCGTACCCGCTCACAGTAGATCTCCATATAGCTCACCTGAGTGGGAAAAGCAAATGAGAAGTAACAAAACTAGCAACAACAATGACAACGAAACTTAATCTGACTCCACTGGACATGATTCAGGTGACTGCAGCTAATACACAGTGCAAAGCATTCTGCAGATGCTAGCTCAGGGACCTGTCCAACAAGCCAGGAGGTGCATCTGATCATTAGCATCTCCCAGATGAACATACGAAGCTGAAGGACAGAATCACTGCCCCAAAGTCACAGTTTGTAACCAGCAGAGCCAGGATTAGATCCCAGGCTGTCTGATTTCAGCAATGGCCCTCAGCAGTCTGAACCGCTCTCAGCCCCGCCACCAGGACCCGGGCTTACCTCCACAGAGTAGGATAGCTGAGCACTCTGGTTCTCACTAACACGAGAGAAGAGGTCCTCACAGAGCTGGAGGGGGACACAGGGAAATACAGAGAAGCTCCTAGTTTAGGGCACACCTAAAGTATCCAGCCACAGGCCAGGCCCAGTCCCAAGTGACCCCATTTAACCCTTGCCGCAGCCCTGAGGGAGGGGTTATTCCCATTTCACAGATGGGAAAACAACCTCAGAGAGGTTCCCATTTGCCCAAGAACACAGGCTAGCGTTCAGCCAGCCAGGGCGCAAACCCCAGGCGTCCTGACTCCCAAGCCTGTGTGCCAGGTTGCTATGCTGGACAGCCAGGGACAATTATGGTTAACTCTGTTATCGCAATTGGCGTTTCTACAGTTAACACTCTGCGATGGTACACAAGCCTGCAGGAGAACCATCCTCATAAATTATGATGAAACTAAGTAAAACAGTAATAAGTGGTAACACTGGCGCTCGAACCCAAGACTCACTGATGCCAAAACCTTGCTCTTCTCAATGAGGCTCGTTGCCTCCAATAGGGACAAAGACCCTCCCACCCCAAAGGGTTGTCCAGCTTGAGCCAACCTCTATCTCCCATCACCGGTGGCCTCAGAGCCAGGTCTCTGTTCCACAATCCTCAGACCCCGGTCCTTCCTTCCTCAGGGGACAGCTAAAGATGTTCCTGCCCTGGCTGCCCTACCAGGTCCTAGATGTACCTGGGGCACGATGCCCTGCTGCCCTGGCTCCTGCCGCCCCATCATGGTATAGGATTTCCCAGCCCCGGTCTGCCCGTAGGCAAAGATGCACACGTTGTAGCCTTCAAAGGCGTGGAGCAGCATCTCTTCTCCAATGTCCCGATACACTTGCTGCTGAGATGCAAACTGGGGGTCCTCCGCCTAGGACAAAGCGGGGGCAGAGAAAAACAGAAGGAACCCTGGATGTCTTTATCTTTTGTGTCTGTCCCAAGAGTCTTGCTTCCATCACTGATGATTCTCCAAAGGTCCTATGTGCCCTCCCACCCTCATCATTGTCCTAATCACCCCGAGGATCCTATCCAGCCCCTGCTAGTCCTAATTACCCCAAGGGATTCTGCCTTCTTGTCATGGCCTCAATCACTGCCTAAGGGTCCTACCACCCCCATCCAGGATCATCCTCCCAATCAGCCTGAATAATCCCCTGGGGGTCCTATTTCTCAACATGTCCCCTCCCCAGGACCTAAATCCACTGTCTCTCACTGCCCTGCTCTTCCCCCAGCCCAACAACCCACCGAAGTGTGTGACCAGTAGGAGTAGTCAAAGGTGAAGCTTTTGGGGGCATCTTTGCTCTGTTTAGGATTGATGATGGCTGAGGAGCAGGAGGGGGTAAAGGAAGGAAAGTCAAGGTCAGGTACTCCCAGCCCCTGCCCATACCCCCACCAGCCCCTGAAGCATCCCACTCCTCACCACTGCCCTGACTCATCTCTCCCCTTTAATATTCCCCACCCCCTCCAGCCACCAAAGCTAATTTTGGCTTCCTAGGACCCGCCCCCACTGAGCTGCCTCCCTGGATTGGGCAATGGAGGGCTCCAGGCCAACATTCCCCCTCCCAGAAGACTGGGAACACGGGAAAGGCCAGCCTGCCCCAGCCCCCGCCCTCACGACTAGCACCTGCCCTGTGCCCGGCACAGACCTCCTCTTAGTTTGGCCCAGCGGGACTGGCCTGTGCGGTGGGCCCGGCCTTCCCTGTCTGTGCCCAGCCAGGCCCCGGGGACTCACTCACAGGTGGTGTTGCCCTGCATGCTGACCACACACTTGGCATCCTGGCTGGTCTCACGGGCGTTAAAGGGCCGAACCCTCACTGCTACTTTCACCGAGGCACCAGCCATGGCTTCAGACACTCCTGCCCTCCTCAGCTGGAGGACAGAGAAAGGAGTGGTGGGGTCAGAGCCACTGGGGGGACCCAGACATTGCCTCCCAGCTTCTTCCCAGAACCAGTCTCTTCACATCTCCCCCAGAGCCACCCAGCCTCTCAAGGACCCAGCTCTTATTCCCCTGGCTTTCCTCCCAAATGTCACTGTCTTGAGAGACTCCCAAAGGTATTTCTGCCTCTCTGCCCAGCCATATTCCACCTTGCAGGAACCTGGGCGGTCTCCCCCAGAGTTACCTGGCGTCCTGGCTCCAGACCAGGGGGGCTGTATCAGTTCTCGCTGCCACTGGCCCTCGTAGGGGGAGCCCCATCCTACTACTGGGACCTGGCCACACCAGCTGGGGCTCTGGGAGACACCCTGGTTGTGGGGGAAGAGTTGTTAGGAGGCACCTGTGGCTCCAGAGACCTGTCTGGGGTTCCCAGGTTGGAGGGCCACGGTTAGGGGGGAATAGTACAAAACGTTATGGACAGCTGCCCCTCTGGAGTGGCAGAATGCAATGTGAATCCAAGGGCAAGGACGGTGATATTTTTATTCCTCATCACTCGCAAGTGTACTGAACGTTCAGATAGAGGAGAGAGAGAGAAAGAGGCTGGACAGAGGGCAATTCAGAGAGGGGCACATGGGCAGAGACGTGAGGGTGGCGGGAAGAGAGAGACGAGGGGTAGAGAGTCACAGACACCAAGAAAATGAGAGAAATAAGACAAAAGGCAAGCCTGAGGTCATGCTATGAAGGAAAGAATGGGAGAGGAAAGGAGAAAGAGACACAGCACAGCAAACACAAGCTGTTAAAGAAGCAGGAACTCCGGGACCAAAGCACAAACTGGGAGCCCAGAAGAGAGATCAGAAGAAACTGCAAATGCAAAACCTGTCCTGAAATTCCCCACAGGGTCGGCAAGGGAGAATCCAGTTTCCACCTAAGGCCCACAACCTCCACACACCAGGCCGGTAGTGCGGATGGGCAAAGTCCAAGGACTGTAGATAGGGCCCAGGACTGGGATCCACAGGGCCAGCTGTGTGGGCTTTAAGCCCCTTGCCCAGCCCCCAGCACTTCCTCCTCAGGATCCAGGACAATGGGCAGGGGAGGGTGGGGTCATCCTGTAGCCATCAGACCAACCCTCAGGGCTCCACCCTTGGGGTGCCCAGAAATACCTGTGTTTGAGGGTAGAGGGTCCCTGGGGCCTCCCTGAAAGGGAGAAAGAAAAGCAAAAGGAAGCCGGCTGGCCAGTGCCAGCCCCAGCCTGGGGCTAGTGCTATGGCGTCCACTGCCCTGGGGAAGGTGCCAGGCTGGAGCCCAGGAATGTGGGTGATCGGGTGCCCACACCCTGTGAGGAGAGGCTGAGCAGCCCACGCCCACGGACAACAGGGAGGAGAACCACGAAGAGGAATAAGGGATGCTAAGCCCCCTCCTGTGACCCCAGTGGGCCCCAAACTCCTGTCACACTGGGCCTCCCCCTCACCAGCCTTCCTGGGCAGAGCATGGGAGGGTGAGGGGCTGGTCTGTCCCAGGACAGGAAGGGAGTAGCTGGAATCACAGAAGCTGGCTCAGGAAGAACAGCCCTGACCCCCTAGACCCTGACCAGGGGAGGGAAGGACACTGGTGGGGACAAGCCATGGTGACGCCGTTGCTGCAGCTAATGGGACAGGGAATGGGGTGGCATGGCTGGGGGCCAGCAGGGTAAGGGAACAGAGGTAGGGACAGGGGTCAGCCGGTGCAGCTGTGAAGGAGCCGTGGGGTACAAGGAGGATACTGGGCGGCTGGGTGGGGCCGCCCGGCCCGAAAGGGAGTCTTGGGCCACCTGCACCTTGCCCACCCGGCAGTTCTCACACATGTCCCCGCCCGGCCTCTCTGGGCGGCCATGCGGACCGGTCCTCCTGTCTAGCCCTAAGCCGGCGGCCGCCCGGGCCTGGCACCTCTCTGCGCCTCCGCGGAACAAACAGCACATGATCCCGGCTCTCGAGCCTAGATCGCGCCGCCGGACCCCGGCTCCCCGCCCCCCAACCCGGCACATTCCTCCGCGGGCGTCCCTTCCCTCCCCCTTGCCCAGCCCTCACCTCGGCGCGGCGGGGCTCCCGGAGTAGCTCGGCGGAGAAGGACAAGCTTTCCGGGAAGCGTGAGGCGGCGGCGGGAAGGATCGGGGGCCGGTTCGGAGCTGCCCCCGCCCCTCGCCGGGTCCCCGGGCGGCGGGCGGCGGACTCGCGCCCCGGGGGCGGCAGCAGTAGCGGCGCCAGCGGCCGGCGCCCGCCCGGGCAGCGCGAGCTGGGGCGGGAGCGAGGGGCGGGGGACGCGCGGGCGCGCGCGGAGAGGCGGGCGCGCGCCGTCCTGGGAAGGAGCCGGGAGCGACCCGGGCTACTCTTGTTAAAGGGGCAACGCTCCCGGCCTGTGGGGCCCAGCGTGCAGGGACGCGGGGACCGAGCTGCGGACGCAGAAGGGCGAGCAGACGCCGCAACCCAGGAGGGTTGCAGACGCCTGAGGAGCAGGGAAACGTCGGGGGCTGACCCGCGGGGGCACCCAGGCCCCGGCCCAGCTCATGTCGCCGCCGTTGGAGGCGCGTCCAGGGGGCGGAGCCTCCTACCGAGGCCCGCCCAGAAGGCGGCTCCGCTCAGGCCCCGCCCCCAGGCGAGCACCGCCCGCCGGCTCCTCCCGCGGCTCGAATCGCCGTCTCTCTCCTCCCCGCCCCGCCGAGTTCTAGAATTCGCCGCGCAGCTGCTTCAGGTGCTGGGGCCAAGTGCGGCCGGCCGTGGCGCGGCTACTCGGGTGCTCTATCCCCGCCTGGCCCTCAAGTTCGGCCGCCCCGGACGCCGCCTCAGGCCCAAACAACCCCTTCAGGCCCGGGTGCCGCCTAAGGCCGGAGCTGCCCCCTCAGACGCGGGGCTCCCCTCAGGCCCCAGCCTGCCGCTCAGCCTGGGCCCACCACCCCAGGGCCCCTCTCGGGGGACGCAGCCCCCAGGCAGCCCCGGCTGCCCGGAAGGTCCGGCCACGCCCGGTCCACCTGTCGAGGGTCCCGGTCGCCCTTTCAGGCGCCCGCCGCGCTCTCCGGCCCGGCGCTTCCCTCCAGCGGGGCTCCAGGCTCCAGGCAGCCCCTCAGCCCCAGCCTGACTCTCGGGTCCTCATCCACCCTTGCAGGCCCGGGCTGTGGCTACCCCGAAGTCAACTGTGGAGGATCCTTCCTGGCTTCCTTCAGCTCCATCCTGCCCTTGGATCTAGGTCACCCGCTTGGGTCCCACTTATCTGAGGCCGGAATGCCCCGCAGCTCCCGCTGACCCCCCCGCCCCCCGCGTTCTGCTGACCCCCCTCCGAGTCAGGACATCCCCTTTAGACCCCACTTTAGGCCCTTTCAGCTCAACTCCAACCTTTGACCTCTCTCCGCCTTTGACCTCACCTGCTTTCTCAGCCCATCCCTACTTCCCTTGGATAAATGCTAGTTCACCCCTACAGTTCTAGCTTGCTGCTTCTGTCCTTCAGGAGCCTACAGGCACTGTCTCCTAACTTATCTAGTTTTTGTTTTGTTTTGTTTTGTTTTTTTTGAGACGGATTCTTGCTTTGTTGCCCAGGCTGGAGTTCAGTGGCGCGACCTCGGCTCATGGCAACCTCCGCCTCCTGGGTTCAAGCAATTATCCTGACTCAGCCTTCTGAATAGCTGGGATTACAGGTGCACACCACCACACCCGGCTAATTTTTATAATTTTAGTAGAGACAGGGTTTCACTGTGTTGGTCAGGCTGGTCTCAAACTCCTGACCTCAAGTGATCCGCCCACCTTGGCCTCCCAAAGTACTGGGATTACAGTCTTGAGCCACCGCGCCTGGCTTTTTTTTTTTTTCCTCTTCTTCTTAGAGACAGGGTTTCACTCTGACGCCCAGGCTGGAGTGCAGTGGTGCGATCTCACCTCACTGCAGCCTTGACCTCCCGGGGCTCAGATGATACTCCCACCTCAGCCTCCCAGATACAAGCGCACACCACCACACTTGGCTAAATTTTTTTGTATTTTTGTAGAGAGGGGGTTTTGCCATGTTACCCAGGCTGTTCTCAAACTCCTGGGCTCAAGTGATCCACCCACTTCCACCTCCCAAATCGCTGGGATTACAGGCGTGAGCCACCGTCCCCAGCCTTAACTGCCCTTTCTCCCCACCCCAACTGGCCTTCAGGTCATCTTTGGCTGTCCCTCATTTTAGCTATATGCAACTGACCTCCCTGCTTACCTTCCTATCCACAGGCATTCCCAACTGCCCCCTCCTTCCCTGTCACCAGTTGACCATTATGTCCACACCTAACTTTTAAAAATTTATTTACTTTTTTTTTTTTTTTTGAGACGGAGTCTCTGCCGCCCGGGCTGGAGTGCAGTGGCCGGATCTCAGCTCACTGCAAGCTCCGCCTCCCGGGTTCACGCCATTCTCCTGCCTCAGCCTCCCGAGTAGCTGGGACTACAGGCGCCCGCCACCTCGCCCGGCTAGTTTTTTGTGTTTTTACTAGAGACGGGGTTTCACCGTGTTAGCCAGGATGGTCTCGATCTCCTGACCTCGTGATCCACCCGTCTCGGCCTCCCAAAGTGCTGGGATTACAGGCTTGAGCCACCGCGCCCGGCCTAAAAATTTATTTACTTTTGAGACAGAGTTTCACTCTTGTTGCCCAGGCTGGAGTGTAATGGCATGATCTCTACTCACCACAACCTCTGCCTCCCCGATTCAAGCGATTCTCCTGCCTCAGCCTCCTGAGTAGCTGGAATTACAGACACCCACCACCACCCAGCTAATTTTAGTATTTTTTAGTAGAGAGAGGGTTTCTCCATGTTGGTCAGACTGGTCTCGAACTCCCAACCTCAGGTGATCCACCCGCCTCGGCCTCCCAGAGTGCTGGGATTACAGGCATGAGCCACCACACCCGGCCAACTTTTTTTTTTTAAATAGAGATGATGTCTCTCTGTGTTGCCCAGGCTGGTCTCCAACTCCTGAGGTCAGGCAATTCTCACGCCCCGGCCCCTCAAAGTGCTGGGATTACAGGTGTGAGCCACAGCGCCCAGTCCACACACTTAACTTTCTTTTTTTTTTTTTTGAGACAGAGTCTGGCTCTGTCGCCCATTCTGGAGTGCAGTGGCGCGATCTCGGCTCACTGCAAGCTCCGCCTCCCGGGTTCACGCCATTCTCCTGCCTCAGCCTCCAGAGTAGCTGGGACTACAGGCGCCCGCCACCGCGCCCGGCAAATGTTTTGTATTTTGTAGTAGAGACGGGGTTTCACCGTGTTAGCCAGGATGGTCTCGATCTCCTGACCTCGTGATCCACCCGCCTTGGCCTCCCAAAGTGCTGGGATTACAGGCGTGAGCCACCGCGCCCGGCCTCACACACTTAACTTTCACTAACCACTCATAGTTGATTCATTGAGAACCCTCAATTCTGTCACTTCTCTTATCCCCAAATGCCTCCGCCCCATCCAATCTCCACTGTCATTATTTTTCAATTTCATTGTTCCATATTGCCAGTTGTCACTTAACTGCCATCTGTAAATTTGACTTATTTTGCACATTTAGCTTCAGAAGATTTGCTTTCTCCTTTATCTTTTTACCATATCCACTTTTCCTGTGCTCACTGTCTTCAACCTAATGTTCAATTAATAGTCCAGCACTACAAATACCTTTTTCTTTTCTTTTTTCTTTTTTTTTGAGACAGAGTCTTTCTCTGTTGCCAGACTGGAGTGCACTGGTGCAATTTCAGCTCACTGCAACTTCCTACTCCCTGGTTCAAACGATTCTTCTGCCTCAGCCTCCCGAGTAGCTGGGATTAGAGGCATGTGCCACCATGCCCAGCTAATTTTGTATTTTTAGTAGAGATGGGGTTTCTCCATGTTGGTCAGACTGGTCTCGAACTCCCGACCTCAGGTGATCCGCCTACCTTGGCCTCCCAAAGGGCTGGGATTACAGGCGTAAGCCACCGTGCCCAGCCGCTACAAATACTTTTTAAGCTCTCTCTTTTTTTCAGCATCCATATGTTCTTTTTCCAGTCTCTAGATCTGCTACTGGTCTCATCCCTACAGACATTATATGAATGAATGTCTTTTTTTTTTTTTTTGAGATGGAGTCTTGCTCTGTCCCCCAGGCTAGAGTGCAGTGGCATGATCTCAGCTCACTGCAACCTCCGCCTCCCAGGTTCAAGCGATTCTTCTGCCTCAGCCTTGTGGGTAGCTGGGATTACAGGCGCACACCACCACGCCCTACTAATTTTTGTATTTTTAGTAGAGATAGGGTTTCACCATATTGGCCGGGCTGGTCTCGAACTCCTGACCTCATGATCTGCCTGCCTTGGCCTCCCAAAGTGCTGGGATTACAGGTGTGAGCCACCATGCCCAGCTGGAATGAATGACTTCTTTTCCATTATCCTCCCAGCACCAAAAAGGAAACTAGCTACCCAGCCCAGTCCAGTCATGCAGGTGCAGGATGATGGAGGCAACCTCATCCCCTTTGCCAAGTGAGTCCTCCCACTGGGTGGGGAGCATGGGGAGGGGATGAGGGAATATTGCATGCCTGGGTCCTTCCCTAAGAGGATTAGGAAATAAAGAACAGGAAATGCAATGCCTGGTCTCAGGGGATTGATGATTCATTAATTTATTCAACAAATAGTTTGAACACTACAGTGTTCCAGGGACTGTATTAGGCACTGGGGATTCAGCAATTAGCAGGATAGAGGTCCTGCTCTTGTAGAGCTTACATTCTAGAGAGGGGAACACATTCTAGAATGTGTAAACAAATAAAATTTCAGCTAATGACGGGTACTATTTAAAACATAAAACACAGGGCCAGGTGTGGTGGCTGACTCCTGTAATCCCAGCACTTTGGGAGGCCGAGGCGGGCGGATCACCTGAGATCAGGAGTTCAAGACCAGCCTGGCCAACATGGCAAAACCCCATCTCTACTAGAAATACAAAAATTAGCCAGGCACGGTGGTGCTCACCTGTAATCCCAGCTACTCGGGAGGCTGAGGCACGAGAATCGCTTGAACCTGGGAGGCGGAGGTTGCCGTGAGCCAAGATCGTGCTATTGCACTCCAGCCTGGGCGACAAAAGCGAAACGCCATCTCAAATAAATAAATAAATAAATAAATAAAATTATGAATTTTTTTGTGAATTTTTTTTTCTTTGTGAGACGGAGTCTCGCTCTGTCCCCCAGGCTGGAGTGCAGTGGCGCCATCTTGGCTCACTGCAAGCTCCGCCTCCCGGGTTCCCACCATTCTCCTGCCTCAGCCTCCTGAGTAGCTGGAACTACAGGCACCTGCCACAGCGCCCAGCTAATTTTTTGTATTTTTAATAGAGACGGGGTTTCACCATGGTCTCTATCTCCTGACCTTGTGATCCGCCCGCCTCGGCCTCCCAAAGTGCTGGGATTACAGGCGTGAGCCACCGCGCCTGGCCTTTTTTTCTTTTTTGAGACGGAGTTTCTCCCTTGTCGCCCAGGCTGGAGTACTATGGCGCGATCTTGGCTCACTGCAACCTCCACCCTCTGGCAGGATTCTCCTGCCTCAGCCTCCCAAGTAGCTGAGATTACAGGTGCCTGCCACCACGCCTGGCTAATTTTTTGTAATTTTAGTAGAGACGGGGTTTCAACATGTTGGCCAGGCTGATCTCGGACTTCAGACCTCAAGTGATCCACTCACACTGGCCTCCCAAAGTGTTGGGATTACAGGCGTGAGCCATCACGCCCGGCCAGTGTTCGTGTACTTTATGTGTGGCCCAAGACAATTTTTCTTCTTCCAATGTGGCCCAGGAAGCCAAAAGATTGGATATCCCTGGTATAGAGCTTAGACTCAGTGAGATCTGAGGGTCAAACTACAGCCAATCTCCACCCTCAACCCAGCTTCAATTTCCTTTCAAGGCAGAGGCCTTACCACCTTCTTCAGCTAAAGTGGTTAAGAGAGGACACGGCCTGAGGGAACCTGGGCAGCTTTATAGTCCCATGGAAAGATGGCCCTTGAATCCTTCGGGTGAGTAGATTGCTGTAAGGGAAGAGCCAGACCTGAGCCTACCTTGTCCTCCCCTCAGGTGTTCCAGGGTGGTCAGCCGATCTCCACCACCAAGGCTGCCTTCCCAGAGCCTCAGACTCATGCCCCAGCGTTATGGAGATGTCTTCTGGAAGAACCTCAGTCAAAGGCCCAGGTGAGTAGAGGAGAAAATGGATACCAGCTGGATGTGGTCTTAACTGGATTAAACTACCATAAACCCATATAGCAATAGGCCCTAGTCTGTGGTTAATTTCCCACTGGCTGGTGGACATTGTAGCTCCTAATGACAGAAAGGAGGTTGGGAGAGACTATTAAACAAGCAATATGGATGGACGTGTCCTCTCTGCACTTATAGCCCCCTTTTTGTTCTTCACAGCCTCACTTGGCTGGAGGAGCAGCACATTCCACCCATGCTGGTAAGACAGGCCCTCTGCCTTCAACAGTTCTCTGTTAAAATTGCACCCACTGCTGTCCTGTCCCAAGCTCTCCTCATCACCGCTTCCCTATGGTATTCCCCAACCAGTGCACTTCCTTTCTATGAATCAGTCATCATGTTTTCGAGATATCACAGGGGTCTTCCTAAGACCCCGGACTCCCTACCTAGTTCAATCCAAGCTCCCTTGAGAGAGCCAGTTCTTTTTTCTAGCTCTTTTTCCCCATTCTCTGGCACAGAGAGCCACTGGTTGCTCCCAGCTTGGTCTGTATCCTCCTGAGCAGCTCCCACCCCCTGAAATGCTTTGGAGAAGAAAGAAGAGGAGGCCATGTTTGGAAAGAATGCAGCAGCAGGGGCTTGGGGGTGTCCCCGCCCGGGTGAGGGCTGTCACTTACCACCTGGAGGACCTAAGAAGGCGTCAGAGCATCATCAATGAGTAAGGAAGGGAGACATCTAGGTTCTGGCAGTCATGCAGGATTTGGGGGCAGAACAGTTTGAGCTAAGGAAGGGGTTGAGAGCTTTGAGGGGAGGTTTGAGGGGAGCTTTGAGGGGAGACTGCTTGGGAGGAAGCTGTGGGCTTTGGTGTGATTGAAACAGATTTCTGTAGTATGAAAAGGAGGAGGGAATTGCGGTAAGGAGGATGAGCCACTTGAGCTGGAAGGAGTAGAAACTGGATCACTGAAGACAGGAAAGCAAACCATAGAACTGGAGGACAATGGGGAGGCTGGGGTCGCCTCTGGGTTCCTAGACAATATGCTTCAGTCTGAGGGTAGCAGAAAATTGGGGGTGGAGAGTTAGAGGTCAAATGACAACTCCCTGGAGTCCCAGCAGGAAGTATTTCAGAACAGAAAGGTGAAGAATGGAGAGACAGGAAGCCTGGCCTCCAGGTACTTCTCTCCTCAGCCTAAAGTCTCCACAGACTGAAGAAGGCCCAGTGGGGCAGCTCTGGGGCTGCATCTGAGCCAGTGGTGCTTGGCGAAGAGGGCTGTGGATTTCCCAGCACCAATGAATACCCTGATCTGGAAGAGGAGAGGGCAACCTATCCACAGGAAGAGAACAGTTTTCTCACTCCTGGCAGGGCCCAGGTATTGTTGGAGTGGAACTGGGTGGAGTGAGAGGGAGTGACGTGGGTTTCTGGTCTTGCATGGAGATGCAGTAGAAGCTGAGAGCCAGGTTGGAGAGCTGGATTTGAGAGGAACAAAAATAACATAGCTGAGAGCCAGAGACTTTGAGGTACCTAAGCTTGGGTACTAGGAAATCTGGAAAAAAAGACCTACTTTTCCATTCTCTTTTTCAATTTCTCTCATCTTTACAGCTGCTTTGGTCTCCCTGGAGTCCCCTGGGTCAGGAGGCGGCTTGTGCCTCCAGGCAGCTGCACTCTCTGGCCTCCTTCAGCACTGTCACAGCCAGGAGGAACCCCCTTCACAATCCCTGGGGGATGCAGTTGGCAGCGTCTGAAGAGTAAAGAGAAACCACTGATGCCGAGATACTGGTGGTGCCCCAGGAACCCAAGACTAGTTCCGTCACTAGAGTCACCCCCATTGCTGACATGAAGGCGTTTCCCCTTCCTTAGCCTCTCCAACTGCCTTTCCCATCCTCTGAACTAGGCATTAACAGCCCCCCTGGGCTCCCAAATCAACCCACCGCTCTCACAGGAGCACCCCAAGTCCTGTTTTCCTCCAGGCCCCGCCCCTGGCCTTGTGTTCTCTCTGCTCTGTTATTAAAAAGCAAGCAAGCGGAGCCCGAGTTGTCTTTCTTCTTGGGATGCAGCGATGGAGAGGCCAATGGGGAAGGTGGGCTCCTTTCGCTTTCTCGAGGACTCAGCTACAATGAAGTCGGGCTGGGTCCCCAAATTCAAGGAGTCTTGTCCGAGGCGAGAAGGGTCCTGCTCCCAGTCCTGTGTTCCTCGCCCGGCCCCTCGGGTTCCAGCACCGGTCGGCCGCCCCTGCCCCGTTCTCTCGGACTGGGAGTCCGTCGGCCGAGCTTCCGCCTCCAGGACCCTGGAATCCTGCCCCTCAGCGCTGCTGCCTTTTTGGGGACTTCTCAGTAGTATGTCCCTCGGCCTGGCTCAGAGCTTCAGAAGCCGAGTCCCTCTGCCCAGCGCCCCACCCAGAACCCCACGTGTGCTGACCCCAGGTTCCCTTCCTGACCCCCATCCCCTTAATTGGGAAGCCCCGCCCCGTGCGCAGTGACGTCGGACGCCGCTGTCAGCCGGCGCTGGGGGGGGGGTCGGTGTGGGGTAGAATGGCCGCTGCCGCCGTCACCCGCGGGACCCCGGGAGGTAAGAGCCAGGGCCTCTCGCCCGCCTCTCCGCCCCCGCGCCAGGGGGCGCAGCTCCTCCAGGCCCTGACGCGGAGCGCCGCGCCGGGGACCACCGTCCCTCCTCCCCGTTCGCCCTCACCTCCCGCTTCCGTCCTCCTCCCCCGCGCCAGGGGGCGCCGCTCATCGCAGGGCCCCACGGCCGACCAGCGCGTGCCGGGGACTGTCCCGGAGACCCCCGCACCCGGCACCCGCACTGTCCCTCGCCCACCGCGTGCCCGCAGACTCTGCTCCCGGCTTCTCCAGAACATCCCTCTATGCGGGCGGGACCCTCCCACCTCGAAGGTTCTCCTGGGACCACCACTCCGCCGGGGGGCCGCCCAGAGTGCCAAGTGTCCGATCCGGCGCCGCCCAAGTGCGGCCCGAGGACCCGCTCCCTCTCCGCACCCTGGCAGACTGCCTTAGCCGGGACTGCGCACCTGCGCCCTGGGGCGGAGTCCTTACCCCAACCCCAGCTTCACTGCACACAGTCGAGCCCGACCGGCCTCCTCCCATCTCCATCCTGGACACCTGGCGGAGCCCGTGCTGAGAGCCTCCTCCAGCTCCCATCTGTTCCCCCAGAAGGGCGGGGGGCTCAGGCTGGAGCCAGAGCGGTAGATGGGGTAGGCTAGGCCTGGAGGCCAGGGGAGGCAGAGGCGTTTGGGGAGAGGGAGGTAGAGAGGGCTGTCAGCTGGAGGGCGGGTGGTCCTGAGGGTGGGAATCTGGGTGTCTGGCCCAGATTGTATCAGGTCCTAACCAACCTGGAAGAGAGAATAGGTTAGGCTCAGTTATCAGATCTGCCCTTCCCCCTTGGAAAAATCAAATAGAGAAGGAACTCAGGGCGTGTCTTCTAAAGGCCTAGCTCTCTACCGGAGGTAGAATCTCCTGCCCTGCCGCCAGGATCCTGGCTGTCTCACCAAACCATCCTCCAAGGACCGGATGGCCTGAGTCCCAACCCCCAGGACCTGACCCAGCCATAGCCCCAGTCTGTGCAAAAGCTCAAGCTTTAGGGCCTCTGAGGCCCCAGACCTGCCTGTCTTCTCCCCTCCCCCACCCCAACCCATTTCTTCCTGCTCACTCTTTCTGTCCAGTCTCCTCACTCATATTGACTCCGGGCACCGTGTCTGGTTCTCCCTTCTACTGTCACATCACAGTCAGCCCCTCCCTCCCTTTCCTCATCCTTCCCAGATACTATGACCCAGTTCTATACTCACTCCCCACCTCATACTTCTCATCCTGGATTAATGTGGGGGCTTCTGCCATGACCTTGTTCTCTCCCTTCCCAGCACAGACTCCCCCTCCCCCCGGCCCCTCAGGCCGGGGGTGACCTTGCCCCCTGGAACCCTCACCATGAATACCAAGGACACCACCGAGGTTGCTGGTAAGTTCACAAAGCAGGTTCCCAATGTGGCCACAGCCTTTCGTTCTCCCCATGCCTTAGTAGCCCTCTAATTCTTGGATTCCTTGTTCTCCTTAGTGAGGTTTCAGTTCTCCCCAGTGCTCTGCATTGCCTTCAGCCCTTTCCCCTTGGACAGGGATGCCCCGGGGTAGCACACTAAACCCTCCCTTCTAATTCCCTTTAGAAAACAGCCACCACCTGAAGATCTTTCTCCCCAAGAAGCTGCTGGAGTGTCTTCCTCGCTGCCCGCTGCTGCCTCCAGAGAGGCTACGGTGGAATACAAATGAGGTTTTCTAGGGAGGCTGGGGGTTGGGGCCCAGCAAGACCTAGTAGGCTGGAGGAGGGTGAGTGGGGGGTCTTTCTGTGTCTCTCGACACTCTTAACTGCAGAGCACCATTCTGAGCTCTTTGGGGATCATAGGAGAGGTATAAAGAACATGGATCTTGGCCGGGTGCGGTGGCTCACGCCTGTAATCCCAGCACTTTGGGAGGCTGAGGCGGGTGGATCACCTGAGGTCAGGAGTTCAAGACCAGCCTGGCCAACATGGTGGAACCGTCTCTACTAAAATTACGAAAAATCAGCCAGGCGTGGTGATGTGCGCCTGTATTCCCAGCTACTCGGGAGGCTGAGGTGGGAGAATCACTTGAGCCAGGGAGGCGGAGGCTGCAGTGAGCCGAGATCGCACCACTGCACTCCAGCCTGGGCGACAGAGCGAGACTCTGTCTCAAAAAAAAAAAAAAAAAAAAAAAAAAAAAAGACATGGATCTTGTAGGAGCCCTCTTTTCCATGGCATAGCCCCCTGGGTAAAAACAAAGGCTACTGCCAATAAAATATTCCTTACATACTAGGCACTGTGCTGAACGCTTGGCCTGCCTTGTCTCGTTTAATCCTCTAAGGATGCTACAGAGCAAGCCCTGTTGTTGCTCCTATGTTATTGATGAGGAAACTGATTTACCTCATAGTTTATCTAACTTACTCCAGAGCCCCCCTTTTATTTTTTTTTTTGAGACGGAGTCTCACTCTTGTTGCCCAGGCTGGAGTGCAATGGCGCGGTGATCTCAGCTCACTGCAACCCCTGCCTCCTGGGTTCAAGCGATCCTCCTGCCTCAGCCTCCCAAGTAGCTGGGATTACAGGCATGTGCCACCATGTTGGTCAGGCTGGTCTCAAACTCCTGACCTCAGGTGATCGTTCTGTTTCGGCCTCCCCAAGCGCTGGGATTACAGGTGTGAGCCACTGAGTTCGGCTTTTTTTTTTTTTTTTTTTTTTTTTGAGATGGAGTCTCACTCTGTCGCCCAGGCTGGAGTGCAATGGCGCGCGGTCTTGGCTCACTGCAACCTCCGCCTCCCAGGTTCAAGTGATTCTTCTGCCTCAGCCTCCCGAGTAGCTGGGACTACAGGCGCACCACCACACCCAGCTAATTTTTGTATTTTTAGTAGAGACAGGGTTTCATTAGGTTGGCCAGGCTGGTCTCGAACACTGGACCTAGTGATCCACCCGCCTCGGCCTCCTACAGTGCTGGGATTACAGGCATGAGCCACCATGCCCGGCCGGAACCTTTGTTTTTAACCACCACTGATACTGGCTCCTTCTGGAGGGGGCACAGTCCTTGCGTACACACCTTCTGTATTCTGCATACTTAGTGCCTTGTATGTAGTTGGTTGTTAATATTTATCAATTTGATGTCAGAAGAAAACTGTCAGTAAAAGGGTGTGCGTATGTATGTATGTGTGATTGTTGTGCTATAGAGCCTTTAGGACGGGCCAGTGTGGTCAGCAGGGCTTCATGGAGCATCTGAAAAGGGGTTTGGTTTATAGAATGGGTAGGATTTCCAGACACGGAGAGGTGTGCACATGGTACCTGCCTTGTAGGGTACTAACATGCAGGAGGTAATTGTTCAAAGCATGTTCAGGAAGGAATCAATGGACCCATCTGGCAGGAATTATAGGAGCAGTATGGGTAAATAGTGGGCACAGTGAAAGTTTGATCCTTTGTTGGGGAGAACCTTGGAGTCAGGCTAAAGAATCTGAAATTCCAGGCCGGGCGTGGTGGCTCAAGCCTGTAATCCCAGCACTTTGGGAGGCTGAGACGGGCGGATCACGAGGCCAGGAGATCGAGACCATCCTGGCTAACACGGTGAAACCCCATCTCTACTAAAAAATACAAAAAACTAGCCGGACGAGGTGGTGGGCGCCTATAGTCCCAGCTCCTCGGGAGGCTGAGGCAGGAGAATGGCGTAAACCCGGGAGGCTGAGCTTGCAGTGAGCTGAGATCCGGCCATTGCACTCCAGCCTGGGCGACAGAGTGAGACTCTGTCTCAAAAAAAAAGAAAAAAAAAAAAAAATTAAAGAATCTGAAATTCCTGCCAGGCACGGTGGCTCACGCCTGTAATCCCAGCACTTTGGGAGGCCGAGGCAGGCGGATCATGAGGTCAGGTGATCGAGACCAGCCTGGTTAACACGGTGAAACCCTGTCTCTACTAAAAATACAAAAAATTAGCCAGGCGTGGTGGCAGGTGCCTGTGGTCCCAGCTACTCGGGAGGCTGAGGCAGGAGAATGGTGTGAACCCGGGAGGCAGAGCTTGCAGTGAGCTGAGATCACGCCACTGCACTCCAGCCTGGACGACAGAGCGAGACTCTGTCTCAGTCAGTCAATCAATCAATCAATCAATAAAAGAATCTGAAATTCCTGGCAGTGTCAAACTACTGAAATTTTTTGTTAGGAAGGGGCACAGAGGCCAAGCGTGGTGGCTGACGCCTATAATCCCAGCACTTTGGGAGGCCAAGGCGGGTGGATCACCTGAGGTCGGAAGTTCGAGATCAGCCTAAGCAATGTGGAGAAACCCCATCTCTACTCAAAACAAAACAAAACAAAACAAACAACAAAATTACCCGGGTGTGGTGGCTCATGCCTATAATCCCAGCTACTTGGGAGGCTGAGGCAGGAGAACTGCTTGAACCTGGGAGGCAGAGGTTGCAGTGAGCTGAGATCGCGCCATTGCACTCCAGCCTGGGCAACAAGAGTGAAACTCCATCTCAAAAGAAAAGAAAAGAAAAAAGAAAAAAAAAAAAAAGCAAGGGGCACAGAAATGAGATTTTTGGAGAGTAAAATAATTCACAGTATGATGAATGGACAATGAAGAATGTGGGCCTGCCCCCAAGATAAAGGCCCCAGGTGGGAGTAAGGGAAGGATAAAATGTTAGACTTTTGTCTTAGGACAAAAGAGGGGTTCTTAGGAGGGCAGTGGGTCTTGCTGGGTCCAGATACCTAGAAGCATCCTCCACTAGCTGCCACAATTCAGCAGAGAGAGACACTGACAGGATGACCAAGAGGCCAGGCTGAGACTATGAAGGAGACACCCACCTGAGTGCCTACTCTTCTACAGGAGATTGCATCCTACCTGATCACCTTTGAGAAGCATGATGAGTGGCTGTCTTGTGCCCCAAAGACAAGGTGAGAAAGTTTGAGAACGTGGGGGAGTGGCAGGGGTCCTGGGTTCTGTTCACAGAATTCCAGGGCAACCCTTCCCTTCACAGACCTCAGAATGGCTCCATCATCCTCTACAATCGCAAGAAGGTGAAATATCGGAAGGACGGTTACCTCTGGAAGAAGCGGAAGGATGGGAAGACCACCCGAGAGGACCACATGAAGCTGAAGGTCCAGGGCATGGAGGTAAGAGAGTCAGACATTCAGCTCATCTTCCCGAGCCTGCCCTCCTCCACCCTTAGCTGGACTCTAGCCCTACCAGGGCTTAGTGGCATTGTCCACCTCAGCCCCCACCCAGTTACTCTTCCCTTCTCACTCACTCTGGGTCGGCTGACATTGCTTTGGCCACTCTCCACTTCCCATTTCCCTCCACGACTCAACTCTCCAGGCTGTAGGCCGTGCCTCCCTTCCGGAACACTGATGCCCAGGCCCCTCACTGCTCTTGTGTTTCCCTCAGGGATCCCAGCAGTGATGCTGTCAGCACAGGTTTCTCTTCCCCAGATCACTGCCCCTCATCTCAGATGCGTTCTTGCTCTGCCCTCTGGTTTCTAGATAGTCCCATATCTCAAATCTGGTCCTCACTGTAAGGCCCCAGCCCCACTGCTCATGTATGACTCAGGGCTGCTGGGCTTCAAAAGGGATGGGGACTAGGTGGGGGCGAGGGTGGGGGAAGGGTTGAAGAGGAACTGGTGGAAAGATTGGGATTCCTGCAAAGGGACTGAACAGAGGAAGAGTTGGGGAGCAGACTAGCCCTCCCCCCACCCCAGCCTGTCTCCTGGCAGTGTCTCTATGGCTGCTACGTTCACTCTTCCATCGTCCCCACATTCCATCGGCGCTGCTACTGGCTGCTCCAGGTAAGGACGGAAGAGCCCAGGGAGCCACAGTCTTCCTGGTTTTTTGAGGGTCTGAAAGAAGGAAGTGAAAGGATGACTAAGTTCTGAGTGAGGAAAGGAGCCTGGGAAGAAGAGAAAGGGGCTTGGGGATGGAGAGAGTCAGAAATTGGGGGTGAGGTTAGGAGGGTGCCCAGGAAGAAGTGAGGATTAGGAAGCTGAGCCCCTGGACCTCAGGACCCCATGGCTCTGTGTGTCCCCTTATGCTCTCAGAACCCTGACATCGTCCTTGTGCACTACCTGAACGTCCCAGCCCTGGAGGACTGTGGAAAGGGCTGCAGCCCCATCTTTTGTTCCATCAGCAGCGACCGTCGAGAGTGGCTGAAGTGGTCCCGGGAGGAGTTGTTGGGACAGCTGAAGCCCATGTGTAAGGCAGCAGGGTGGGGATAGAGCTCCAAGGGGAGAGTAGAAACAGGGCTCCCAGCGGGGCCATGGTTCTGGACCCAAAGCCTGAGGGCTGATTGTCTCCCTCCAAGCTGGGAGGGTGCTAGGATTCCTGGCGTGTTCTCAGGTATTAGAATACGGAGAAAGGACTAAAGCGACATGTCTGAGCAGTCTTGAGGCTGCTGGCCTCTGTTCACCTGGCCAGAAGTCTTGAAGCGTGTCAGGTGCTTGGAGGAGCCATCAAGGTACTCTGGGGCCTGTTTCGTGGGGGTCCCACAGCACTTCCCCCTAACTTCTCTAGTTCATGGCATCAAGTGGAGCTGTGGGAATGGAACAGAGGAGTTCTCTGTAGAACAGCTGGTGCAGCAGATTTTGGACACCCACCCAACCAAGCCTGCGCCCCGAACCCACGCCTGCCTCTGCAGTGGGGGACTTGGTAAGTTACTCCCTGACCTTTTGGCTGTCTTCCCACCAAGCCACCCTGCTCTTACGCAAGCCAGGGGGATATCCGTCTTGATGGGATTTGCATGCTGATTTGCAAGTCTTTTGCATGTCCCAGAAAGATGAGCCAGATGAACAGAGATGTTCCCATCTGGGTGCACACTGGCTGCAGCCTGGCACTCAGCTGTCCTGGCAGCCTCTGCCCTTCTTGTCTTCTACCTTCAGCAATCCCTGTCACCTCAGCACCACCAAGGACACTCAGCCTTAGCCTTCCTCCTAGTTGGCACCCCCTTGGTTCTGTTCTTTTGTCCTTTTCCTATGCCTTTACCTTTGGCTTTTAGCTACTCTCCCAAGCCCTCAGTTTTCCTCTGCGGTGTTCCTCTGGTTTTGCTTGTTCTGGGGGGAAATATAGAGGGGGAGGGGCAATAAAGGGTAGGGGTAGAGAACAGACATTTCTCATGCCTCCCAGTGGCTACAATCAGTATTACACCTCTGGTTTATAGGGATGTCCCAGGAAATACTTCTGAGGGCTTCGAGGTAGAGAAGGGTACGGAATGATGCGTCTTACCTTCTCTCCTTCCTACTCCTCTCCACTCCAGGTTCTGGGAGCCTTACCCACAAATGCAGCAGCACGAAACACCGCATCATCTCTCCCAAAGTGGAGCCCCGAGCTTTAACCCTGACCTCTGTCCCCCACACTCACCCCCCAGAGCCTCCTCCGCTGATAACCCCACTTCCCCCAGAGCTCCCTAAGGCACACACCTCCCCATCTTCTTCCTCTTCTTCCTCCTCATCGGGATTTGCAGAGCCCCTGGAAATCAGACCTAGCCCACCCACTTCTCGAGGGGGTTCTTCAAGAGGAGGCACGGCTATCCTCCTCCTGACAGGACTGGAGCAGCGGGCTGGGGGCCTGACGCCCACCAGGCACTTGGCTCCCCAGGCTGATCCTAGGCCTTCCATGAGTCTGGCGGTGGTTGTAGGCACTGAGCCTTCTGCCCCACCGGCTCCTCCCAGTCCTGCCTTTGACCCTGATCGTTTTCTCAACAGCCCCCAGAGGGGCCAGACATATGGAGGGGGGCAGGGAGTAAGCCCAGACTTCCCCGAGGCAGAGGCCGCTCATACCCCCTGTTCTGCCCTAGAGCCTGCTGCTGCCCTGGAGCCCCAGGCAGCTGCTCGGGGTCCCCCACCACAGTCGGGAGCAGGTGGGAGAAGAGGAAACTGCTTCTTCATCCAAGATGATGACAGTGGGGAGGAGCTCAAGGGTCAGGGGGCTGCCCCACCCATACCTTCACCCCCTCCCTCACCCCCACCCTCACCTGCCCCCTTGGAGCCATCAAGCAGGGTAGGAAGAGGAGAGGCCTTGTTTGGAGGACCTGTTGGGGCCAGCGAACTGGAGCCCTTCAGTCTTTCATCATTCCCAGACCTTATGGGAGAACTCATCAGTGAGGAAGCTGCAAGCATCCCTGCTCCAACCCCCCAGCTCTCTCCTGCTCTTAGCACCATCACAGACTTCTCCCCAGAGTGGTCCTACCCAGAGGTGAGGCTCAGGCTTATCTCCTCCCTTCTCCCTCCCATTTGTTTTCTGACTGCCCAAAACAAATTGTATGAATGCTTACCCCGTGGTCTGTAACCTAGTTTCCCTCAGTTTTCATGGCTTCTTAGGCTTTACTTAGTTCTCTATCCAATCCCTGTCTTTTTTTTTTCTTTTTGAGAAGGAGTCTCACCCTGAGGCCCAGGCTGGAGAGCAATGGCACGATCTCGGCTCACTGCAGCCTCCACCACCTGGGTTCAAATGATTTTCCTGCCTCAGCCTCCTGAGTAGCTGGGATTATAGGTGCCCGCCACCCCGCCTGGCTAATTTTTGTATTTTTAGTAGAGACAGGGTTTCATCATGTTGGCCAGGCTGGTCTCGAACTCCTGACCTCAGGTGATTGCCTGCCTTGGCCTCCCAAAGTGCTGGGATCACAGGCGTGAGCTACCGCGCCCGGGCGCCAATCTCTTTTTTACGTAGAGTGAAGCTGCTTTCCTGTTTCCAGAGTCCTCAGCAACTTAACCTTTTTTCTGTTCCTCTCCCTTTCACGTGTTAGCACGGTTTCTGGAGTCTCGTGGGACCTCATTCCCTTCCTGACTGTTTTCAGGGGTAGGGAACTGGGGCTGTGCAACCTGGAGAAGAAAAGAAAGATCAGGCATGTGATTGCAGACTTTGGGTAGCTGAAAGACGGTCTTCAGCAGTGCAGACGTTCTGTTTTGTGCTGCCTTTGAGAGGGAAAGGAGGAACTGCAGTGGGGGTGAATTAGACCAAGAACAGAACTTCCTTCTGCTGACAGCTCTGTGGTAGCTTTGGGGGAGGCCCTGAATTCCCAGTTGCTGGCAGATTCAGGTAGAGACCAGGCAACCACTTAGCAGGAATGTTGGGGAGGGATAGACTGACTGACCTCACCCCACTGGGTCCTGTCTATCCCTGTACCCCCAGGCTCTAGCACAGGACCTGCCATACCCTATAAGGGTCTGAATACATGAATGAGGGAGTGGATGCACACCCAACTCCAGTCACATGGTCTCTGACTTCTGTCTGCAGGGTGGGGTCAAGGTGCTCATCACAGGTCCTTGGACCGAGGCCGCCGAGCATTACTCCTGTGTGTTTGATCACATCGCAGTACCAGCCTCACTTGTCCAGCCTGGTGTCTTACGCTGCTACTGTCCCGGTATGAGGATTGGGAACTGTAGGGGGAGGGACTGACGTGGGCAGTTAGGATAGATCAGGACTTCCAGGCTTCCAGAAAGCACTGGGAACGAATGGGTTGTTTTGAGAGCACAAGGACTTCATGCAGTCCTGAGGTTGAGCCCCATGCTCTCCCAGCAGGCAGAAGAGCCTGGACTTAGGTGTCAGATCTAGGTTCTGGTCCAAGAAATCTACTCCTTAGCCAACCAGTGACCTCAGATAACTCTGATCCTTCCTGAGGTCCTTGGCCTCCCCTCCTGTAGGGTTAGGCATTGACCAAAGGGATTTCTAATGTCCGTCCAGGCTTTCTGGCCTAGTTAGAGCCAGAGTCTCCCACTCCACTCCCGGGGGAAGGAGAAAGAAGACATGTGGGTGTCCTCTAACCAGTCTTGGGACTGAAGGACATTGGCTTTTAGAACTGTGGTGTCCAGTATGGTAGCCATTAGCCACATGAGCCTATTTAATTAAAGCTAAAGAATACTTAAAATTGACTTCCCCAGTCTCACTGACCACATTCCAAGTGCTCAGTAGCCACAGGTGGCTGGTGTTACCCTGTTGGATAGTGACGACATAGAACATTTTTGTCACTGCAGAAATGTTCTTTTCGACAGCACTGGTCTAGACTTCATTGCCAAGGTTCATCTCTGCCCTTTTGCCACCAGCCTTGCCCTTACCCTCCACTCAAAAATCAGCCTTACTAGGGGACCTCAAGGACCACCAAAGTGAGAGGTTGGCAGCTTTGCCATCTGTGAGTGTGTTCGCCCCCAGTCTCTACAGCGGCATCCAGCATGTGTGGATGGAAAGGGGATGAGACCAGAGAATCTGGGGACTGGGAGAAAAAGTCTCAGCACCTGGTCTTAGGATCAGGGCCTGCTGGTTCCATCTTTATGGCCACTGGACACTGTTTATGAGCAGCGAGCTCCCCTTTCCTCCATCTCAGTAACAAGGTCGTAACTTCTGGACTCTGATCCAGGAATCAAGAGGATTTTCCAACATCAAATTGTTCATAATTAGTCTCTTGACCCTCAGTTTCCAAACCTTCTTGCTGAATAACAAATATCTTCAACTACAGGGTCTAGAATCCAAGGGCTCTCTGGCCCACAGTATGTATTAAGTTCTCAAACAAATGGACTCCCTTCTTAGTTAGTGCCAAGGCCACCGAAGCCAGGGGCCTCTTGGCCCACAGCAGGGCAGTAGGGGAAATAGCTGTGGAATAATTGTCTATGGCTGACCCAGGTAGCCAGAGAAGGAGCCAGGCAAAGAGAGCCCTTCTCGCTGATCCTGCCCTCTCCAGCCCACGAGGTAGGGCTGGTGTCTTTGCAGGTGGCAGGGCGGGAGGGGCCTCTTTCTGCTTCTGTGCTCTTTGAGTATCGAGCTCGCCGATTCCTGTCTCTGCCTAGTACTCAACTTGACTGGCTGTCACTGGACGGTGAGTACCTAGCCCTCTGACCCCAAGTATCGGGCCCACAGCCTTCGAGCATGACATGCTCCTAGACCCCTCAGGGTTCAGGTGACCACCAATGAGCCCCAACTTTACCATTCTTTTTTTTTTTCAATTCCTGTTTCATTAGTGGTTTCTCTCTCTTTTTTTTTTGAGGCTGAGTTTCGCTCTTGTTGCCCAGGCTGGAGTGCAATGGCGCAATCTTGGCTCACTGCAACCTCCGCCTCCCGGGTTCAAGCGATTCTCCTGCCTCAGCCTCCAGAGTAGCTGAGATTACAGGCATGTGCCACCATGCCTGGCTAATTTTTTTGTGTTTTTAGTAGAGACGGGGTTTCTCCATGTTGGTCAGGCTGGTCTCAAACTCCCAACCTCAGATGATCCGCCCGCCTCAGCCTCCCAAAGTGCTGGGATTACAGGCGTGAAGCCACCGCGCCCGGCCCTTCATTAGTGATTTCTAAATGTGGCAGCAAACTTCCCTCACCTCCTCTTCCCCATAAATCTTGGGGTCATTTTTATACCAGTTTTTTTTTTTTTTTTTGAGACCGAGTCTCGCTCTGTCACCCAGGCTGGAGTGCAGTGGCATCATCTCAGCTCACTGCAAGCTCCATCTCCTGGGTTCACGCCATTCTCCCGCCTCAGCCTCCGGAGTAGCTGGGACTACAGGTGCCCGCCACCACGCCCGGCTAATTTCTTTTTTTTTTTTTGTATTTTTAATAGAGACGGGGTTTCACCGTGTTAGCCAGGATGGTCTCGAGCTCCTGACCTTATGATCCGCCCGCCTCGTCCTCCCAAAGTGCTGGGATTACAGGCGTGAGCCACCACGCCCGGCCTTTATACCAGTTCTTGACCTGCCCTCCATCCCAAAGGGTGGAATCTAGACAAGGAAGGTCAACAGGCAGGGCAGGGACAGTGTCTAGAGCAATATATAGGTGCTATGCACAAGTTTATATATTTATTATTTATTTTTCTCTTCTTTTTTGAGACAGAGTCTCGCTCTGTCTCCCAGGCTGGACTGCAATGGCATGATCTCAGCTCACTGCAACCTCCACCTCCGGGGGTTCAAGTGATCCTCCTGCCTCAGCCTCCCGAGTAGCTGGGATTACAGGCGCCCACCCCCACGCCTGGCTAATTTTTTGTATTTTTAGTAGAGACAGGGTTCTCTATTTGGTCAGGCTGGTCTCGAACTCCTGACCTCAAGCAATCCGCCCCGCTCAGCCTCCCAAAGTGTTGGGATTACAGGCGTGAGCCACCACACCCAGCTGTAGTTACATCTTTAAATTTCTATTGTTTTTCCTCTTCTGATTATAAAGATGCGTTCATTAATGGAAATTCAGAAATTACACAAAAGCACAAAATAGAAAATAAAAATTCCGACTGGGCCTGGTGGCTCACACTTGTAATCCCAGCACTCTGTGGGGCCAGAGCAGATGGATCACCTGAGGTCAGGAGTTTGAGACAAGCCTGACCAATATGGTGAAACCCTATCTCCACTAAAAATGCAAAAATTAGCCGGGCGTGGTGGCGGGTGCCTGTAGTCCCAGCTACTTGGGAGGTCAAGACAGGATGACTGCTTGAACCTGGGAGGCGGAGGTTGCAGTGAGCTGAGATCGCACCACTGCACTGCAGCCTGGGCGACAGAGCGAGACTTCATCTCAAAAAAAAAAAAGAAAAGAAAAATTTCCTATACTACTACTTCTCAGTGATATCCATTGCTAATAACATGGTGTACTAACACAAACACAGAGGCACACGCATACATGTATATATATGTGTGTGTATTTATTTAAATCTGGGATTGTTTTTGTTCCTGTTACTGGTTATCTCTCTCGTGGCCTTGAGCACTGTTTCCGTCTGCACCTGCTGCTTTCTCAAGGTTTGCTTTTCTCCCTGTCTTCCTCTTGGTGTCTTTGTTGGTGCCTCTTGGTTCCTCTCAGTTCTGCGGCCTTCTGTGTTATCTTAGTCTCTCTCTGTCCTTACTTCTCTCTCCGGAGCTCTGGTCCCTAGTTTTGCCTCGGCCTTGGAGCTGGCGCCCACACAAAGCCTGCGTGTGTGCTGGGTTGCTTGTCTCTGACTTGAGTCTGCCTACCTTGGGCTCTGGCCAGGTCTCTCAGTCCTGTGCTGTCTCTGTCCTGCCCTGTGACTGTTCATTACCTTATTTCTCTGTCCCTGTCTAATCTGCATTTTACCATCTCTCCTATGAGTCTCTTCCATCCCTCTTCTTTCCATTTCTTCTTGAACCAACATCTTAACTTGCCTCTCTTTGATCATCCTTTCTTACTGCTTGTTTGGCACTTTCCCCTAGCCCTCCTTTGTCCTTTCTCTATTCTCCTTCACTTGATCTTTTTTGCTCTCTCTCCTCCCTTTGTTTTACTTGGGTTTCTGTTAATCATTCTCTGTCCTCCTCCCTTACTATCACCTGTGTACCTTCATCCCCTTCTATCCTGGCATTTCAGAACATCTCCAACCTTCACCTTGTTTCTCTGTGTCTGTTTTCCTATGGCTCTGATCCCCTCCCACCTCCCCTTCTTGTCCTTGTTTGATCTCAGGCCGGGACACATAGCTTGGGGGGATGTGTGTGTCTGTGCATATGTGTGTGTTTGTGTATTTGTGTATGGGGGGCAGAAGGAGGAGGAGGAGAAATGGACATGGCTATCCATCTCTGTCACCTTCCCTCCCCCACCATCATCTTTGTGGACAGCTGCAGGGGGCTGGGAGGAGGGAGAGGTGCTTTTCAAATCACAGTCCCTGAGCTCTTTGGGGCAGTGGTTATTACAGAGGAGGGACCCTGGAATCCTTCACCTTCACCATGGGGGACAAAGGTAGTGTCTGCTGCAAAAACTGATGGAACATTTTACGTAGGAAAAGGCTGGGGGGAAGAGTGTGTATGCATGGGATTTGGGATAGCAGAAGGTTGGATGGCCATCTGGGAATTCCTACTACCTCTGTACCTTGAAGGAAACAGTTTTGGTTCCAGATCCGGGTTCTAGGTCAGTGGGCAGTATTCACAGCCCTAGCTTAAGGACTGAGTCCTGATGGGCTTTATTGGGGTAAAGGAGGTGCTGTTTTGGGGAAGATAAAAGAATATGGTTCTGTGTCCTCATCCCCAGATCTTGGGACAGGTCTACTTTTGGTGTTCAGGGCATCACCTAGACTCTGCCCACTCAGCCTCCCACACCCGTTCCCCCTCAGACAACCAGTTCCGGATGTCCATACTAGAGCGACTGGAGCAGATGGAGAAGCGGATGGCAGAGATCGCAGCAGCTGGGCAGGCGCCTTGCCGGGGTCCTGACGCTCCTCCAGTTCAGGTACTTCTGTGAGGAGGGAGGTGGTCTATGGTGGGAAGCAGGGGGAGGATGCAGCTGAAGAAAACGTCTGGCACCCGTGGCTCTCCTCCCTCCCCTGTCCCCAGTCTCCTCAGCCTGTCTTCCCTCTCCCTGACGTCACCCCGTTCCCATCCCCACCTCATGGATAGAGTGGCTATTCTGGGCATCCTCTTGGCATGACGGGCTTCAGACTATTTCTGGTCGGAAGAAGGGTGGAGGTGAAGGAGAGGGCGGGGGAGGGGTCAGGAGCATTTCGGGGCTTAGATCGCAGTGGGTCCCAAGTTTCTGAAAGAAGAGGGCTGTGGAACTGCTCAGAGAAGGCTCTGGCTTCTGAGGGGAAGAAGCCATGTGTGAATATGGCACTCATCTGAGCTGATGGGAAGGCACGTGGGCAAGATTGTGTGAGCTCTGGCTGCTGGATGGGCCGGAGGAAGTGGCTATGGGAGCAGGAGTCACTGAGGCCACACAGGAACTTTAACTGATGGGATCCTAGAGTGGGACGCGTGGGGAGGGGGTAAAATTCGAAGCTGGGAGGACAGATGTGAGGTGGCCAAGGCCATCCCAAGCCAGGGGAGCAGATACCTGGGTCTCTGCCTAAGAGTGTGTATGTCACAGGATGAAGGCCAGGGGCCTGGGTTCGAGGCACGGGTAGTGGTCTTGGTAGAAAGCATGATCCCACGCTCCACCTGGAAGGGTCCTGAACGTCTGGCCCACGGAAGCCCCTTCCGAGGCATGAGCCTTCTGCACCTGGCTGCTGCCCAGGGCTATGCCCGCCTCATCGAGACCCTGAGCCAGTGGCGGTGAGCAAGGGCAGCTGGGTGAGGGCTGGGCAGCCTCTGGGACAGAAGTGTCAGGGGACTGAAGAGGGACTGAAGAGGAACTGGAGGACCTGGGGCCCTACCAAGTGGGAGCTGGGGTCATTGTGGGCAGGGAGGGGGCTGGGAGAGGACTTACATTTTGGGGAACTTTCATATCCTGATTTAAGACACTTTGACTTCTTGACCTCCTTAAACTAGTGTCCTTGACTGCCTTTTCCCACCGGCCCTGTACAGGTTGCCTCCTAGTGCCTTTACTTCTTATGTTCTTACTTTGCCCACTTCTTCCCTCATTGGGCTCCGCTGTCTCTCTCCCAAACCCTCCAGGAGTGTGGAGACTGGAAGCTTGGACTTAGAGCAAGAGGTTGACCCGCTCAACGTGGATCATTTCTCTTGCACCCCTCTGGTGAGGATGACAATTCCTGAGTGCACATGGGGCACTGGGCAATGGGAACCGCCCTTGAAAAGGAAGATCCTGAGGAATGCAGGGAGTGGGGTGGGCTGGGGTCTGAAGACCTGACTACTGGAGGAAGAGCCCCGGGCCTCAGCCTCCACCTCCTGTCCTGCCCCCTTCCCCAGATGTGGGCTTGTGCCTTGGGACACCTGGAAGCTGCTGTGCTCCTTTTCCGTTGGAACCGACAGGCACTGAGCATTCCCGACTCTCTGGGCCGTCTGCCATTGTCTGTGGCTCATTCCCGGGGTCATGTGCGCCTTGCCCGCTGCCTTGAGGAACTACAGAGACAAGAGGCTTCGGTGGAGCCCCCACTTGCCCTATCACCACCCTCCTCCAGCCCAGACACTGGTGAGGGTGGCCCTAATCTTTTGGAGAGAGGGATGTGGGTAGGAGGCAAGGCCAGGGCAAAGCCAAAGGGTGGGAAACGAGTAAAAGAGGAGACAAACCACAGAGGCAGGGATGAGATAACAGAAGCAAGGACAGACAGGGAGACCGATAACAGGATGGCGGAGGCAGGAGACTCGATCGAGGGATGGCCGTGGCTCCTGCTGCCCTGACTCTCTTCCCTCCCCACACAGGTCTGAGCAGTGTCTCCTCACCCTCGGAGCTGTCGGATGGCACCTTCTCTGTCACATCAGCCTATTCTAGTGCCCCAGATGGCAGTCCCCCACCTGCACCTCTGCCAGCCTCTGAGATGACTATGGAGGATATGGCCCCAGGCCAGCTTTCCTCTGGTGTCCCAGAGGCCCCCCTACTCCTCATGGACTATGAGGCTACCAACTCCAAGGGGCCCGTGTCCTCCCCTCCTGCCCTCCCACCAGCCTCAGATGATGGGGCCGCTCCAGAGGACGCCGACAGCCCACAGGCTGTAGATGTGATCCCGGTACTGCTTCTGTCGATGGAGTTATGGGGGCTAGAAGTGGAGTAGGTAGGGTGAGGCCGACTTCCATGAAGCAGAATCAAAGTCTGGCTTCAGTTTAGGAAGGACCCATTTACTTCATTTTGGGACAGGCAAGGTAGCCTTTTGCTTAGCTCCTTTCAGACCATGTGACTTGGAAGTCATGAGGCAGTGGAGGTTAAAAATTCTGGCTGATCCCACAATTCAGATGGTGGAAAAAAAATTTTTTTTGGCCGGACTGGGTGGCTCACACCTGTAATCCCAGCACTTTGGGTGGCCGAGGCGGGTGGATCACTTCAGGCCGGGAGTTTGAGACCAGCCTGGGCAATATGGCAAAACCCCACCTCTACAAGAGATACAAAAACTAGCCGGGCGCGGTGGCTCAAGCCTGTAATCCCAGCACTTTGGGAGGCCGAGACGGGCGGATCACGAGGTCAGGAGATCGAGACCATCCTGGTTAACACGGTGAAACCCCGTCTCTACTAAAAAATACAAAAAACTAGCCGGCCGAGGTGGCGGACGCCTGTAGTCCCAGCTACTCGGGAGGCGGAGGCAGGAGAATGGCGTGAACCCGGGAGGCGGAGCTTGCAGTGAGCTGAGATCCGGCCACTGCACTCCAGCCTGGGTGACAGCGCGAGACTCCGTCTCAAAAAAAAAAAAAAAAAACTAACTGGGCATGGTGGTACGTGCCTGTAATTCCAGCTGCTTGCGAGGCCGAGATATGAGAATCGCTTGAACCTGGGAGGCATAGGCTGCAGTGAGCTGAGATTGCACCACTGCACTCCAGCCTGGGTGACAGAGTGAGACTCTGTCTCAAAAAAAAAAAAAAGGACAAAATAGTAAGATTTAAAATATAAAAAGCATTAAAAAATATTCTGGCTGGGCCGGGCGCGGTGGCTCAAGCCTGTAATCCCAGCACTTTGGGAGGCCGAGACGGGCGGATCACGAGGTCAGGAGATCGAGACCATCCTGGCTAACACGGTGAAACCCCGTCTCTACTAAAAAATACAAAAAAAACTAGCCGGGCGAGGTGGCGAGTGCCTGTAGTCCCAGCTACTCGGGAGGCTGAGGCAGGAGAATGGCATAAACCCGGGAGGCGGAGCTTGCAGTGAGCTGAGATCAGGCCACTGCACTCCAGCCTGGGTGACAGAGTGAGACTCTGTCTCAAAAAAAAAAAAAAGGAAAAAATAAAGAAAAAAAAAAAGCATTAAAAAATATTCTGGCTGGGCCGGGCGCGGTGGTCAAGCCTGTAATCCAGCACTTTGGGAGGCCGAGACGGGCGGATCACGAGGTCAGGAGATCGAGACCATCCTGGCTGCAGTGACTGTGATTGCACCCCGTCTCTACTAAAAAATACAAAAAAAAACTAGCCGGGCGGGTGGCGAGTGCCTGAGTCCCACTACTCGGGAGGCTGAGGCAGGAGAATGGCATAAACCCGGGAGGCGGAGCTTGCAGTGAGCTGAGATCAGGCCACTGCACTCCAGCCTGGGTGACAGTAGCGAGACTCCGTCTAAAAAAAAAAAAAAAAAAAAAATATTCTGGCTGGGTGCGGTCGCTCACCCCTGTAATCCCAGCACTTTAGAGAACGAGGTGGGAGGATCACTTGAGGCCAGGGGTTTGAGACCAGTCTGGCCAACATAACAAGACCCTATCTCTACAAAAAGTAATTTTTGAAAAGTAGGCATGGTGGCACACACCTGCAGTTGTAGCTACTTGGGAGGCTGAAGTAGGAGAACCCCTTGAGCCCATGAGTATGAAGCTGCAGTGAGCTGACTATCATTGCATTCCAGCCTGGGCAAGAAACCCTGTCTCTATAACGAAAATTCTGGGGAGTGGCCGGGCGCGGTGGCTCAAGCCTGTAATCCCAGCACTTTGGGAGGCTGAGACGGGCGGATCATGAGGTCAGGAGATCGAGACCATCCTGGCTAACACGGTGAAACCCCGTCTCTACTAAAAATACAAAAAAAAAAAAACTAGCCGGGCGAGGTGGCGGGTGCCTGTAGTCCCAGCTACTCGGGAGGCTGAGGCAGGAGAATGGCGTGAACCCAGGAGGCGGAGCTTGCAGTGAGCTGAGATCCAGCCACTGCAGTCCAGCCTGGGCAACAGAGCAAGACCCCGTCTCAAAAAAAAAAAAAAAAAAGAAAATTCTGGGGAGTATTTTCAGTTAGAGCTGGTTTGTAGGAGTTACCTGTTGATCCATGTAGGGACAAGGTTCAAGGAGAACCAAGATGACAGAGGGCAGCTGGGAGTTGTGTGGAGAAGTAAGGTGGGCAAGATGGGGGTATTTGGCAGTGATCCGATGCAGGAAGGAGGCTTGCACATGATAAAGCTAAGAAAGTCTGTGGAATGAAAGTGAATCTTCAAGTATAGCCTTGTACTTCTCTGCTAGAGACTGGGGACATATCTGGTTTAGAGAGACTACAAAAAGCTTAAGAGAACTTCACAAGTAGGCCGTGTTGAGTGTGTCCAGCAGGAAGTACTGGAGCATAGGCTTCAGGGCTGGAGCAAAGGCCAGACTGGAGCCATTCATCAGGGCAGTAGTTGGCAAGTGTTGGGATGGTTCTTGGAGAGTTGAAAGGGAGTTGGGGGTGGGCACAGCCAAGCCTATGGGGAGCATGTGCTGGTCAGCTGGCATGGGGCAGGCCCAGGTAGGACAGTGGATGGTTGGCCTGAAAGGGTGTCAAGTCCTCCATTTGTTCAGCTTCTGAATCCCCACTTGGGAGTATCTGCTTTTTATCCTGTATTCTCCATAGCATCTCAGCACGGAGGGACCCCCAAGTGGGAGCCCCACCAGTATCAATGAATGAGTCTGGAACAGTGGCCCAGAAAGACAGGGTTAGCAGCGCCTGGCAGGGAGAGAAGGAACGGGACAGGAATGGACGGAGGTTACAGCTGGCAGTTGGGGCCCCTAAGGGTTCACTCAGCTTCTCCCTTCATCCAGGTGGACATGATCTCACTGGCCAAGCAGATCATCGAAGCCACACCAGAGCGGATTAAACGAGAGGACTTTGTGGGGCTGCCTGAGGCTGGAGCCTCAATGCGGGAGCGGACAGGGGCTGTGGGACTCAGTGAGACCATGTCCTGGCTGGCCAGCTACCTGGAGAATGTGGACCATTTCCCCAGCTCAACCCCTCCCAGGTGACTAGCTCAGGACAAAGCCTCCAGATTCTCCAGAGATGGGATGAACGGAGAAAGGTGGCTTTCCACAGCCAAAGCTCCATTCTGGCGGAGGCCCCAGGGCCTTGGAGAAGCGAACTGAACTGGCTGATGAACTCTGAAGTCACTCTCCAGACTCACTTGCTGGTGGTCTTCCTTCATAGCCACCCATAGGTAGCAGAGGAGACACTTCAGATGCTTCATGACACTCTCTTTCCCTGCCCTCTACAGCGAACTGCCCTTTGAGCGAGGTCGCCTGGCTGTCCCTCCAGCACCCTCCTGGGCAGAGTTTCTCTCTGCATCTACCAGTGGCAAGATGGAAAGTGATTTTGCCCTGCTGACATTATCCGATCATGAGCAGCGGGAACTGTATGAGGCGGCCCGAGTCATCCAGACGGCCTTCCGAAAGTACAAGGTCAGAGGGACAGGGGGCTCAGGATGAACTATACCATCTCCAGTCAGGGGAGACTGGGCTCCCAGGGCTTTTGGAGGACGAGTAGTCATGCAGACAGGCCTTGGATGGGGTAAAGGGTCAGGGGAACCCCAGAAAAGTTGGAGGGACAAGTCAGATATCCCATTATGTGGGTCATGAGGTGCTGAGACTTCTCTCCCCTCAGGGCCGGCGGCTGAAGGAGCAGCAGGAGGTAGCAGCAGCTGTAATCCAGCGCTGTTACCGGAAGTACAAGCAGGTGAGACCCTTCTCCCTCAAAAGCATACCCACCAACCCACCAACCCACACCCACGCCTAACCATTCCAGAATGCTGCCAGAGTCCTAACTCCCCTTCTCTCTCCACAAGCTGACCTGGATTGCACTTAAGGTATTAGGCATGAGATCTGAGTGTGAGGTCTGTGATGATTCAGATTTTCCTTGAGTGCGTGGGTTACAGAAAGAGCCTTGCATCAGCCTATCTTGGGTGAGCCCCAGGGCTTTGGGTCTCTGTCCCTCGATTTCAGCCCCTGTCCCTCCTCCCCACCCCTGCAGTTTGCACTCTATAAGAAGATGACCCAGGCGGCCATCCTGATCCAGAGCAAGTTCCGAAGCTACTATGAACAGAAGCGATTTCAGCAGAGCCGCCGAGCGGCTGTGCTCATCCAGCAGCACTACCGCTCCTACCGCCGCAGGCCCGGCCCTCCCCACCGGCCTTCGGCCACCCTGCCTGCCCGCAACAAGTAGGGTTCAGCCCCAGCCCTCTGTGCCCACCCACTGTGTCCACGCCATTCCCCCTTATTCATCTTCTTGATCATCTTGCCTCACTGCCATTCCCCGCGTAGGGTTCCAGGGGGCCGAAGGCATGCAATGCCTGGGGGGTTCTGTGAGGTCCATCTTTTATTTCTTTCACCAGAGGCTCCTTTCTCACCAAGAAGCAGGACCAGGCAGCCCGGAAGATCATGAGATTCCTGCGGCGCTGCCGACACAGGTACTCATCCCTTCTCCCCCTGCCACCCGTCCTGATCGCCAGTCTTCTCTGACTCCCATCTTTCTCTCTGCAGGATGAGGGAACTGAAGCAGAACCAGGAGCTGGAAGGGCTTCCCCAGCCAGGACTGGCCACCTGACCTGGCCACCGCCTTTCTCACCACCCTGGGGACACCTCGTGCAGTCTTAACAGGGAGAGGGCTTTCTGGGGCAGGGGGAGCCCCTGTCGGCAGCTTTCCCGTTCACCTTTGTTGGAGCCCTTCGTAGGCCTCCTCCCTCCTCCCCATGCCTTGCTCCCACACCCCTCTCCTCATCCCTCCTGGTCGTGCCCCATCTCTTTTGGTCCTGGCTCCAGAAGAGCCGCGCCCCACATACCTGCATCTTCCGCTGTGACCTCCAGAGCCCTGCCTGCCCCTGCTCCCCAGCTCCTCCTGCCTGCACCCGACTCGGCCCCCTCCTGACTTGCCTTATTTATTTGTTCGACGCGTCTCTGAATGTATCCGCCTCGGTTCCCACCTCTGCCTTCGCTGCGCACGCCCCTCGTGTTTCAGGGCTGACCATGCCCCCACCCGACTCCGCATGTTTGCGTCTGTTTCCTCCCTTTCTGGCCCTGTCTTACCCCATCACCCGACTCTGGCCACCGACCTCAGGGCCGAAGGGGAGGTGGTGTACATAGGAACGCGTTGCGGAGTCCGCCCCGTCCCCCGAGGGGAGGGGTCTTGTACATACTGTAACATACAGAGTATAGTGAAGAATCTATTTAAGGCGCCGCGGGGAGGGCTGCACGGCCGGGCTTGTGGTTCTCTAGCGCGGCGGGGGCCTCCTGCCGGCTCCACGGGCACTTTCTACTTGTGCATGGGCTTGGTTTATACGAATTGCCATTAAACATCGCTGCACCAGCCAGCCTGCGGCCTCTGTCTACGGGGGCGGGGCGGGGCCTCGGCCAGCTGGAGGTCGCCACGCGCTGCTGGCCTCGGATCTGCGCCCGGGCTAGGCGGGCTCGGGGTTTTCCGCCTCCGACGTGTTTCCGGCCTTAAAGGCATTCCGCCCTTCCCTTTAAGACGCGCCGCCCCCTCTCAGTCACTCCCAAGATGGCGGACCTACTGGGCTCCATCCTGAGCTCCATGGAGAAGCCACCCAGCCTCGGTGACCAGGAGACTCGGCGCAAGGCCCGAGGTGAGGATCCCAAATTCACAACCGCCTTCCTTCGCCCGGTTCTCAGGACCGCACTTTTCCCTCTTTGGACGATGCCGCCTCCTCAACCTTGAAAGACCCCTCACAGGCCCCTTCCGAGACCCTCAGAGTCCCTAAAAGGGCTGCTGACACGCCCGCTGTTCTCAGCGGACAGTGATTGGCTACCTGAAAGATAGCGCCAGCCTCCTGCCTCTTCTCCCGACCCTGGCCTTCCGCAGTCCTTATTTCCCATTAGCCAACCGGCCCGCCTGTCCGCTGCTGACCTGGTCTGATTGGTAGGGTGCCTCCAACCTGCCGCATTCCTTCCCCGCCCGCCTCTAGCTCTATTTCGATTGGATTTAGGACACGCCCATCTACTCTGCCTTCATCTCCATTGGCTATCTCAACTTAAAGCTCTGCCTCCTAGGCCTGTTCGACCTTCCTTCGGACCCACCCCAGCCTCAGAACTCCCATTGGTTGTTGGGTCCTCTGTGTCTTCTTGCCCCTCCTGCTTGATTTAACCCAGTCCCTTCTGCCTCCTTTCTACAACCTTTTTCCCATCTGTAGCCTTAAATTCCCGAGCTGCCCAGGCGGATCGTAGTGTTGATTGGAGGGATGAGAATGCCCGCCAGGTCCGATTGGCCACTGTCTCCGCCTGCGTTCTCTGAGTAGCTTCCCTGCGGGCGGGCTGGAGTTCGGCGGCCGGCGTAGGGCGCGGCCCGGCGGGGCCGTGGGAGCCTCCCCGGGGTTGCTCGTGTTTGGGCTTGGGATGATCCTGGCGGAATGCAGGACCCCAACTCCCAAACCTGCGGACCTTGACCGCGGACGAGCCCTGGCCCGGCTCCCCACATGCCCCAGGGGGGCCAGGGCAGACAGGACGCCTTCCGAGTATTCAAGGGGTGCTGGATGCCTACACTTCGTCTCGTTATTTCCTGAACAACTGTTAAGGGTCAGGGGTACCCCTCAGGGAGGCCACAGTCCGGGGCTGGGGCGCTCATTGATGCAGTGATCACACGGAAGTTTAATAATCAACTTGATAAGTGCTCTGAGAGAAAAATGACTGTGAGAGCGGCCACCTGAGATTCTCCCCCAGGCTGCAGTGAGCCGAGATCAGAACAGATAATTCTGTAAATGAGAGAGAGAAGCAAAGCGTTACAGGCAGAAGAGTCTATTTGAAATCTCGGCCGGGCGCGGTGGCTCAAGCCTGTAATCCCAGCACTTTAGGAGGCCGAGACGGGCGGATCACGAGGTCAGGAGATCGAAACCATCCTGGCTAATGCGGTGAAACCCCGTCTCTACTAAAAAAAAATACAAAAAAACTAGCCGGGCGAGGTGGCGGGCGCCTGTAGTCCCAGCTACTCGGGAGGCTGAGGCAGGAGAATGGCGTAAACCCGGGAGGCGGAGCTTGCAGTGAGCTGAGATCCGGCCACTGCACTCTAGCCTGGGCGACAGAGCGAGACTCCGTCTCAAAAAAAAAAAAAAGAAAAAGAAATCTCTGAGGAAGGAGGAAGCATGATGGGAACGGGGAACTGGAATTCTGTAATGCTCTGATGACTGACTGTCTAAGTGGGTGATCACCAGCGGCATTGACAGACTAGGAAGCTTAAGTTAGTCACTCGCCTGAGGTCACATGGTTAGTTTGGTAAGTGGCAGAGTTTCAAACCCAGGTATGACTGGGCTTGAAGCCTATGTTCTTGACCATAATCTTATGCCACTTCTCTAGATGCAGAGAAGACTCGAAAACCAGTTAAAGAACAGTCAGTGGGGTCCGGCCTTGTAGCTCACACCTGTAATCCCACCACTTTGGGAGGCTGCGGCGGACGGATCGCTTGAGCCCAGGAGTTCAAGATCAGTCTAGGCAACATGGAGAAACCCCGTCTCTACAAAAAAATACAAAAATTGGCCAGGCGCTGTGGCTCACGCCTGTAATCCCAAAACTTTGGGAGGCCGAGGCGGGCGATCATGAGACCAAGAGATCGAGACCATCCTGGCCAACATGGTGAAACCCCGTCTCTACTAAAAATACAAAAATTAGCTGGGCGTGGTGGCGCGTGCCTGTAATCCCAGCTACTCAGGAGGCTGAGGCAGGAGAATCGGTTGAACCCGGGAGGCGGAGGTTGCAGTGAGCCAAGATTGCGCCACTGCACTCCAGCCTGGCGGCAGAGCGAGACTCCGTCTCATAAATAAATAAATAAATAAATGATAACCGGGCTCAGTGGCGCGCTCCTGTGGTCCCAATTCTCCGGAGAATCTTGGGAGAATTCCAAAAGCGGGGAGAATCACTTGAGTCTGGGAGGTTGAGGCTGCAAGTGAGAGGTGATTGCGTCACTGCACTCCAGTCTGGGCAGTGAAATTGAGACTGTTTCCAACAACAAAAAATGAAATGCCCTGATGGTCAGTGAGGGCAGAGGGATGAGAGCTCCTAGGCTGTCAGGCCCTGGGGCTCCAGAGGATAACTGAACAGTAGATGAACAGGATCCCTGCCCTCCAGGAGCTCATACTATGCTAAAGGAGACAAAAAGTTATGATACATTAGTTCTCTATGCTATGCTGGGTGTCTGAGCCAAAGGAGCTTGGAGCCCAGGGGAAGAAGTAACTCTGACTCATGGTAGATCTCAATGTTTGCAAGAGGAGGAAAAGCATTCCAAGCAGAGGAACATGTGCAAAGGCATGGAGTTATTTTTAAAAATGGGGAGAGGGGCCGGGCGCGGTGGCTCAAGCCTGTAATCCCAGCACTTTGGGAGGCCGAGGCGGGCGGATCACAAGGTCAGGAGATCGAGACCACAGTGAAACCCCGTCTCTACTAAAAATACAAAAAATTAGCCGGGCGCGGTGGCGGGCGCCTGTAGTCCCAGCTACTCAGGAGGCTGAGGCAGGAGAATGGCGGGAACCCGGGAGGCAGAGCTTGCAGTGAGCCGAGATCGCGCCACTGCACTCCAGCCTGGGCAACAGCCTGAGACTCCGTCTCAAAAAAAAAAAAAAAAAAAAAAAAAAAAAAAAATGGGGAGAGGGCTGGGCACCGTGGCTCATACCTATAATCCCAGCACTTTGGGAGGCTGAGGCAGGCAGATCACTTGAAATCAGGAGTTCAAGACTAGCCTGGCCAACATGGTGAAACATCGTCTCTACAAAAAATACAAAAAAATGGCCGGGCGTGGTGGCTCACGCCTATAGTCCTAGCACTTTGGGAGGCCGAGGCGGACAGATGAACTCCGACCTGAGGTCAGGAGTTCGAGACCAGCCTCACCAACATGGAGAAACCCCATCTCTACTAAAAATACAAAAATTAGTCAGGTGTGGTGGCGCATGACTGTGATCCCAGCTACTTGGGAGGCTGAGGCAGGAGAATCACTTGAACCCAAGAAGCAGAGGTTGCAGTGAGCCAAGATTGTGCCACTGCATTCCAGCATGGGCAAAGAGAGCGAAACTCCATCTCATAAAAAGAAAAAGAAAAAAAAAATTAGCCAGATGTGGTGGTTCACACCTGTAATCCCAGCTACTTAGGAGGCTGAGGCATGAGAATCACTGGAACCTGGGAGGCAGAGGTTGCAGAGAGCCGAGATCGCGCCACTGCACTCCAGCCTGGGCACAGAGCGAGACTCTGTCTGGAAATAAATAAATAAATAAATGATGGGGAGAGGTTCAGTGCAGCTGGAGAGGATTCAGATCCTGTGGAAGAAGGAAGCCTTAAGGATGTAAAGGATTTGAAACAGCAAAAGAGAGAAAAATTTCAGGCTGAGGAGCAGGAATAGGAAGAAGCATGCACCCAAATCTCAAGAGGTAGTAAAATCACATCGTGGGGAAGACAGGCAAGCATGGAGGGCCTGGATTAGAAATTCCTCCTCCTTGGCCGGGCGCGGTGGCTCAAGCCTGTAATCCCAGCACTTTGGGAGGCCGAGGCAGGTGGATCAGGAGGTCAGGAGATCGAGACCATCCTAGCTAACATGGTGAAACCCGTCTCTACTAAAAATACAACAAACTAGCCAGGCGTGGTGGCGGGTGCCTGTGTGAACCCGGGAGGCGGAGCTTGCAGTGAGCCGAGATCGCGCCACTGCACTCCAGCCTGGGCGACACAGCGAGACTCTGTCTCAAAAAATAAAAATAAAAAAAAGAAATTCCTCCTCCTCTTCCAGAGGCAGGATCTAAGGAAGAGGAAGAAAGTTAAATAAGACCCTTAGCCAGGCGAGGGGACTCACTGCTGTAATCCCAGCACTTTGGGAGGCTGGTCTTGAACTCCCAGCCTCAAGTGATCCTCCCACCTTGGCCTCTCAAATTGCTTGAGAAGCTTGAGTCTCTGCACCCAGACCTGGCTATTTTTTTTTTTTTTTTAAGTTTTCTGTAAAGATGGGGTCTCGGGCATCTTCAGGCAAGAGGCAGGCAGATCTCTTGAGCCCAAGAGTTCAGAAAAAAAAGACCCTTCACAGCTAACCTTGGACTCCCAAAGGAGAAGGGTGTCAGATTATCCATTTCGGCTTTATCCTGTCTGTAGAAGTGGGAAGTGGGGGATTTTACAAAATATAGGAAGTTAAATAATTTCCCCTTTCTGGCCGGGCGCGGTGGCTCAAGCCTGTAATCCTGGTACTTTGGGAGGCCGAGGCAGGTGGATCACAAGGTCAGGAGTTCAAGACCAGCCTGGCCAATATGGTGAAACCTCATCTCTACTAAAAATACAAAAATTAGCTGGGTGTGGTGGCGGGTGCCTATAGTCCCAGCTACTCAGACAGCTGAGGCAGAAGAATCGCTTGAACCCAGGAGGCGGAGGTTGCAGTGAGCCGAGATCATGCCACTGCACTCCAGCCTGGGTGACAAAACAAGGTTCTGTCTCAAAAAAAAATATTCCCCTGGCCGGGCGCGGTGGCTCACGCCTGTAATCCCAGCACTTTGGGAGGCCGAGGCGGGCGGATCACCCGAGGGTGATCTGGCGGAGCCAGATCGAGACCATCCTGGCTAACACGGTGAAACCCTGTCTCTACTAAAAATACAAAAAATTAGCCGGGCGCGGTGGCGGGCGCCTGTACTCCCAGCTGCTCGGGAGGCTGAGGCAGGAGAATGGCGTGAACCCGGGAGGCGGAGCTTGCAGTGAGCCGAGATCGCGCCACCGCACTCCAGCCTGGGCGACAAAGCAAGACTCCGTCTCAAAAAAAAAAAAAAAAAAAAAAAAAAATATTCCCCTTTGCTGTGTAGACAACGAGATGATAGACTCTTTGAGGCCAGGGTCTGAGTCTGTTTTCCTTCCCAGATGCATTATAATTCTTCTTCTTTTTTTTTTTTTGACAGGATCTTGCTCTGTCACCTAGACCTCTTGGGCTTAAGTGAGCTTCCTACCTCAACCTCCCGAGTAGCTGGGACTACAGGCATGCATCACCATGCCTGACTAATTCTTTATTTTTTGTAGAGACAGGGTCTCACTATATTGCCCACACTGGTCTCGAACTTCTGGCCTCAAGCAGTTCTCCCACCTTGGCCTTCCAAAATGCTGGAATTATATACGTAAGCCACCGCACTCAGCCCAAACATTTATTTAATGCCCACAATGTACAAACAACTAACTATAGTCCGGGCATGGTGGCTCACACCTATAATCCCAACACTTTGGAAGGCCAAGGTGGGAGGATTGCTTGAAGCCAGTTGGAGACCAGGCTGGGCAACAAACTGAGACCCCATCTTAACAGAAAACTTAAAAAAAAAAAAAAAAAAAAAATCCAAGGCTAGGTGCCGAGGCTTAAGCCTCTCAAGCAGTTTGAGAGGCCCAGGTGGGAGGGGTATTTGAAGCCAAGTTCAAGACCAGCCTGGGCCCACACTTGTAATCCCAGCACTTTGGGAGGCTGAGGTGGGCAGATCACGAGGTCAGGAGTTCGAGACAAGTCTGACCAACATACTGAAACCCCATCTCTACTAAAAATACAAAAATTAGCGAGGTGTGGTGCCACACGCCTGTGGTCCCAGCTACTCGGGAGGCTGAGGCGGGAGAATCTCTTGAACCTGGGAGGCAGAGGTTGCAGTCAGCCAAGACTGTGCCATTGCACTCCAGCCTGGGTGACAGGGTGAGACTCTGTCTCAAAAAAAAAAAAAATACCATCCTGGGCAACGTAGTGAGACCTCATCTCACAAATATTTTTGTTTAATTATTTTTTTAAAAGTAGCTGAGCATGGAGGCACACGCCTGTGGCCCCAGCTACTTGAGAAGTTAAGGTAGGAGGATCCCTTGAGCCAGGGAGGTCAAGGCTGCAGTGAGCTGTGATTGTGCCACTGCACTCCAGCCTGGGCAATAAAGTGAAATCCTGTCCCAAAAATAAATATATAGGCCGGGTGCAGTGGCTCACGCCTGTAATCCCAGCACTTTGGGAGGCCGAGGTGGGTGGATCACCTGAGCTCAGGAGTTTGAGACCAGCCTAGCCAACATGGTGAAACCCCGTCTGTACTAAAAATACAAAAATTAGCCGGATGTAGTGGTGTGTGCCTGTAATCCCAGCTACTTGGGAGGCTGAGGCAGGAGAATCGCTTGAACCCAGGAGGCGGAGGTTGCAACAAGCTGAGATCATGCCACTGTACTCCAGCCTGGGTGACAGAGCGAGACTCCATCTCAAAAGTCAATCAATCAATCAATGTTTATTCATTGGTTTCCCCAGTGGAGTTGGAAAAGGGGGTTAAGCATTATTCTGATCTTTGTCACTCCCACTAAACTGGGAACTCTTGAAGGGCCACATTGTGTCTTAATCATCTCAGTACTTCAGGGTCTCGCCTGGTGCCAGATACAGTAGTCCCTGCTCTCCCTTATCCAAGGTTTTGCTTTCCAAGGTTTTAGTTACCTGCAGCCTGGAACTATTATATACAATAAGATATTTTGAGAGAGAGAGAGAGCATAGCCGCAAACTTTTATTTCAGTACATTGTTATAAGTGTTCTATTGTATTATTGTTATTCTTAATCTCTCTTTTTTTTTCTTTTTCTCTGAGGTGGAGTCTAGCTCTGTCGCCCAGGCTGACAGTGGCGCCATCTCGGCTCACTGCAAGCTCCGCCTCCCAGGTTCACGCCATTCTCCTGCCTCAGCCTCCCAAGTAGCTGGGACTACAGGCACCCACCACCACGCCTGGCTAATTTTTTGTATATTTTTTTTTTAGTAGAGATGGGGTTTCACCATGTTAGCCAGGATGGTCTCGATCTCATGACCCCATGATCCGCCCACCTCGGCCTCCCAAAGTGCTGGGATTACAGGTGTGAGCCACCGCGCCCAGCCATCTCTCTCTTTTTTTTTTGAGACAGAATTTCACTCTTGTTGCCCAGGCTGGAGTGTAATGGCGCGATCTCAGCTCACTGCAACCTCTGCCTCCCAGGTTCAAGAAATTCTCCTGCCTCAGCCTCCCCAGTAGCTGAAATTATAGGTGCCCACCACCACACCTGGCTAATTTTTGTATTTTTAGTAGAGATGGGGTTTCACCATGTTGACTAGGCTGGTCTCGAACTCCTGACCTCAGATGATCCACTCGCCTTGGCTTCCCAAAGTGCTGGGGTATAGGCTTGAGCCACCGTGCCTGGCTTGTTATTCTTAATCTCTTACTGTGCCTAATTTATAAGTTAAACTTTATCATAGCCATGTATGTGTAGAAAAAGACATAGTATATATAAGGGTCAGTACTATCCACAATTTCAGGCATCCACTGAGAGCCTTGGAATGAACCCCCGTGGATAAGGGGGACTATTAGGTAGAATAAACATCAATAAATGCTTGATGAATAAATGCTTGAGGAATAATCCTGCCTTCCCAGCCTGACACTTCCCAGGGGGCACCACACTTCACTTGAAGCCTTAGAAACCTTCCCCATCCATGCTTCCAGCCCCGGCTTCATGCTGCCATTTCTCACCCCCAGAACAGGCTGCCCGCCTGAAGAAACTACAAGAGCAAGAGAAACAACAGAAAGTGGAGTTTCGTAAAAGGGTGAGAACAACTGGAGTGATCAAAGGCAGACTCAGGAAGGACTTCCAATAAGTTAAAATTGGAAGGTTGAGGACTCAGTTTTGCTGAAAATGTCTTGAGAGAGGTGATGCCTGGAAGCCAGTGGCATGGAGGCTGGGGAGGGTGCTGGGGAGGCGTAGAAGGGCCGCCAACTCAGCTGGGGTGGGGGGTACTTGGGTGGAGCCATTGTTTCATATCTTCTTCCTTTCCCCTCTCCCAAGATGGAGAAGGAGGTGTCAGATTTCATTCAAGACAGTGGGCAGATCAAGAAAAAGTTTCAGCCAATGAACAAGATCGAGAGGAGCATACTGTGAGTGTCTCGGGGCTGGGGGAAGAAGGAAATGGGTGGCTAGCGGGGCATGAAAGGGCCAGCAGGGGGCTCCTCCAGAGGAGGGCACTAGGCCCACTCCTGGCTCATGATACTCTTTCCCCTCTGCCGTCCCATCCCAGACATGATGTAGTGGAAGTAGCTGGCCTGACATCCTTCTCTTTTGGGGAAGACGATGACTGTCGCTATGTCATGATCTTCAAAAAGGTAAAAGGCCTGAGTTCCTCATTCTCTCCTCTCCCCTTTGTGGCCTTCTCCCCCTTCCCTGATGAAGGAATGAAATGAAACATTTGTATGGACTCTGACCCCATCATTGTGCTCTTCTCTAGGAGTTTGCACCCTCAGATGAAGAGCTAGACTCCTACCGTCGTGGAGAGGAATGGGATCCCCAGAAGGCTGAGGAGAAGCGGAAGCTGAAGGTGAGCTATGCGTGGCAGCCCTTGGGGCCCAGAAGCCCACCACCTGGGAGGGGTGGGGATTTGGGCTGGGGCCCTGAGCACCAGTGCCCCCACTTTCACCCCCAGGAGCTGGCTCAGAGGCAGGAGGAGGAGGCAGCCCAGCAGGGGCCCGTGGTGGTGAGCCCTGCTAGCGACTACAAGGACAAGTACAGCCACCTCATCGGCAAGGGAGCAGCGAAAGACGCAGCCCACATGCTGCAGGCCAATAAAACCTACGGCTGTGGTGAGGCCACAGTGCGGCCGGCGTGGCTGGGAGAGGAGCATGGGATGTGGTGGGAGGGCAGTGGAGGCTGAGGTACGGGTTTCTAAGTCCTCCCTACCCTCCTCTCTGCCCCTAGTGCCCGTGGCCAATAAGAGGGACACACGCTCCATTGAAGAGGCTATGAATGAGATCAGAGCCAAGAAGCGTCTGCGGCAGAGCGGGGAAGAGTTGCCACCAACCTCCTAGGCGCCCCGCCCAGCTCCCTTTGACCCCTGGGGCAGGGCAGGGGGCAGGGAGGGACTAGGCTGCTGCTATTAGAACCCATCCTGGAGCCCCACCTCTGAACCGCCTCCTACCAGCTGTCCCGCGGGCTGGGGGACAACAGGTGTTTGATTTGTCACTGTTCGAGCGTGGATATGTGCGTGGTGTGTGTGTGTGTGAGAGTGTGAATGCACAGCGGGTATTTAATCTGTATGATTCCCCGTTCTTGGAATTTTCTTCCCCATGGGGCTGGGGTACTTTACATTCAATAAATGCTGTTTAACCCAATGTCCTGGTTGGTTTGTACCCGGAAAGGGGGGCCCTGAAGCCACTGGTAGAGAAGAAGGGGAATAATTTTCAGTGGAACAGCATAAAATTGCTGTTTGTGTAGGTTAAACATGGCCAGTTGACACTATCAGAGGTTTTTTGTTTGTTTTGAGACGGAGTCTTTGTTGCCCAGGCTAGAGTGCAGTAGTGTGATCTCGGTTCACTGCAACCTCTGCCTCCAGGGTTCAAGCGATTCTCCTGCCTTAGCCTCCTGAGTAGCTGGGATTACAGGCATGTGTCACCACACCTGGGTAATTTTTTGTATGTTTAGTAGAGACAGGGTTTCATCATATTGGCCAGGCTGGTCTCTAACTCCCAACCTCAGGTGATCTGCCCACCTCAGCCTCCCAAAGTGCTGGGATTACAAGTGTGAGCCACTGTGCCCAGCCCAGAGGGTTTTATAAGATGCAGTATTTTAAGAGTGCAATCAGAGGCTGGGCACAGTGGCTCACACCTGTAATCCCAGCATTTTAGGAGGTCAAGGCTGGAGGGTCACTTGAGGCCAGGAGGTCAAGATCAGCCTGGGCAACATAGTGAGACTTTCTCTCTACAAAATTAAAAAATTGGCTGGGTGCAGTGGCTCACACCTGCAATCCGAGCACTTTGGGAGGCCGAGGCGGGCGGATCATGAGGTCAGGAGATCGAGACCATCCTGGCTAACACGGTGAAACCCCGTCTCTACTAAAAATACAAAAAAAATTAGCCAGGCGTGGTGGCGGGCGCCTGTAGTCCCAGCTACTTGGGAAGCTGAGGCAGGAGAATGGTGTGAACCCAGGAGGCAGAGCTTGCAGTGAGCTGAGATCATGCCACTGCACTCCAGGCTGGGGGACAGAGCAAGACTCTGTCTCAAAAAATAAATAAATAAAAATTAAATTAAATTAAATAATTGGCTGGGTGCAGTGACTCACACCTGCACTCCCAGCACTTTGGGAGGCCGAGGCAGGAGAATCGCTTGACTCCGGGAGTTTGAGATCAGTCTAGGCCACAAACCTTCTCTACAAAAAGAAAATAAAATATACAAAATTTAAAAATTAGCCATGCCTAGTGGTGTGCACCTGTAGTCCCAGCTACTTTGCAGGCTGAGGCAAGAGGATTGCTTGAGCCCAGGAGTTTGAGGCTACAGTGAACTGTGATCACATCACTGCACTCCTGCCTGGGTGACAGATCGAGAAGCTGGCTCAAAATAAAGATACAAGAGTATAATCGCTGGAGTCAAATACCTTGGCTTTGGATCCTAATCCTGCCTGCTGCCAACCGTTACTTTGGGTAAGGCATTCAACCTTTTGTGCCTCAGTTTCCTCACCTGTAAAATAAGGATAATTATGGCAGCTATCTGACAGACCTGTTTGAACAATAGCGCAGGACGATACATGTCAAATATTTAGAACAGTTTCAGATCCTGTAAGTTCCGTAGGAGAGGCAGCCACTGTCATTATCACTCTCATCCTCACAAAGCCCTCACTAGGACTGCAGCCTCACTCTAGTGTCCTCTGCAGACCATTTACTTCACAGCCAGCTTCCCCCTCATGGTGGTGGCAGGACCCTCAGCCCCACCCTGCTCCCCTCTCCTGGAGCTGGTTTCTTATTCCCTCTGAAACTCTTTATTAATTTAGTTGTTTGTTTTCGTTTTTGTTGTTGTTGTTGTTGTTGCTTGCAGACAGGGTCTTGCTCTGCAGCCCAGGCTGGAGTGCAGTGGTATGAACAGAGTGTACTGCAGCCTCGACCTCCTGGGCTCAAGCGATCCTCTCAACTCAGCCTCCCAGGTAGCCGGGGCTACAGGCATGTGCCACCATGCCTGGCTCCACTGGCAACTCTGCCTCATTTTACCATATAGCATCTGCTTTCCCCTACCTCCTTTGGAAATGTGAACACCTCTGTTGTTCTAGATCCACCCAGCTTCCTCTCTGAGTCCCTCACCTCCTCTTTGTCCTAGTGGGTTACACATCTATTTGCCTCCCCTCCCTCTCCCATCTCTCCACCTCCTGTCTTTCCCAGCTCAGCCCAGAAACCAGCACCCCTCCCCTCGCTCCCACAAAGAAGCACACAGCTGTCTTGGTTGGCACTAGTGTTTATTTCAGGAAGCAGGTCTGGAAGACCTGGGTCTGTCCAGTGGAGTCCTGGAGCCTCCAGCTTCTCACTTGGCCTTCGGGTTACGGAACTTGCGTCCAGCAAAGACTGCCTTGTCCCCAAGAGCCTCCTCGATCCTAGAATGCAGGCAAGGTCAGGGCTGCTGCCTTCCAACCTAATGGCCTCCAGCACCCCAATGCCCAGGCCCACTCTTCCCGCTGTACCTCATGAGTTGGTTGTATTTGGCCAGACGCTCTGAGCGGCAGGGGGCGCCAGTCTTGATCTGATGAGGGAAGAAGGATTTGGAAGGTTGGGTGAGGCTGGAGAGGAGGGGGTTGGACCTGGCCCCAGGGGAACATTCACCTCAGAGGCAGGAGGCCAGAGACCCCAAGAAAACTTGGTGAGACACTCAGTAGACAGAAGCTGCAAGTACCTGTCCTGTGCAGAGCCCCACCACAAGGTCAGCAATGAACGTGTCCTCAGTCTCCCCAGAGCGGTGGCTCACCATCACCCCCCAGCCATTAGACTGAGCCAGTTTGCACCTGAGTGGAGAGGACATTTGATGTGGCCTTCTAGAGGCTCCTCAGTGGGAAAGCAGGGGTTGGGTGGGGCCTGTCCCTGCTGTTTTGGGTAGCAAGCACTCTGCAGGGAGGGCAGTGACTAAGTTCTTTGGGAAGTAGGAGAGGAAAAGAATTCTCATCTTGATTTTGGGCTCTGGAGATGCTGGTGAGAAGAGCAGAATCTGAGAGAGGAATGGTGTGGGCTGCGGGTGGGGGGTCATGAAAGGGCCACAGTGGCAAAGCTCTTGGAGTCAGGCCAAGGGTTAGTCAAAGCCTTGAGATCAACGTGTGGGTAGGTCAGGTGCCAGGGGAAAGGTAAGCTTGGAGTTAGTGGGTGAGACTGCGGCTGGAGTGGGCAGAGCGGGGGCAGAGGGAGGCGCCGGTGAGCGTCAGGGTCAGGAGACACTCACGCCTGGATCGATTCGGTCACCGAGCCGATCTGGTTGACCTTTAGCAGTAGACAGTTGCAGGCCTTCTTCTCAACGGCCTGGGCGATCCTCTTGGGGTTGGTGACTGTCAGGTCATCCCCCACAATCTGGATGTTCACCCCCGAGAGGAAGGAGGTCCAAGTGGCCCAGTCATCCTGGTCAAAGGGGTCCTCGATGGAGACCACTGGTGGGGTTTGGGAGCAGAGACAGGGCTAGAGGTCAGAAGGTGCCTCATGGAGGGGTGACAGGGCAGAAGAGCTTAAATGGGGATTTCAATGGGGCTAAGGATTGGTGGGATCCAAGCCCATGGTAAAGCAGGTCACTGAAATCAGGGTATTAGGCAGCTGCAGGGGATTCGGGCAGGAACACTGGGACACCTGAGCGCCTCACCAGGATAGTTCTTGATAAAGCTCTTATAGAGCTCTCCGAGCTTCTCCCCAGTGATGTGCCGTGCGGGATCATCGGGCGACTTGAAGTCAAGATCGTACTTCCCATTGCGATAGAACTCAGATGCTGCCACGTCCATGCCGATCACCACCTTGTCTGGGTAACCAGCTGCCTGGATGGCTGTCTTCAGCAGCTCCAGGGCTGGGGGAGGACCAAGAAAGGACCTGAGACTCAGCACCCCTTGTCTACAGCCTCCCCTGCCCATGTGGAGATCCAGGGGGTCTGCCCCCCAGGGTGCTCAGCACTGACCCTCATTGTTCTCCAGGATGTTGGGTGCGAAGCCACCTTCATCACCCACATTGGTGGCATCCTTCCCATATTTGGCCTTGATGACCCCCTTAAGGTGGTGGTAGACCTCAGCACCAATGCGCATGGCTTCCTTGAAGGAGCTGGCTCCCACAGGCAGAATCATGAACTCCTGCATGGCCAGCTTGTTTCCAGCATGGGAGCCCCCGTTGATCACATTGAAGGCCTGAGATGGGGAGAGGGTGTCTGGACCTGGGCTGGGGCATGAGGGCTCAAGAAGGGATGGGGGCGGGGGGTGTTGGGGTGGAAACCTGGCTTCCCTACTTACTAGCTCAGTGGTCTAGGATGAGTAATTTTGTTCAAGAGCCTCTTTCCTCATTTTTTTTTTTTTTTTTTCTTGAGACAGAGTCTCGCTTTGTCACCAGGCTGGAGGGCAATGGTGCAATCTCGGCTTACCGCAACCTCTGCCTCCCAGGTTCAAGTGATTCTCCTGCCTTAGCCTCCCAAGTAGCTGGGACTATAGGCGGGCGCCACCATGCCCGGCTAATTTTTGTATTTTTAGTAGAGACAGGGTTTCACCATGTTGGTCAGGCTGGTGTCGAACTCCTGACCTCATGATCTGCCTGCCTCGGCCTCCCAAAGTGCTGGGATTACAGGCGTGAGCCACCGCGCCCAGCCTCTCTTTCCTCATTTCTATAAAATGGGGATAGCACCTACTTCCCTGTAGGATCTTTTGCTGAAAATTAGAGAAATTGAATGTAAAGTTCTTAGCATGTGCCTAGCATATAATAGCTAACACTTTTTTTTTTTTTTTGAGACGGAGTCTGGCTCTGTCGCCCAGGCTGGAGTGCAGTGGCGCGATCTCAGCTCACTGCAAGCTCCGCCTCCCGGGTTCACGCCATTCTCCTGCCTCAGCCTCCCGTGTAGCTGGGACTACAGGCGCCCGCCACCATGCCCGACTAATTTTTGTATTTTTAGTAGAGACGGGATTTCACCATGTTAGCCAGGATGGTCTCAATCTCCTGACCTCGTGATCTGCCCATCTTGGCCTTGCAAAGTGCTGGGATTACAGGCATGAGCCACCGCTCCTGGCTTTTTTTTTTTTTTTAGATGGAGTCTTGCTCTTTTGCCCAGGCTGGAGTGCAGTGGCACGATCTCGGCTCACTGCAACCTCCGCCTCCCGGGTTCAAGAAATTCTCCTGCCTCAGCCTCCTGAGTAGCTGGAATTACAGGCGCCCACCACCACGCCCAGCTAATTTTTTGTATTTTTAGTAGAGATGGGGTTTCACCATGTTGGTCAGGCTGATCTCGAACCACTGACCTCGTGATCCACCCACCTCGGCCTCCCAAAGTGCTGGGATTACAGGCGTGAGCCACCGCGCCCGGCCATAGCTAACACTTTTATATGGCATTTACTACATGCCAGGCACTAAGTACTTTACATATATAAGCCCATTTCTTTTTTTTTTTTTTTTTTTTTTTTTGAGACGGAGTCTCGCTCTGCCGCCCAGGCTGGAGTGCAGTGGCCGGATCTCAGCTCACTGCAAGCTCCGCCTCCCGGGTTCACGCCATTCTCCTGCCTCAGCCTCCCGAGTAGTTGGGACTACAGGCGCCCGCCACCGCGCCCGGCTAGGTTTTTGTATTTTTTAGTAGAGACGGGGTTTCACCGTGTTAGCCAGGATGGTCTCGATCTCCTGACCTCGTGATCCGCCCGTCTCGGCCTCCCAAAGTGCTGGGATTACAGGCTTGAGCCACCGCGCCCGGCCATATAAGCCCATTTCATTCTCAAAACACCTCTATTCATTGGTATCATTACCCCCATTTTACAGATGGGGAAACTGAGACACAGCAGTTAAAGAACTTGCCTAAAATCATACAACTAATAACAGGCAGAGCCAGGATTCAAACCCAGCAATCTATCTCTAGAGTCCATGCTCTTATGCAATCTTCCTAGTAAGTAACAAGAAATGGTAACATTATTATTGAGATTAAATTCAAAGAGTTTCCATTCATTAAGAGGGCACTGGTGTAAGAAGGACTCAAGAAGATACAAAGAAATGCCAAGATCTTTGCCTCAAAGAAACTCTCAATATGATTTGGGGTGTGGGGTGTAGGGTGCGGGGTTGGCATGAGGCTGGAGTTACCGAGCCTAGGACTGGAATGGCAAGGAACTGGGTTATATGGCAGGGAAGGAAGCATATAGAGCCTTCAGGGAAGGTTTGGATTGTGGGAAAGAGGGAGGGGCTGGACCACAGCAGGAGAGATTCAGTTTCAGGAAACTGCTTCTTAGGAGCTGGTCTGAAAGGTGGATTTTCCATGGGGGCATCCCTGGCTGGGTGGGGGTGGCTCTGTCACGGCAAGATCCAGTGGGGGTGGGTAGCTGCACTTACTGGCACTGGGAGTATAAGGTCAGGGTTCCCAGCGAGATCTGCGATGTGGCGGTACAGGGGGACCCCCTTCTCAGCTGCTCCCGCCTTACACACGGCCAAGGACACGCCCAGGATGGCATTGGCCCCAAACTTGGCTGGAAGGAGGCAAGCGGGAAGAAAGGATGAGAGCTTCTTCCGGGTTTGGGGTGGCTACTCCAAGAAGACGCCAGAGTTCCAAACCACTGAGCATGAAGAATTGGTTAACAGATCTCTCTCCCACCGCCTGAGTAGCTCTGGGAGCCCCCACCCCGGGGGAATGTGTCAGCTGCATGTCTGTGTCCACCGCCCAGCCCAGGCCTGGCAGAGGGCAGGCATAGGAAATGCCTGTGGAATGAACACAAATCCATCCAGCTGCGGTGTGACCCAAAATGGGGGACCCAGAAATAACCCATCAGGCCTCACCCCTGTGGCCTCTCACCATCTCTCCCATACCTCAACCCTTCCCCACCGCTGCCCTTCACTCACACTTATTCTCGGTCCCATCCAGCTCAATCATAAATTTGTCAACTTTTTCTTGATCCACAACACTTAGTTTCTGGAAGGGTGGGTTTGAGAGGGGAGAGCAGAGGTCAGATTTCTCAGAAGTCAGGGCACGTACAAGGGGAGGATAAGTGAAAATGGGGAGAGGCGCGTCTGGGGTGAGGGAGCAGGGGCATGGAGAGGAGACTGCAGGGAGCCGGCTTCCCCACTTGCCTTTTGCAGCAGAGCAGGGCCTAGAGTCTTGTTGATGTGCTCCACAGCCTTCAGGACTCCTAGACAGGCCAGAGGACGAGGTTTGGATCTCAATCAATTGGGCCTCTTTCTGTGGACCCCAGCTCCTCAAGAGCTTTGGGGGTTCCAGTCCTCTACCCATTGTGCACCCATGTCCTAAAGCCACCCACACAGACTCCTTCTGCACTGGTGTCTCCTCACCTTTCCCCAGGTAGCGGCCTTTGTCCCCATCTCTTAGTTCCAGAGCTTCATAGATACCCGTGGAAGCCCCACTGGGCACAGCTGCTCGGAATCGGCCTGGGGCAGGAGGAATTGGAAGATCACAGGGATGGCTAGGCCAAGTGGCTCGTGCCTGTAATTCCAGCACTTTGGGAGGCCTAGGCAGGTGGATCACTTGAGGTCAAGAGTTCAAGACCAGCCTGGCCAACATGGTGAAACCGTCTCTACTAAAAATACAAAAATTAGCTGGGCGTGATGGCACAGGCGTGTAATCCCAGCTACTTGGGAGGTTGAGGCAGGAGAATCGCTTGAACCCGGGAGGCGGAGGTTGCAGTGAGCCGAGATTGCATCACTGCACTCCAGCCTGGGTGACAGAGCGAGACTGTCTCAAAAAAAAAAAAAAAAAGAGCTCACAGGGAGTCCCCTCTACCCCTCAAAGGGCTGAGGTATCCTCTCTGAGCTCAGGGACAGGAGGCACTGCAGAGACTCCTGCTTCTCTTCTCCCAGCTTCCAGCTCTGGTTCCATTTTGGAAGAGGGCTAGGGAAGAAGTCTGGGAAAGGGAACCTGAGAGAAAGGAGAGGATATGGCACAGAATTGGGGGGTAAAGGCCAAAGGGTTGGGGTCTTCTGGGGCGAGCCTATCCAATGGGCCTTATGTTACCCTTGGCTGTGTGCAGGTCCACCTCCACTGTGGGGTTGCCCCTGGAGTCCAGGATTTCCCGGGCAAAGATTTTCTGCATGGCCATGGCTGCAGGACAGGAGGTGTGAGGGTAGACAGTTGATCTCTTAAGGAACCAGAAATCCCTTGCCCTTTAAGAGTCTTCCCCACTCCAAGAAGGCAGGTGCTGGAGCTAAAAATACCCTACAAAAAGGTCACAGACCAAAGAGGCAGGCGCAGCCCCCTCCCCCACTCAGAATAGCTCTTATTCCACCCTCCCATCCTAAGAATCCAGGGGCCTCTCATCTATGGCTCCTAGGATGCCATCACTCCCCAAGCCCCCACCTCCCCCAAGGCTGCACTTAGGCCTTCTCCTTCCACCCTCTGGTCAAGCAGTCTGTTCTCCACGGCTGGTGGCCTTCAAATCCTTTCTGGTTCTCATTTTCCTGCTCCGAAATCCTCTTGGGCCCCCAGTTCCCTACCAGGTTCCAACTCTAGCTGCCCTTCTCTATCCATCCTTACTGCCCCTCCTCACAGCCTCCTTTCCCTAGATCCTTGGGTGCTCCCAGAGTTTGTCCCATCTGCTTGCTCCAGCCGCCCCTTCCCCCAGCTTTTTCAAGCACCTCCAGTCCCAGGAGAAAAAAAAGCAGAAACGTCCCCCACTTCCTCCAACTCAACACCATGCGCACCCTTTACTACGTCCACCCCGGGGGATGGAAGATTTAGCTGACCTGGGATGTCTTCGTTGGAGGTTTGGATGGAGCTCCGAGTCTAGGTGGCAGCTGGGACAGTGTCAGCTCACCCCCTCTCGGGCTGCGCATTTATCCCTGAGCCACTGGGTCCCCAGCCAGCCCCGCCTCTCTCTCTCTCCATCCTCCCCCCTTCACACTGCGCTGGCAGCCAAGTGCCCACTACAGCCTAAAGCAGAAGCCTCTGGCCCTGGGCACCTGCCCCCTTACCAAAGGTCAACTACTATCCCCCACTTTCTTTCCGTCCCCCAGTAACAGTCCCAGTTTTAATTCCACCCTTTGGGAGGAGCGGGGGAGGGGCTTCAGATGAGGGGTCTCCCCCACCCCAGGATTACATTCCCCTTTTGCAAACGTCAAGAGGAATGTGTGACCTTTAGGAAAGGCCAGGGGTAACCTGAGCTCTGCAAGGCTGGGGAGGGGGCCTGGAAGAGGGGCTGCAGGATTGACATCCACACATGCTCAGATCGCTGGGCGGGCCTCTGCCCTCAGTGGGGGAAGGGAGGGGACTTCTGGGCAAGCTCTGACGTCTAAAATTGAACCCCCCCCACCCCAGAAGGCGAGAGGGTCTCACCTCTTAGGGTCCTCATAACGGCCATTATCGGCGCCGCCCCATCCTACCCTCTCCAGGCCAGCCAGGGTGGGGATGAATTAGGGGCCAGGAGACAAATTTAGACGGGCCCTCTCGGCTGGCGCGGCGCCCGATTGATAACGCTGGGACAGCACTTGTCGCCCGGCATGGGGACTATTGGTCAGAGCCCTTCTCCCCACCGACTGTGGGCGCTCAGCGCACGGCCCCAGCCCATCAATGAATGGGGTTGAATCAACAGTGAACAAAAATGAATGGACCGAGGACGGGTGGCCCTTTGTGAGCTTCTGCACGCCTGGGGCTCCTCCGGCGCCCCGCCGTAGCACTGCGGGGAGGTGGGTCTCTGCTCTCGGTAGAGATCTCCACCTTGCCAGCTCTGGGGCCAGTGCGGGGTCTGCCCCGAGCTCCTCTGCAGCCATGCCAGCCGAACGGCTGGGGTCACGGGGCTCGACTCGGAGGCCCTTCCCGCCGGCGCCGGGGCAGCCCGCGCCCGGTGACTCACCCCCGCCTCCCTCTCCACACCCCTGCTCCCCGCCCCGCCGGCCAGCGCGGCCTCCCAGCCCCCACCTCAAGCCACCTGCCCCGCCACCCGTCCCGTCTCCCATCTTGCCCCGCCCTCTCATCTCAGGCCGCTCCTCCCGGGATTTTTCCACCCTGGGGTGGGGGTGCGGCGGGTCAGGGGTCAGGAGATGGCGGGCGGGGAGCGCCGCCACGTGCCCGGGTGCGGCCCCGCCCGAGCCCGCCAGTGACTCAGCCGCGCGGCTGTCGAGGAACACGGGCTCGAGGGGCGTCGGGGACTGTGGGGTTCGGCGTGGACGCCAGGGATGCGCGCCGCACTCGGGAGGAGGAGAGAGAAAACCAAGCCCCTTTCCGCCCGGGCCGCGCTCCGTGACCTCGCGCCCCTAACCCAGGCTCCGGAAGCGGCCCAGCCCTCGGCGGCGGGTCGGAGAAGACGGCTTCACCGCGGCCGCCGCCCGGCCGCCCCGCCCTCCCCAGGTGGCGGCGAGCGCACATCTGACCGAGAAGAAACCCAAAGGGCCCGAAGTGGGACTTTCCCCTTCTTGAAAAAGTTGCCACTCTTGCAACTTGAGTATTCTTCCGCCTCGAAAAATAGCCCCGCCTGTTAAGCCCCGCGGGTGTCCGCGCTCAGTGACCTCTGCAGACTCAGGCCAAGGGGCACGGCCGGTGATCCAGACATTGCCTGCCCGGGGCGGGCGCGGCTGGGATATGGGATAAGGCCCTGGGCTAGAGCCGATCCAGAGAAGGGACAATCCTCTGGACTGAGAATGGGCCCTGGTGAACCTAACCTGCACTACCCGGGAAGACGCTGGGGACCGAAGTGGCCCCGGTGGGTGCCTTCAGCTATGAGAGCGACTAGGGTATTTGGCCAAACTCCCTTTGCTTTCCTATTGAATAAGTAAAATCAAGGGTGGTGAGGCGGCAGCGTGCACGGCTTCGCCCCCGCCCTTTCCGCCAGGCGGGAGACACGTCCCCAGCCCGCCTTCCTTTCCCGGAGGGTCCACATGGGTCGGGTCGGGCGCGCTCCCGTGCAGCCGGCTCCGGCCCGGACCGCCCCATGCGCTCTCCCTCCCGCCCTTGGCGCAGGCGCAGGCGCGGGCACACGCGCCGCCGCCCGCCGGTCCTTCCCTTCGGCGGAGGTGGGGGAAGGAGGAGTCATCCCGTTTAACCCTGGACTCCCCGAACTCTCCTTAATTTGCTAAATTTGCGGCTTGCTAATTCTTCCTCCTTTCTCTTCCCTTCCTTCCTTCTGGCTCACTCCCTGCCCCGATAGCAAAGTCTGGTTTATATTCAATGCAAATTGGAGCAAACCCTACCCTTCACCTCTCTGCCGCCACCCCCCATCTTTCTACATTGCTTTCCATCGAACTCTGCAAATTTTGCAATAGGGGGAGGGATTTTTAAAATTGCATTTGCAAAGTTCGGTGTCTGGGCTGGCGAGTGGGGGAGGGAGGGAATGGGGAGTAGGCCCCGCCCCTACCGTCCTTTGCAAATAAAAATCTAGCGGGGCGGGGGGGAGGAGCAGGAAGTGGCGGTGCGAGGGCTGCTGCACAGCGAGCAGAGCCGCGGTCCGGACGGCAGCGCGTGTCTCGAGCTCTCCGCCTCCCCCCGCCCGCCAGCCGAGGCAGCTCGAGCCCAGCCCGCGGCCCCAGCAGCAGCGCCGAGAGCAGCCCCAGTAGCAGCGCCATGGCCGGGTGGAACGCCTACATCGACAACCTCATGGCGGACGGGACCTGTCAGGACGCGGCCATCGTGGGTTACAAGGACTCGCCCTCCGTCTGGGCCGCCGTCCCCGGGAAAACCTTCGTCAACATCACGGTACTGCGAGGCCTGCGGTCCGGGGCACTGGTCGGGCTTGGACCCTGAGGGAGGGACTTGGGTGGGGGCGGGCGCGGTCTAGAGCGCGCAGCGAGAGGCCCTGACTGGGTGCTTGTCCTGGAAGCGGCGCGAATGGCGGCTGCACGTGAGCGGGTCCCTCGGTTGCTCCTAAGTCCTATGCCCCAGGCGGCGGCGCCCATCCCGCCCGCTACCCCGCTTTCCGCGACGGGGCGTTACATCCGGGGCACAGGGCGGGGAGGGGCGCGGCGCCCGGTGCGGCGGCCCACTTCCGCCTCTCCCAGGGCGGGGTGGGGACGCGCCTCAATTTTAATTGGGGATTGGGATTGAGAGGTGACCCGGGGACCCTCGAATCCCCAGCTCCCCGTCCGGCCGCCAGCTCGCGCCCCTCTACCATTGTTTCCCCTGGTGCGGGAGGGAGCCCCAGGCGCGTGGTATTGGTCCCTTGCCCACCCTCTGTGGACTCCCGGCCCCTCCCAACTCCGTTAGAGAGGGCGAGGCCACCACACGCCCCCCCAGCTCAGCACGTTGGACTCAACATTCCTGCGAGGCCAATCCCGGAAGTCCCCTCGCCCTCCCTTCCCGCCATCCGGCGGGGCCTGGAGCAGGGGAACTTTGTGAGAAGTTCTGAGACAGCATAAGCGAAAGAATATGAGTTGACTACCGCTGCTCCCACCACCATCTCCCTGTCCACACTGCCCGGAAGTGGGGAGGGGGAGCGGAAGTTCGAAAGGGGGGGAAGGGGGTTTCCGGGCGGGAGGGAACCGGATGTGGGGGCTTGGGGTGAAAGGGGGAGGGGGGAAAAGGTTCCTGGGGTACCTAGACCCGAGAGCTGGCTTGCCGGGTCTAGCCCCCGTCCACCTTCAAAAGTTTTCCAACTTTCCCGGAAAGCCCCCAGGGGTCTGCTTCCTCTTGTCAGGGCAGACATACCTGGAGCTAAACTAGGTTACTTGGAGACCCAGGCGTCCGGGCCCTAAGAGCTCCTGCAGAACCTTTGACCAAATAAGGGCAAAGTTGCTTCTCTTGCCTCGCCCGCCCCCCTCCCTTCCCCTCTCCGCTTCTGCTTTTCCTGAAGGAGAGTTCTGAGCATCCAAAGACTCCTCACTTTTATCACTGATTCCCTTTATTTCCTGGGTTTACTTTCCCCCATTAACACTGAGATCTAAATCTCTAGAGGAGTATATCATCTCTTCCTCCCTAGTCCCATATTCTAGGTTTGAGAATCATGATCGTTTTCTGCACTAACGTTCCACAGTCCTCAGAGTTTCTCACAGTTCATTGATGGGTACTGAGTATATAACTTCGCGGGGTGGGTCTTTGGAGAACAAGGTGGGAATCTTGGTGCACTGACTAACTTGATGGGCGCTTGGTTCCTCTTCCAGCCAGCTGAGGTGGGTGTCCTGGTTGGCAAAGACCGGTCAAGTTTTTACGTCAATGGGCTGACACTTGGGGGCCAGAAATGTTCGGTGATCCGGGACTCACTGCTGCAGGATGGGGAGTTTAGCATGGATCTTCGTACCAAGAGCACCGGTGGGGCCCCCACCTTCAATGTCACTGTCACCAAGACTGACAAGAGTGAGTTCCTGAGTCTTACCCTTCCTCTAGCGTCAAGATCTCTCATGTACCGCCTTCTGGTAATCTTGAGGGTGCTTTCTTGTGTGATTCCCCAGCATGAAGGCAGTCAGACCAGTATTCTGCCCCTTGTCTGCTGGATGCTGGATGGAACATGGGATAGTCCCTCCATTTCCGTCTCAGTTCCTCATCTTGTAATTCGAAGTTGTTGAACTGCATTACCTCTTAAGTTACTTCCTGCCTTGAGCTCGGATTAGAAACTTTTCTAGGAGTATAGGTAGATTGTTGGGGTCCTGAATCATCATTTAGTTAATCGTTTGAGCTCTTTTGTTAGAACCTGGAGGTGGCATGCTCATCCACAGCCCTTTCTAGCCTGAACACGAGTCAACAGTCTATGAGCCTTTGACCCCTAAGTTTTTAGTCTGTTCCTCTCCAGCATTTAAGCTTGATTTTCCTCTTTTGAAAAGCCTTATTGTTTCAGGGTGACTGACAGCCTGCCTGTGTGTGTGTGTTGGGGGGGGGTTGGGAGAGATGAGGTTGGGTTACAGCCCCCAGGGCTGGACAGCTGCTGAACAGCTGGCAGGGGGTGGAATTGTGACACCTGGGTCCTAGCCTCCTTTCTCTTTCCTCCTCCTCCAGCGCTAGTCCTGCTGATGGGCAAAGAAGGTGTCCACGGTGGTTTGATCAACAAGAAATGTTATGAAATGGCCTCCCACCTTCGGCGCTCCCAGTACTGACCTCGTCTGTCCCTTCCCCTTCACCGCTCCCCACAGCTTTGCACCCCTTTCCTCCCCCATACACATACACCATTTTATTTTTTAGGCCATTACCCCATACCCCTTATTGCTGCCAAAACCACATGGGCTGGGGACCAGGGCCGGATGGACAGACACCTCCCCCTACCCATACCCCTCCTGTGTGTGGTTGGAAAACTTTGTTTTTTGGGTTTTTTTTTTTTTTTTTTTTTTCTGAATAAAAAAGATTCTAACAAGGTGCTGTGTGATTTGAGCTTGGGTGTCAGAATGGGGGACAGGCACTGTGACTTGCCTCCTTTATCATGGCTTGGGAGCAGGAAGGTTGAGGTACTACAAGGTGCAAGAATTTGAGCTTCTGGCCAGGTGGCCCTGCCCCTCCACAGTGGCATTTCCAGGCCTAAGTCCTCAGTGTGCTGGTTAAATTGGTGGATAATGGAATAGAGCCATCTGGACCAGAGAATGGGTGCAGGCCTGCAGGCAAGGCAGGGCTAGTTGAGTCATCCTTGTGGGTGGGGCTCCCCCTGAGTCATAGCAAATGCCTGCTGGGGCTGTCCCCATGACTATAGGTTAGTGTCTCAGCATTCTCTTGCTCCTTATGGCTAAAGGGGTGATTCCCCCAAAGGGTTAAGTTCACCTAAAAATTATCTCACCCTTCCTTAGTCCACAAAAAACAATTTTATTAGCCCAAGAAGACCCAGTCCCTTTGCTTGCCCCAGCCCCACCCCAATGCCCCTCAAAAGGATAGGTGTGGGTAAGGGAGCAGCTTAGGATGGAATGTCCCCTATCCCTCAACTTAGAAGACTGGAGGGAAGAAGACGGTCTGTGCAAATAGGTCACCAGAAGTGTACGTGTAGAGGGTTATTAGACCAGGATGACGGGGGAAGAGGGAGGAGAGGGTGGGGGATCTGTTGAAGGCCCAGGAAAAACAAGGGGAGCTGGGGCTAGGGAACCAAATGAGGTGGGAAGAGTGGGGCTAGAACCCAAAAGTGGGGTCCTTTCGGAAGCAGGGTGGTCCCTTGGCTCCCCTTCTTCACCCTCCTCTTGCCCCTGAGCTTCTTCCTCTTGCTCTTCGTCCCCAGGACCACGATGAACAGGCTGCTTGCAAATGGGGCAGGTCTTCCGGGTCTGAGTCAGCCAGGGGTCCACGCAGCGGCTGTGGTAGGCTGCAGAGAGGAACAAGGTGAAGCACCTGGTGGCTGCCAGTGGCAGAGGGGCATGGGCAGGCAGTGAGGGCCTCACCATGAGCACAGGGGAGTACCCGCAGCTTGTCTCCATCTTCATATTCATCCAGGCAGATGGCACAGACATCATACTGGTCTCCTGGGACAGAAAGAAAATAATCTAGTCCTTCACTGAGCCATCGTGACCCAGGGCTAAGGCTTTTAAAGCCTTGCGAAAATTTTCCCTCACCTACAAAGCCAGTGGAAGAGCTAAGACAGGTAGGCAGGATAAGGTCAGGGCAGAACATGGAAGAATTTAGGGCTAAAAGGGACAAGCAAAGAGAAGCAGAGGTAAGAAGGGAAGTGGTTTTTGGGGAGGTGTGAGGGTGGAGATAGGGAGTGGAAGGGACGGAAATGGGCAGGGCTGCTGCCATAGCCTTATACGGGCACTGGAGGCCCCAGGGCCTAAAGCCCCAGCCCCACAGTACCACTTTCTTCCTTCTCTAACTGAATCCTCCCCCATTCCTCCCGTTTTTCTGCTCTCTCCACATGCCCCATAAGCAAAGTCTGTCCCTCTATTATTTCCCACAATTATTTCACTTAATCATCTTTGCTTTACATCTCTCCCATCTTCACTGTATTTATGGGTAAAAACAAGACAAGACAGCATCTCAAGCTGAAAATTTCTTACTGCCATCTTTATTACTTTTATTTTTTTGAGAAAGGGACTCCCTCTGTCGCCCAGGCTGGAGCACAGTGGTGCAATCTCAGCCCCCTACAACCTCCGCCTTCCTGGTTCAAGTGATTCTCCTTTCTCAGTCTCCCAAGTAGCTGAGACTACAAGCGCACAACACCATGCTCAGCTAATTTTTGTTATTTTTTATAGAGATGGGGTCTCACCACGTTGCCCAGGCTGGCCTGGAACTCCTGGGGTCCAGGGATTCACTTGCCTCAGCCTCCCAAAGTGGTGGGATTTTTTTGTTTCATCATGTTGCCCAGGCTGGTCTCAAACTCCTGGGCTCAAGCGACCTACCCACCTCGGCCTTCCAAAGTGCTGGGATTACAGGCACTTGGGATTACGTGAGCCACTGTGCCCAGCCACTGCCATCTTTGTATACCCTATCTTCTGGGCTCAAAGTCCTTCAGAACCAGGTAAACGGTGGGAAAAACCCTCTCCTCCCCTAACCCCTCACCCTTCTGATAGTCATGTGTAGGAATCTGTTTCAGTTGCTCTTTGGTAAGTCGATTCCGCTGGAGCCGTTTCCGGTGCTGGATACAACGAACTATCTGGTGGAAGAGGGGGTGGATGGACAAGGCTTAGGAATAAAACTAGACAATCTAGGACAAGCCACTCCCATCTCCCAACTCCAGATCCAGTCTGGCCTCAGTGCTTCCCATCATGTTCCCTCAGCTACTCACCATTACTGCTCCCATGGCCAAAACCAGCAGTCCCACAATCCCTGTGAAAGGGATGAGGTAATAGCCCAAGGGGAAGGTATTGTCTGGAACCAGAAGCACCCGAGCCCTGGGAAAGGACGACCAGTCTCAGCAGGGAAAGAAAGGCAAAGGGAGAAAAACAGAGGGACAAAGCAACTGGCTCTGGACAAAGCCCATAGGTGGGGATGGGAATGAGAAGAAAGTCAAAGAGGCAGGGAAGGAAGGACAGGAGGCTGAATGGTTTGGGTAATGAGGCCTGGGCTCCAGGTTGGCATGGAACTGCTTGCTGAAGGAAGAATGGGAAGGAGGCATATGTCCTACCCCTTTTCGTAGACAAAGAGGGCACGCAGGTACTCGGAGCTTCTCTCCCCAATAAATACAGATGGGATCCAGATCTGCTGCTGGATTTCCTCTGCAGGGATCAAGGTGTTACTCTGGGGACTCACAACCTTCTACTCAAATCCTTTGGGAACCCTGGCATCTGGCACTTTCGCCCCAACCCACCTAAAGGATTGGCTTCTTTTCCTGAAGCCTTCAGCCTTCCCACCATCTCTGGGTCCTACTGAAAGCCCAGCTGTATAGATTCCTCCAGCCTTACCACTGTTCCACACCATGTTCAGAAGTTCATTGGAATTCACATTGTGTACTACAGCGGCACCATATCCAGCCTTCTGGGCATTTAGGACCTAGGAAGACAAGGCAGAGGACAAGGAGCCATCATAGGCCTGACTTGTCTTCATTCCTGGTGCCTTTTTTTACCCTCAGCTGCCCAGCTCCCACTCCACATTCAGCAACCTTGAGGTCAAAGTTGCAGTCGAATCTTCGAAGCAGCGCAATAAAGACTGACCCATTGACCGGGGCTGGGGGTGGTGGGGCAATGGGGCTGCAGGCATTGTCTGGGTGAGCCTCCACAAGGAACCCCTGAAGGATGGAAGCAAACAACAGTGAGATTTCTCCTCCCTAGGTTTCACTCTCTACAAGGGCCACCAAACACACCAGCCCACATGCTGCACATCCTCTATCCTCACTTCCTTCTCCTTCCTGGGGTCTGAGCATCGCAACCTCACAACTTTCTCTTAGCCTCTTGAAAAGGTAATGACATAAAACATCCCTTCACCAAACTCTCCCATCATCCCTCTCGCTGTCCCAGATGGGCTAATCTGTACCCTAAACCGCAAGCTAATGCAATTACTTTGCCTTCTAATGTTCCGACTCTCAAGTTCTGTTTCACAGTTTCCTCTCCAACACTTACACAGAACACACTCCCTTCCCTTCAATTTTCTTTTTCTTTTTTTGAGATGGAGTCTCGTTCTGCCACCCAGGCTGGAGTGCAGTGGTGCGATCTCGACTCACTGCAACCTCCACCTCCCGGGTTCAGGTGATTCTCCTGCCTCAGTCTCCCAAGTAGTTGGGACTACAGTCATGCACCATCATGCACAGCTAATTTTTGTAATTTTAGTAGAGATAGGGTTTCACTATGTTAGCCAGGCTGGTCTTGAACTGGGATTACAGATGTGAGTCACCGCGCCCGGCCTCTTCAATTTTCTAATTACCCATCTCACAAACAACTCCACTGCTACTACGGCCCAACTGAGTTCTTGCTATGTGGCAGTCTTTGGGATGAAGTACTACAAAAATTGCGTATCTAATTTAATCTTCACAATAACCCTAGGAAAACTTAAAATATCCCATTTTACAGTAAAACAAACTAAGGCTCAAAGAGAAATTAACTTGCCCAAGGTCATACAAGCAATAGCTTCTGAGACCGTCTTGATAAGGACCGTTGATCCTACCTTCCGTCTCTGTCCACTTTCAGTCTCCCTGATAACCTCGGAGTTCCAGGGGTGGACACTTTGTCTTCTCCCTCTGGATTCTGGATTCTACACTATACGTGCTCAGTTCCTAACTTGATTTTCCTACCTCCAGTTTCACCCAGGACAAACCTCCCCAACCCCAGCCCAGGATGGAAGATCTTGCTAAATATTAAAAAAAGAAAAAAGACAGAAAAGGAAGGAAAGGGGGGGAAGGAGAGGAAGAAAGAAAAGAAAGAAAGAAAATCACCTGGAGTCCCTCTTGGCTCAAGGTAGCCCCAAACAGAGCTGGGAGGTCTGCAAAGTCCATGCTGGCATTGTGGTCCGAGGTCTGCGGACAAAAAAGGCAATGTTCCCCTTCAGCCTGCAACCCTTCCCTTCAGCGCCCTTGCCTCCTCCGTCCCTCGGACTCACCGCTCGAATGAGCCCCCGGATGGGGGCCGCTCCCCACAGCACAGCGGCCACAACCACAGGAAGCGGGAAGGCTGCAGGGTGCATGGCAGCGGGAGGAAAGAGGCTGAGGAGGCCGCTCGTCCTGGTAGCAAGGAGCAGAAGCGGAGTTCTGCGCCCTCCCTGCCCCTCCTTTAGGATCCCAGGGGTCCAACCACCCCCAGGTCCCACTTCCCAGCTACATGGAGGCGCCGGGGAAGGAACCCCGACTCAAAGAATGAGATATCCAACCCGTTTAGTGGAGCTGGGTGAGAGGCACTAAATGTATCCTTTTCTGGTACGGGGATAAAACGGGGAAAGGGGACGGAGCCTAACACAGGTGACAGAAAAACTTCGGGAAGGGTGGCGGAGCTCAAGGAGGTGGGACTTCCTGCCAGGTGGGCCGTGTTCCCAGCCTCTGGAAAAGGGCTTCCGGTAGAGAAAGTCAGGCCGCTTTCAGCATTTGATGCTTGAGATGAAGAACTTTCGGTCCTAAAAGGCCGGTTAAAAAAAGGTCAGCGATGGAGGGAGTGCCTGTGGAGATGGAAGGAGCACTGGTGGCCCAGAAGACGACCTAATAAAGGTGCCCGGAAACCTGGAGCCGCCTAGTTTACAAACCTCTCCTCCCGCTGGCCGCCGCCACCGCTCCTTCAAATCTCGCGAGAGTGCTCCCCACCTCCCCCGTCCCCTCGCTGCTGAACGCTTGGTGTGTCTATCGCGAGAGCTCTCCTACTCTGGTGAGCCGTACTCACTCGATCTCGCGAGACCTTGAGACAAACTCATCTCTATTTTCCCGCGATTCCAATTTGGTGAAAACTGCGCCTTTTCTCTGGTTTCCTAAATCAGTTACACCCCTTCTCGCACGCTTCCCTCAAGCTCCTCCTTCAGCTCCGCCTTACTCCCGGCCGCCTTTGCGCTGCGCGCCTGCGCCCGCGCTGGCTTCCAGCGGGTGCCGGACCTGAGAGCCGGAGGGGCGTGCGCGCGCCCTCGCCCTGTTGCGCGCGCGGTGTCACCTTGGGCGCGAGCGGGGCCGCGCGCGCACGGGACCCGGAGCCGAGGGCCATTGAGTGGCGATGGCGGCGACGGCGAGTGCCGGGGCCGGCGGGATGGACGGGAAGCCCCGTACCTCCCCTAAGTCCATCAAGTTCCTGTTTGGGGGCCTGGCCGGGTAAGCTCAGGCCCCAGGGATGGGAAAAGAGGAGGAAGGGACGGGTGCAAGGAACCGGGCCCGGTTCATCTCTGGGTCTGTTGCAGTGAACTGTGCCGGCACGGGGTCAGCGTGATCTCCAGCGTATTACGAGTTCCCCAATGGGCTGCTAGGGCCCCATGCAAGGCCCCTTCTGGACTGCATGCGGGGTCGTTGCACAATCCCCGCCGGGCCACCTGAGTTTCCCAGCGCATTGCTAAGCTTGGCCGGGCTACAGGGGATTCCAGGCCATTAAATGGCTCCTGGAGGACTACCTGGAGTCCTAAATCTTGGATGCCCCTTCGTCCCCTCCCTGTGTCGGACTGCGTGCAGCCCCAGGTCACTGCTTGACTGTCATGAAGCTGCTTGGAGCACTTTCATTGCATGGCCCCGACTGGACAACTAGACTTTTCAGACCCGTTGCACTCGGTGTACATATAGACTCTTATACACATGCTCACCAGCATCCTGATTCTTGAATCGCATGGCAGGCCCTGACCTTTGTAACCTCTTGCTGCCAGGCTCCAGTGGGCACTGGTAGATCTGGAATAGTGAATCCCTTCACTCCACCTCTATCTTCCCCCAGGATGGGAGCTACAGTTTTTGTCCAGCCCCTGGACCTGGTGAAGAACCGGATGCAGCTGAGTGGGGAAGGGGCCAAGACTCGAGAGTACAAAACCAGCTTCCATGCCCTCACCAGTATCCTGAAGGCAGAAGGCCTGAGGGGCATTTACACCGGGTATTGGGGCCTCAGGATGGAGGGTAGGCTGTGGGTTGGTAGCTCCAGACCTTGGCCTGATATGCTGACCCCTCTGCTCCTCAGGCTGTCGGCTGGCCTGCTGCGCCAGGCCACCTACACCACTACCCGCCTTGGCATCTATACTGTGTTGTTTGAGCGCTTGACTGGGGCTGATGGTACTCCCCCTGGCTTTCTGCTGAAGGCTCTGATTGGCATGACGGCAGGTGCCACTGGTGCCTTTGTGGGAACACCAGCCGAAGTGGCTCTTATCCGCATGACTGCAGATGGCCGGTGAGTTCCAAGTCTGAGCCTCACCCCAGCCCCATTCCCTGGAATCTAGAATGAAAGGACCTCTTTTCTATCCCACATCTAGAGCAGAGCGTTTACCTGTTCTGGCCTTCCTTTCTTTGCATCTGTGGGGCCCTGTGGGCTATCCTGATCTTGACCTCTTCCTGCCTTCTCATCAGGCTTCCAGCTGACCAGCGCCGTGGCTACAAAAATGTGTTTAATGCCCTGATTCGGATCACCCGGGAAGAGGGAGTCCTCACCCTGTGGCGGGTGAGTGGAGGGGCTGGAGACTTGGGGGCTGTGAAGTCCGGTTTTAGGGGTTTCTGACTCTTGCCCGCTCCCCTCCCTCCAGGGCTGCATCCCTACCATGGCTCGGGCCGTCGTCGTCAATGCTGCCCAGCTGGCCTCCTACTCCCAATCCAAGCAGTTCTTGCTGGACTCAGGTGAGACCCAGAGCTGGGCCCTTAGCTCCCAGCCTGGCCTGAGCCACCTCTGAGCTGACTGCCACCCCCGCCTCACCTCCCCCAGGCTACTTCTCTGACAACATCTTGTGCCACTTCTGTGCCAGCATGATAAGCGGTCTTGTCACCACTGCTGCCTCCATGCCTGTGGATATTGCCAAGACCCGGTGAGTGTGCAGTCTGGTCCTGGAGGTGGCTGGGAAGGTGTCCTTTCGGTCTCTCATGCCCCTGCCTCCTCCCCTTCAGAATCCAGAACATGCGGATGATTGATGGGAAGCCGGAATACAAGAACGGACTGGTGAGGAAGCCATTCTGGGAGCCTGGGTGGGGTGTCAGATCCCCTGGGAAAGGTGTGAAGGCAGCTGGGTAAGGGGGATGGGCCCTAGAGTCCCAGCCCCAGCGCCCTGCTTGTCTGTGTCTAGGATGTCCTGTTCAAGGTTGTCCGCTACGAGGGCTTCTTCAGCCTGTGGAAGGGCTTCACACCGTACTATGCCCGCCTGGGTCCCCACACCGTCCTCACCTTCATCTTCTTGGAGCAGATGAACAAGGCCTACAGGCGTCTCTTCCTCAGTGGCTGAAGTGGCCGGGGGCTCCCACTTGTCTGCTGCGTCTATGGCCACTGCGCCCTGGGGGCCTGGGCTCTGCTGCCCTGGACCCCTCTATTTATTTCCCTTCCACAGTGTGGTTTCTTCCTCTGCGGTAAAGGACTTGGTCTGTTTTACCCCCTGCTCCAGCTTGCCCTGCTCATCCTGATCCTGTGATTTCTCTGTCCCTGGCTATTCTTGCAGGGAGCTGAAAAACTTCCTGAGGATTTCTGGCCTCCCCCTGGGTTTTAGTTTCAGGGCACACAGGACAGCAGAAGATCCCCCTTCTCATTGGGGAAACCAAGGCAGAACTGAGGGGATAGGGAGGAGCAGAAGCCATCAAGATGGTCAAAGGACCTACAGAGGGAGATGTGGCCCTTCCTCCCCCTCACTGAGGACTTAATAAATCGGATTGATGACACCAGCCCCAAATCTGGAGAGTCTGGGGGGTGGCTAGGAGAGGGGAGGAGACTGGACAAAGAAGCTGGTGCCCCTGGAGGAACTGGAGTTTTTAAGAAAAATTGTTAAAGAAAAAGCAGCCACTGGTTTTATGCAAATGCTGTGTAAATCTGTCATGCCACAGCAGCTGACAGGGCTAGAAAAACTCAAATCCCAGGCCCAGCGTGTTTCCTCCAGCCACTTGCCCAAGAATGCCACAGACGCACAGATCATTTCACATAATCCCCAGGAAAAGCCCCTCGGTCTGATGACTGCTTCTGCAGCCTAAAGAGGGAGGAGTTAAAGAGACTCTGAGAGAGGAAGACCATTGTGGGGTGGAGGCAGTGCGGGTGGAGGGCCAGGGCTTAAGTGGGTGGGCACTGGAAGCTTGAGGAAAGAGAGATGCTGGCCAGAGACCTGATCTTCGTCCTTGGCTGGGGAGAGTGAGAACCTTATCCATTTCTTTAGAAGATGTGTGGTTCCCAGGCCAGCCCTCAAGGAGCCTTAAAACCTCTTCGGGGCATAAAAGAACTTGGGAAGGTCAAACTGAGGAGTGCTGGCCAGGCTAGGGGACAGGCAGGCAGCAGGTGGGAGCTGTCCCTTTGGCAGAGCCTCATCAGCAGAAGAGGTGGAGCTCAGCATCGTGGCACCCCTGCTGCTGCCTCCGTGTACACTCTGTCCTGGGCCTTAGTGGCTATTGTAAGACACTTGAAGCCTAAACCTTGTCCTTAAGGAGTTTCCAGTCCAGAAGGCAAGATTATACAGGAGCAGTTGGGAAACAGTGTAGCAATAGTGTTGCAGGGTAACCTGGAAAGCACCTGACCTCACCTGGGAGAAGTGACTTGCACACTGAGTGGTTATACTGGCTGGGGAGGGGGCAAGGACAGCACACCTGGCTGGACTGAGGGCAAAGGCCTAGAGTAAAACACTGTCGGGGAGCAGGTGATCTATAGGCTTGTGATAGTTGGAGCACAGGCTGTGATCTGCCTTGAGATGAAGCTGGACTGTCAGATGGGGTCAGTGCGTGGCACTCCCTGACTGCCAAGCTCAGGAGTTGGTCCTCCACCTGGGGAGAGATGCAGTCAGACTTTCAGGTTTGGGAGATCTTCCGGGACCATCTGGAGGGTGATGGGGGTCTCCATGGTCCCATTCTCTGGGCCCCAAGCCCTGGATTGGGCTAGAGACAAGGCAGGAGAGGAAGCCACACCAGTGTGTTTAGGGAATGGCAGGATTTATGAGAAAAATGGGGTTCCGTTTGCCTGTGTCCCAGCCTGAGAGCAGGAAACCCAAGACTATTCAGTCACACTCACCAAATGGTGCATGCTGCAGGGCCCACCCCTTGCTGTCCTGCTGACCTGGGCAGTGAGAGCTGCACTTCTGAGACTGCAGGTGCAAAGCAGGCACCCACCTTTGCCCCTAGTACTGCAGGCTGCTGCCAGGTGGGTGTCAGCAGTTGTCGTTAAACTCCAGGAAGACGACAATTTTTGAGCTGGATCTGATGCCTAGGGTGGCCTGGTGGGTGGCCAGCCCTGGAGGAGAGAAGGAGGCACCCCAGGCAGGGGAAGTGCAGGCTATAACTGAAGGTCTATTGGATAAGTTGTGACCAGTGTAGGGGCAGTTGGAGCCTCGTGAATTCTCATGACAGGTGCCCCAGCCACTCTTCACTGAAAGTAACCAAGTTGTTTTGAGACAGGCTCTCACTCGGTCACCCAGGCTGGAGTACAGTGGCACAGTCAGGGCTCACTGCAGCCTCCGTCTCCCAGGCTCAGGTGATCCTCCCTCAGCCACCCAGGTACCTGGGACCACAGGCACACATCACCACACCTGGCTGACATTTTGTATTTTTTGTAGAGATCAGGTTTTGCCATGTTGCCAAGCCTGGTGTCAAACTCCTGGGTCCAAGCAACCCACCAGCCTCAGCCTTCCAGAGTGTGGAATTACAGGTGTGAGCCCCTGCACCCGGCCAGAAGGCTTTTTTTTTTTTTTTTAGATGGAGCCTCACTCTGTTACCCAGGCTGGAGTTCAGTGGCACAATCTTGGCTCTCTGCAACTTCCACCTCCCATGTTCAAGCGATTCTCCGGCCCCAGCCTCCCGAGTAGCTGGGATTACAGGTGTGCACCACCATGCCTGGCTAATTTTTGTATTTTTAGTAGAGACTGGGTTTCACCATGTTTGCCAGGCTGGTCTCAAACTCCCAACCTCTGGCGATCCACCCATCTTGGCCTCCCAAAGTGCTGGGATTACAGGCATGAGCCATCACTCCCAACCCTAAAATTATTGTTTATTATACAGACAATATACAATAATAGTGGAAAACTAGAAAATGCTAAACAGGGAAAAAGAAAATAAAACCACCCATATTTGTAACATCCAGACACAATGAGTGCTCACATCCTGATAAATCACTTTCCAGATTTTCTTCTGTGCATAGATGCACGTGGGAACCATGCTGTATTCCGCCAAAATGATTCACTGTGAGGTCTGGCAGCGCCCCATGCAGCATCGGGAGCTTTGTCCTGTGACCCACCCAACTCCATGTCATTACCCTTTCTGCTTTGCTGGGACTGAAGTTGTGTGTCTGTGGTGCGAAGAGAGGGCTTCTGATACAGAAAAAGGAATTAAGACCCCTCCCCCATGACTCTGTGTTCCTTATCCGCCCAACCCCCAACTAGATTCGATAGGAGAGCTCATAGGCTCCTCTCTCAAGGTCCACAAGCCTCCCACCCTCAGAGGCTGTGGCCAGAGTACCTAATGCTCACTGTGCCCAGCAGGTCCTGACCACGACCCTGACTCAGAGCTGAGGGCCTCCTTCCTGCCACTAGAGGCCCCACACGGCCATTAGGCCGTACCCACAGGAAGAGGCTGGAGCGAAAAGTGGGGAGTGAGCCTCGAAGGAAGAGAAGCCAGGCCCGGGGCACCGTCACTTGCCGTCCCCTCTGCAGCTCCAGATGTGTGGTTTGTGTGGCTGTGGCCAGAGGAGCACCTTGGCCAGAGTCCAGGGCGTGTGGTTTCACATGCCTGACCCAGGTCAGCATCAGGATGAGGACCACAGAGGCAAAGAGCAGCCAGAGGAGACCCAAGACATAGAAGCCCAGGGGGAGGAGGCAGCAAAAGTCGGGGTGGAGAAAAGGGTCATTTCTGTAGCTCTCGAAATGCCCTTGGAGCACCCCACGGAGCTTTGGTTGCTGATCAAATTCAGGGATGTTTTTTTTGGTGGATTCTAAGAGTGATACGGGTTTTGTGGTAGTCAAAAATATGATGCTTTTTGGAGTGATCAGGCTTGTGGTGGACTCCGGGATGGTCGGGCTTGTGGCCAGCTCTGGGGTGATCGGGCTTGGGGAGGGCTCTGGGGTGGTCTGAGTTGGAGTGGGCTCTGGGGTGGTTGGGCTTGGGGTGGGCTCTGGGGTGGTCTGAGTTGGGGTGGGCTCTGGGGTGGTCGGGCTTGGGGTGGGCTCCAGGGTGGTTGGGCTTGGGGAGGGCTCTGAGGTGGTCTGACTTGGGGTGGGCTCTGGGGTGGTCGGGCGTGGGGCAGGCTCTGGGGTGGGCTCTGGGGTGGTCGGGCTTGGGGCAGGCTCTGGGGTGGGCTCCTGGGTGGTTGGGCTTGGGGTGGGCTCTGAGGTGGTCTGACTTGGAGTGGGCTCCGGGGTGATCGGGCTTGGGGTGGACTCCTGGGTGGTTGGGCTTGGGGTGGGCTCAGGGGTGGTCGGGCTTGGGGTGGGCTCCTGGGTGGTTGGGCTTGGGGTGGGCTCAGGGGTGGTCGGGCTTGGGGCGGGCTCTGGGGCGGGCTCCGGGGTAGTTGGGCTTGGGGTGGGCTCTGAGGTGGTCGGGCTTAGGGTCAGTTCAGTAGTGGATTTTGGAGTTTTGGAGAATGTGGCAGATCCCATGTGAAGTGTGAAATCTGGGGTCCATCTGGGTGGGAATGTGGTCTGCTCCTTAGTGGATTCTTGTGTTGGATGCAAGGAGGAGGGCGTTTGACCGTCTAGAGAAGCAGCAGACCATGAGTGGAACAGACCCCAGGGAGTCGTATGGGCTTTGGTGGAGAACTTGACCACAGTCCTTGTGGCACGCACCTCATCACCCTCAGTGTCCTCGTCTGTGTAGTCATCATATAGGCCTGGGTCATCTTCATCACCAAGGGTGGGGCATCCCTTTCCCGGGTATCTGTAGACAGGAGTCTTGTCTGAATTGTCACACTGCACACTGGCCACGTTAGAGGTCATGGCCTTGACGTCCACACCTTCCTTCCACACATAGACATTTTCGGCATTGTCCTGCAGCCAGCGACGAAAATAGAGGATCTCACAGTTGCATAACCAGGGGTTCCCATGGAGAAAAGCAAAAGGCAGGAGGTGGAACCCAAAAAAGCCCTTTGGTATCGTATACAGCGAGTTCTCTTGGAGGAGAAGGGTGTCGAGATTCCCCAGCCCATCCAGGAGCCCGGCGGGGAGCTGGGTCAAGTGGTTGTTAGCCAGGCTGAGCTTCTCCAGCTTGGGTGTGGGCGTCAGGAGCCCTGGGGGCAGGGTCTTCAGCTCATTGCCTTTCAGGTAGAGCTCTTGGAGTTTGCCAAGACCATGCAGGGCACCAAGAGGCAGCGAGGTCAGCTGGTTGAAGGAGACGTCCAGGATGGTGAGAGCAGGCAGTGACTGCCCTAGCAAGGGCAGGCTTTGCAGCTTATTGTGGGATAGATCCAGGGTCCCCAGCACTGGCAGTGTCCCATCGACCTGGAGCTTGGTGAGCTCGCACTTATCTAAGTACAGCTGAGTGAGGCGAGTGAAAGGCACCAGGGATGCCAGGGAGAAGGTGTACAGGAGGTTCTCCCCCAAGTGGAGGATTGTCGTGTCTTTTGGCAGGTCTGGAGGCAGCGCTCTCAGATTGCTCTTGTCACAGTTCACTTCTAGGTGGCTGGCCACTTTGGAGACCTCACAGATGGGGTGGGGACGTAAGGGGCTTGGCAGCAGGAGCAGCAAGAGGAGGAGAGGCATGAGGACCTGTGGGCAAGGGGGCCTTGAGTGGACCCCCCTGCAGCCCCTGGAAGCATTCCCCCAGGTCCCAGTCCCCTTCCCCCTGTAGCTTCGCTTCCAGAAACAGCGTTCACACCTCCTGTCCTCCCTACTCCCCTCTCCCACCCTTGCCTGCAGAGCTTAAACTACTAGCTCCAGGCCCTCTTTCCCCTCCCTCCAACCCCTCTCCTGCCCCAGCACCAACCCCGGCTTACAGGCAGGCAGAAAGACCTCCGAAGGCACATAGCGTCTTCTGAGGTGCCACTCAACTCAGTCCTTCTCTCTTCTAGCCCCATGGAGGACTAAGCCAGTGGCAAGAAAGGGGATGGGGGTGAGGAGGAAATGCAAGCCTGATAGGGATTCCAGTGACCAGGAATCCCTTGGACACAAGCCCTTATCGCCTCACTCCACGGCTTTCCCCCAAGCCGCCTTTGTGGTTCTCTCTTCCGCTTTCCTTTTACACAGGGGAGATGGGGGTGGACTCCTCCAAACAGCCTTCCGCCATCTTTTAAAAACCTCTCCAGGGCCAGGCACAGTGGCTTACACCTGTAATCCCATAGCTTTGGGAGGCTGAGGTGGGTGGATCACCTGAGGTTGGGAGTTCGAGACCAGCCTGACCAACATGGGGAAACCCTGTCTCTACTAAAAATGCATTAGCCAGGTGTGGTGGCACATGCCTGTAATTCCAGCTCCTCAGGAGGCTGAGGCAGGAGAATCACTTGAACCCGGGAAGTGGAAGGAGGTTGCGGTGAGCCGAGATGGTGCCATTGTACTCCAGCCTGGGTGACAAGAGCGAAACTCCATCTTAAAAACAAAAAAACCTCTCCAGATGCCACCTTCTCTTCCTCTTGACAGCTGCATTCTGAGAATTGCCTACTTTTTTTTTTTTTTTTTTTTTTTGAGATGGAGTCTCACTCTGTAGCCCAGGCTGAAGTGCAGTGGCACCATCTCGGCTCACTGCAACCTCCGCCTCCCGGGTTCACGCCATTCTCCTGCCTCAGCCTCCCGAGTAGCTGGGACTACCGGCGCCTGCCACCATGCCTGGCTAATTTTTTGTATTTTTTTCAGTAGAGACGGGGTTTCACCATGTTTGCCAGGATGGTCTTCATCTCCTGACCTCATGATCTGCCCACCTCGGCCTGAGTTGCCTACTTTTAATTCTCTCCCACCTTTCTCTCTGCCTTCTCATCCCAGTCTATGCTGATTTCTTTCCCCTGCTACTCCATTGACTCGGTTCTTACCAAGGTCTTTAATGCCCTCCCTTCACTACGTCCATGGGACACTTCTCCACTGTGATCTTCCTGTATTTCAGCAGCCCACATACCCATGGCCACTCACCCCTTGGGATTCTCCTTTTGGCCTCTGTGACACATGACCCTGTGATTTTCTTGGTTTTCTTCTTACCTGTTTGGTTGGGCCTTCTCAGTCTCCTTCACAGATTCCCCCTCCTGTGCCTTTCCTGAACAATTAACCTGCCCCCAGAGTTTGTGCTTAGGCTCTCTTCTTTCCCTTTTTTTTTTGAGACAGAGTCTTGCTCTGTTTCCCAGGCTGGAGTGCAGTGGCATGATCTCAGCTCACTGCAACCTCCGCCTCTCCGGTTCAAGCAATTCTCCTGCCTCAGCCTCCTGAGTAGCCGGGATTACAGGCATGCACCACAATGCCCAGCTAATTTTTGTATTTTTAGTAGAGATGGGATTTCACTATGTTGGTCAGCCTGGTCTCGAACTCCTGACCTCCAGTGATCCACCCACATTGGCCTCCCGAAGTGCTGGGATTAGAGGCAGGAGCCACTGTGCCCGACCTTCTCTTCTTTCCTTATGCTATGCAACCACCTGAGATTATCCTCATCCATTCCCTTGCCTTCAACCACCACCTACAACCTAATGACTCTCAAATCTATGTCTCTAGTCCAGACCCTTCTCCTGAGACACAAGCACATATGTATAGCTGTCTTCTGGACATCTCTAGTTGGATGTCCCACAGACACCAAAACAGTATGTTCAAAGCTGAAGTCATCATTTCTCTCCAAATGGCTTCTCCTTCTGTGTTGCTTAACCTGGTGAATGGCACCATCATCCACTCATTTACCTAACCATTCAATCAACACAGACACAATTCCTAATAGTCATCTATAATGTCTCCCGTCTTTCATCCCCCATCACCAAGTCCTGCTGATTTTACTCCCATCTCTCTCAAATCTACTCTCCATCCACACCATCCTGCCAGCATTCCTAGTCCAAGGTTGTTGTTGTTTCTTCCTCCTCCTCCTCTTCTTCCTCCTCCTTTTCCTCCTTTCTTCTTCTTTCTTGTTGTTCTTTTTTCTTTCTCTTCTTTTTCTTCTCCTCCTCCTCTTCCTCCTCCTCCTCCTCTTCCTCCTCCTCCTCCTCCTCCTTCTTCTTCTTTTTTTCCTTTTTTTGAGATGGAGTCTTGCCCTGTCACCCAGGCTGGAGTGCAATGGCGCCATCTTGGCTCACTGCAACCTCTGCCTCCCAGGTTCAAGCGATTCTTCTGCCTCAGCCTCCTGAGTAGCTGGGATTACAGGTGCGTACCACCATGCCCGGCTAATTTTTCGTATCTTTAGTAGAGACAGGGTTTCACCATGTTGTCCAGGCTGGTCTCCCTTGCTGTCTCCCAGGCTGGAATGGAGTGGCGCAATCATGGCTCACTCAACAACAAACTCCTGGACCCAAGGGATCCTCCCGCTTCAGCCTCCCAAGAAGTTGGGATTACAGGCGTGCACCACCACACCCGGCTGATTTAATTTTTTTTTTCTAGAGACAGGGTCTCCCTTTGTTGCCTAGGCTGGTCTCAAACTCCTGGGCTCAAGCCATCCTCCCACCTCAGCTTCCCAAAGTGCTGGAAGTACAGGCATGAGCCACCATGCCCCGCCCAGGGCACCATCTTCTCACTACTGCTTCCCTGCAACAGCCTCCTTGCTGGTCTCCCCACTTCCCAATTCCCTTTCTTCTCTTTATTCTCCACTGGAGTGGTCTTTCAGATCTTCACATTTGCTCATATCCTTCCATTGCTTGAAATTCACCAATGAGGCCGGGCGCGGTGGCTCATGCCTGTAATCCCAGCACTTTGGGAGTCTGAGGCAGGCAGATCACGAGGTCAGGAGATGGAGACCATCCTGGCTAACATGATGAAACCCTGTCTCTACTAAAAATACAAAAAATTAGTTGGGCATGGTGGCGGGTGCCTGTAGTCCCAGCTACTCGGGAGGCTGAGGCAGGAGAATGGCGTGAACCCGGGAGGCGGAGCTTGCAGTGAGCTGAGATAGCGCCACTGCACTCCAGCCTGGGCGACAGAGCGAGACTCCGTCTCAAAAAAAAAAAAAAAGAAAAAAAAGAAAGAAAGAAATTCACCAGTGGGCTCACATCTGTAATCCTAGAAATTTGGGAGGCCAAGGCGGGTGGATCACCTGAGGTCAGGAGTTTGAGACCAGCCTGGTCAACATGGCAAAAACCTGTCTCTACTAAAAATACAAAAAATTAGCCGGGTGTGGTGGCGGGTGCCTGTAATCCCAGCTACTAGGGAGGCTGAGGCAGGAGAATCGCTTGAACCCTGGGGGCATAGGTTGCAGTGAGCTGAGATCACGCCACCTCACTCCAGCCTGGGTGAAAGAGTGAAATTCTGTCTCTAAATAAATAAATAAATAAATTCACCAATGGCTCCTCATACATCTCAGGAGGAAGTCGAAAGTTCCCAACGTGGCATGTGGGATCCTGCAAGATCTCACCTTTGCCTGCGTGTCCAGCCCCGTCAGTTACCACTCTACCCTTATTCTTGTTCATTCCCTCCTGTGCCTGAACTTTTTCTTCAACTTTATCCCCTTCTGCCTAACTTTTACTTATTTGGCAAGTTCCAGCTCAGAATTCCTTCCTCTGGAAAGCCTCTTCTGACTTCGCAAGACAAGGTTAAATGTCTATTACAGAAAGTCAGACACCATGTCCCGCCTGTTGGCCCACTGCCCCTTCTGTGATGAGAATGTGCCCTGCACTGTTCCCCAGTAGGAGCTCCAGGCAGCCGCCTGAGCCTGCCCCTGTCTGCTTCCAGCTGGTGAGTGGACAAGGGACAGACATTTAAGCCAGATGCAGTTAATCCATAGATTTGCCATTTATATAATTTGCCAGCTGCAAAGGTATTGCAAAATGTGGAGAAAACAAGGTAGTATAGAAGGTGAGGTAGAAGATTGTTTAGAGAGAAGCCAGGAAATTAAATAAGGAGCCCAAGCCCCAAAGCTGTTGATTTTTTTTTTTTTTTTTTGATACTCATCCAGGCTGGAGTGCAGTGGCATGATCTCAGCTTACTGCAACCTGTTCAAACAATTCTCCTGCCTCAGCCTCCCAGATAGCTGGGATTACAGGTGCACACCACCATGCCGGGCTAATTTTTGTATTTTTAGTAGAGATGGGGTTTCACCATGTTGGCCAGTCTTGTTTTGAACTCGTGCTCTCAAGTGATCTGCCCGCCTCGGCCTCCCAAAGTTCTGGGATGACAGGTCTGAGCCACTGCGCCCAGCCTGCTGTTGATTTTTGAGAGCGTTTTACTGTATCAGAATGTTTAGTTGTAAGCAACAGAAAATGGTCTGCCTAATTTAGGCTGCAAAGGAATTCATTAAAAATACATTGGTGGGGCACATTTCCTTTTTCTTTCTTTTTTTTTTTTTTTTGAGACAGAGTCTTTCTCTGTCGCCCAGGCTGGAGTGCAGTGGCGCCATCTCGGCTCACTACAAGCTCCGCCTCCCAGGTTCACGCCATTCTCCTGCCTCAGCCTCCCGAGTCGCTGGGACTACAGGCGCCCGCCACCACGCCTGGCTAATTTTTTTTGTATTTTAGTAGAGATGGGGTTTCACCGTGTTAGCCAGGATGGTCTCGATCTCCTGACCTCGTGATCCGCCCGTCTCAGCCTCCCAAAGTGCTGGGATTACAGGCTTGAGCCACTGTGCCCGGCCCGTGGGGCACATTTTCTCAGGACCTCCTGAGACAGTGTCATGGGTGAAAAAACAAAAAACGAAATGAAACGAAACAAAACAACAACAACAACAACAACAAAAACCCTGGCTACTTCAAAGACTTCCCAGTGAGGCCTGGAGAAGCAGACATGGAGCTATGCAGCCAGGAACAGTGCCCAGGACCAGGCTGCAGAACCAGTCTGGTGAGCAAAATTCTGCTCCTGCTGCAAGACCAGGTTATGGAAGCGTGTAGAACTCGAGCTGCTGAGTCAGAAACAGTGTCATCACAACAGCACCTGCTGCAGACAAAATCCTACACCATCCCTATTCCTTTGTGATACTGGCTCCCAATTCAAAGTCTGGGCCGGGTGTGGTGGCTCACACCTGTAATCCCAGCACTCTGGGAGGCCGAGGCAGGTGGATCACCTGAGGTCAGAGTTCGAGACCAGCCTGGCCAACATAGTGAAACCCTGTCTCTACTAAAAATAAAAATTAGCCGGGCGTGGTGGTGCACGCCCGTAATCCCAGCTACTCAGGAGGCTGAGGCAGGAGAATGACTTGAACCCGGAAGGCGGAGGTTGCAGTGAGCCAAGATCGTGCCATTGCACTCCAGCCCTGGTGACAGAGTGAGACTCCGTCTCGAAAAAACAAAACAAAACAAAGTCTGGGTGAGTCTGATTAGGCATGTGTCTGTGACCCAGCTGCAAGAGAGTCTGGGAAAGCAGGTGTCTGGCATTTCCAGCTAGGAAAGCTGAAGCATGCTCCACTTCTCCAAAGATTCTGAAGTTGAAGGATTTTCCAAACACAGACTCACATGCTTTGGCACCTACTAAAGTGATCCTATGTTTTACTTTCCTCAGATGTCAATGTCCTGTTTTTTTATTTTTTATTTTTATATTCATTTATTTATTTATTTAGTCCTCTGGCTCTGTTGCCCAGGCTGTAGTGCAGTGGCACAATCTCAGCTCACTGCAACCTCTGCCTCCTGGGTTCAAGCAGTCCTCCCACCTCAGCCTCCCAAGAAGCTGGGACTACAGGCACATGCCACCATGTCTGGCTAGTTTTTATTTTTTGTAGAGATGGGTTTTGCTATGGCTGGTTGTGAACTTTGAGTTCAAGCGATCTGCCTGCCTCGGCCTCCCAAAGTATTGAGATTACAGGTGTGAGCCATCGTGTCACGCCCTGAATTGTATTAACACATTTTCAAATTTTGCATCTTTGAGTCCTTGGAATTAACCTTACTTGGTCAATATAATTCTGAGTTGATTTACTCACTGGTTTTTTTTTTTTTTTTTTTTTTTTTTTTTTTGAGACGGAGTCTCGCTCTGTCGCCAAGGCTGGAGTGCAGTGGCCGGATCTCGGCTCACTACAAGCTCCGCCTCCTGGGTTCCGGCCATTCTCCTGCCTCAGCCTCCCGAGTAGCTGGGACTACAGGCGCCCGCCACCTCGCCCGGCTAGTTTTTTGTATTTTTTAGTAGAGACGGGGTTTCACCGTGTTAGCCAGGATGGTCTTGATCTCCTGACCTCGTGATCCGCCCGTCTCGTCCTCCCAAAGTGCTGGGATTACAGGCTTGAGCCACCGCGCCCGGCCTTTTTTTTTTTTTTTTTTTTTTGAGACAGAGTCTTACTCTGTTGCCAGGCTGGAGTGTAGTGGCACGATCTCGGCTCACTACAGCCTCCGCCTCCCAGATTCAAGCAATTCTCCTCCCTCAGCCTCCTGAGTAGCTGGGATTACAGGCACACCACCACACCGGGCTAATGTTCTGTATTTTTAGTAGAGAGGGTGCTTCACCATGTTGGCCAGGATGGTCTCGATCTCTTTTTTCACTCTTGTTGCCCGGGCGGGAGTTCAATGGCGTGATCTCGGCTCACTGCAACCTCCACCCCTGGGTTCATGTGATTCTCCTGCCTCAGTCTCCCAAGTAGCTGGGATTAAAGGCATGCACCACCACGCCTGACTAATTTTGTATTTTTAATAGAGATAGGGTTTCTCCATGTTGGCAGGCTGGTCTCGATCTTCTGACCTCAGGTGATCAGCCCGCTTCAGCCTCCCAAAGTGCTAGGATTATAGGGGTGAGCCACTGCACCTGGCTAGTCTGGATCTCTTGACCTTGTGATCCGCCCGCCTCGGCCTCCAAAAGTGCTGGGATTACAGGCGTGAGCCACCGCATCTGGCCTGCTCACATTTTATTTAGGACTTCTGCATCTAAGTTAGAAAATAGGAGTGGCTTATAGATCTCTTTTGGGGATCTTTGTCTGTTTTTCTGTTTGTTTGGTTGTTTGGTTTTATGATCAGAGTTATGCCAGCCTTGTAAATTGGAAAACTATATTCTCTGGAACAGTTATAGATAGGGATTTTCTGTTCTATATAGATTGGTGGAGTTCACCTATAAACCCATCTGGATGTGGTGCCATTTTGGAGATAGCTTTCTGTGTTTTTTGTTTGCTTGGTTTGGTTTGATTTGAGACAGGGTCTCACTTTGTCACCCAGGGTAGAGTGCAGTGGTGCCATCGTGGCTCACTGCAGCCTCAACCTCCCAGGCTCAAGCGATCTTCCCACCTCAGTCTCCTAAGTAGCTGGGACCTCAGGCATGTGCCACTATGCACAGCTATTTTAAAAAATTTTTTGTAGAGACAGAGTCTCACTATGTTACCGAAGCTGGTCTCGAACTCCTGGGCTCAAGCAGTCCTCCTGTCTCCACCTCCCCGCCACTCGAAAGGCTGAGGTAGGAGGATTGCTTGATCCCAGGAGGTCGAGGCTGCAGTAAGCCATGATTGCACCACTGCACTCTGGCCTGGGTGACACAGTGAGACCCTGTCTCAAAAATAAAATAAAATAAAATAAAATAAAATTTCCTTCCCTAATATTCTTCCTGTTATTGAAGCCACCTTTGCAAAATTATGACTGAGACAGTGGAAGAGATCTAACCAACTCCATCATGCTTCTAAACTTTAAGCTGTGCTTGTTCCTTCCCGGGCATAGGCTGAGCTAATTTTGAGAGGAACTTAGTTTATTGTTTATAGTTACAGGCGTGAGCCATCACACCCAGCATATAGTTTATAGTTTAAAACAAAGACGGTAACAGCCCTTTCCCAAAACAAACCTACTTCTTGCCTGGGGACTAGACTGCCTTTGTAGGACTAACAAACTAGCCACGAGATTAGCAATTGTGGTTTAGGAGGCTGGGCGCCAGTGGCTCACGCCTGTAATCCCAGCACTTTGGGAGGCCGAGGTGGGCGGATCACCTGAGGTCGGGAGTTTGAGACCAGCATGACCAACACGGTGAAACCCCGTCTCTACTAAAAATATAAAAATTAGCCGGGCGTGGTGGTGGGCACCTGTAATCCCAGCTACTCGGGAGGCTGTGATGGGAGAATTGCTTGAACCCCAGAGGTGGAGGTTGCAGTGAGCCGAGACGGCGCCACTGCCCTCCAGCCTGGCTGACAGAGCAAGACTGTCTCAATAAAGAGAGAGAGAAAGAGAGAAAGAGAGAGAGAGAGAGAAAGAGAGAAAGAGAAAAAAGGAAAGAAAGGAAAGAAAGAGAGAAAGAAAAGAAGGAAAGAAGGAAAGGAAAGAAAGAAAGAAAGAAAGAAAGAAAGAAAGAAAGAAAGAAAGAAAGAAAGAAAGAAAGAAAGAAAGAAAGAAAGAAAGAAAGAAAGAAAGAAAGAGAAAGAAAGAGAAAGAAAGAGAAAGAAAGAGAAAAAGAAATTATGGTTTAGGAGTCATGCAGCTGGAGGCCACAGGATTCTGACCCTCCCTGGACTGCCCCTAAGACCAGTGCTTGAGGTATTTTGCAGACCCTGCCCTTGATGGATCAGCTGGCCCCACCCAGATCAATCAACTGGCCATCTGATCTTGTGGCCCCACCCGGGAACTGACTCAGCACAAGAGAACAGCTTCAGCTTCCCATATTTTCATCTCTGACCTGATCAATCAGCACTCCCGGCTCACTGGCTTTCCCCCACCCACCAAGTTGTTCTTAAAAACTCTCATCCCCAAATGCTCAGGGAGACTGATTTGAGTAACAGTAAAACTCTGGTCTCCCACACAGTCGGCTGTGCGTGAATTACTCTTTCTCTATTGCAGTTCCCCTGTCTTGATAAATCGGCTCTGTCTAGGCAGTGGGCAAGGTGAACCCATTGGACGGTTACCTTATTATCTGAGCCTAGCCCAGGAGTGTGACCTAATCATGGACAACTGTACTCCTCCTAGGATTCCACATGGTGAATGAGGTGATAAGGGAAGAGGATGCAGAACTGGTCTTCATTCATTTCAGCAGTGTGCAGGAAAAGCTGTAGAGACGTTCCTGCTACTAAGGTCCCCAAAGTTACCTGATTCCTGAGCTGTCCTGTGTTGTCAATGTTCTCTTGCATCCAGTGAGCTCCTGTATCTCTTTCCAAGAAATTTCTGTTGGATTAAGTTAGCTAGAGTAGATTTCCGTTACATGCATTCGAAGAAATCTAATCCAGTTCTTGTTTTTGTTGTCGTTGTTGTTGAGACAGAGTCTCCCTCTGTCAGGCTGGAGTGCAGTGGCACAATCTCGGCTCACTGGAACCTCCTGCTCACTGCAACCTCCGCCTCCCGGGTTCAAGCGATTCTCCTGCCTTAGCCTCCCGAGTAGCTGGGATTACAGGCACACGCCACCACACCTCGCTAATTTTTTTATTTTCGTAGAGACGGGGTTTCACCATGTTGGCCAGGCTGGTCTTGAACTCCTGACCTAAGGTGATCTGCCCACCTTGGCCTCCCAAAGTGCTGGGATTACAGGTGGGAGTCACCACGCCTGGCTCCTAATCCAGTTCTCCAGTCTCTAGTGTAATTCCTTCTTTCCTTTCTTTCCTTTTTCTTTCCTTTCTTTCCTTTCTCTTTCCTTTCTTTCCTTTCCCTTCCTTCCTTCCTTCCTTCCTTCCTTCCTTCCTTCCTTCCTTCCTTCCTTCCTTCCTTCCTTCCTTCCTTCCTTCCTTCCTTCCCTCCCTCCCTCCCTCCCTCCCTCCCTCCCTCCTTCCTTCCTTCTTTCTTTTCTTTTCTTTCTTTCTTTTTTTTTTTTTTTTCAGATAGGGTCTCACTCTGTTACCCAGATGGGAGTGCAGTGGAGTGGCGTGATTGTGGCTCGCTGCAACCTCGACCTCCCAGGCTCAAGGGATCCTCCCACCTTGGCCTGCCTGGTGGCTGGGACTGCAGGCGTGTGCCACCACGTCCGGCTAATTTTTGTTTTTGTTTTTTTTTTTTGGAGAGATGGAATTTGCCATGTTGCACAGGCTAGTCTTGAACTCCTGGACTCAAGTGATTCACCTGCCTCAGCTTCCCAAAATGCTGGGATTACAGGCGTGAGCCCATGCACCCCCCCAGTGTAGTTCATGTCTAAAGAATTTGTGTAGAAGACATTAGTTGGAGGTCTATCTAAAATCCATTCAACTTTTGCTCCTTTTTTTCTTTTGAGAAACTACTCCTATCTCATCCCTAGAATTTTTGGTGACATTGACTCTCTCTCAGCTGTGAGAGTGGATCTAAGCCACTCAATAGACTCCCTCCTCTTTGACACAGTTTATGGACCCGACAAGTACCCTGACATAAGCTGATTAGGGTGTTCATGGTCAGGGTGATTGGCCCAGGCATAGAAATAGGACGTAAGTTGGTGCTTTCATAATGAAACCCAAGACTCTTGTTTGATGGTTAAGGTATACAAACCTTCTCTGAATGTGGATGAGGAAATATGTAAGTCCAGGTGAGCTGTCAGCTGTTGGCATTATTCTCGTGATTATGATGGGGTCTAGCCTTAGGATGAAGCTATTGTCAGAAAAGGTATGTGTTCATCAACAGTTGACTGGATAAAGAAAATGTGAGGTCAGGGCCGGGCGTGTGGCTCATGCCTGTAATCCGAGCACTTTGGGAGGTGGAGGTGGGCAGATCACGAAGTCAGGAGATCGAGACCATCCTGGCCGACATGGTGAAACCCCGTCTCTACTAAAAAAAAAATACAACAAATTAGCCAGGCGTAGTGGCGGGCGCCTGTAGTCCCAGCTACTCGTGAGGCTGAGGCAGGAGAATGGCACGAAACCAGGAGGTGGAGATTGCAGTGAGCCGAGATTGCACCACTGCACTGCAGCCTGGACAACAGAGTGAGACTCCGTCTCAAAAAAAAAAAAAAAAAAAAAAAAAGGGAGGTCAGATGTGGTGGCTCCAGCTTGTAACCCCAGCACTTTGGGAGGTCAGAGCCAGGGTGGGAGATCATTTGAGCCCGGGTTCTGGAGGCTGCAGTGAGCTATGATCATGCCACTGCACTCCAGCCTGGGCGACAGAGCGAAACCCTGTCTCTAAAAATTAATTAAGCCGGGCACGGTGGCTCATGCCTATAATCCCAGCACTTTGGGAGACCAAGGCAGGCAGATCATCTGAGGTCAGGGGTTCAAGACAAGCCTGGCCAACATGGCAAAACCCCATCTCTACTAAAAATATAAAAATTAGCCGGGCTTGGTCGTGGCAGCCTGTAATCCCAGTTACTCGGCAGGCTAAAGCAGGAGAATCTCTTGAACCCAGGAGGCAGAGGTTGCAGTGAGCCAAGATTGGGCCGCTACACTCCAGCTTGGGTGACAGAGCAAGATTCCATCTAAAGAAAAAAAAATTACCTAATGGGTCCAGTGTTCACTGTTTGGGTAATGGGCACAGTAGAAGCCCAATCCTCACCAGGGTGCAATATATTCACATAACAAATATGCACATGTACCCCCAAATCAAAAATAAAATAAACATCTTTTAAAAGAGATTGGGGGTGCCGGGCACGGTGGCTCACGCCTGTAATCCTAGCACTTTGGGAGGCTGAGGTGGGTGAATCACGAGGTCAGGAGATTGAGACCATCCTGGTTAACACGGTGAAACCCCATCTCTACTAAAAATATAAGAAATTAGCTAGACGTGGTAGTGGGCACCTGTAGTCCCAGCTACTCGGGAGGCTGAGGAAGGAGAATGGCATGAACCCGGGAGGCGGAGCTTGCCGTGAGCCGAGATCGCACCACTGCACTCCCGCCTGGGCGACAGAGAGAGACTCCGTCTCAAAATAAATAAAATGGCCGGGCGCGGTGGCTCAAGCCTGTAATCCCAGCACTTTGGGAGGCCGAGGCGGGCGGATCACAAGGTCAGGAGATCGAGACCACAGTGAAACCCCGTCTCTACTAAAAATACAAAAAATTAGCCGGGCGCGGTGGCGGGCGCCTGTAGTCCCAGCTACTCAGGAGGCTGAGGCAGGAGAATGGCGGGAACCCGGGAGGCGGAGCTTGCAGTGAGCCGAGATCGCGCCACTGCACTCCAGCCTGGGCAACAGCGTGAGACTCCGTCTCAAAAAAAAAAAAATTAAAAAAAAAAAAAAATAAATAAATAAATAAAATAAAATAAAATAAAAGAGCCTGGGGATGGTGGCTCATGCCTGTAACCCTGGCACTTTGGGAGACCGAAGCTGGAGGATTGCTTAAGTTTAGGAGTTTGAGACTGGCCTGGGTAACACAGTGAGATTTCATCTCTACCAAAAACAAAAACAAAAAGATTAGCAGGACTTGGTGGTGTACTCTTATAGTCTCAGCTACTGAGGCAGGAGGATCGCTTTAGCCCAGGAGGCCAGAGCTGCAGTGAAACGTGATTGTGTCACTGTACTCCAGTCTGGATGACAGAGCCAGACCCTGTCTCCCTGTCTCAAAAAAAAAAAAGTTGGGAGGCCGAGGCTGACGGATTGCTTGAGCCCAAGAACTTGAGACCAGCCTGGGCTACATGGCAAAACTTGGTCTCTACAAAAAAATATAAAAAATTAGCCGGGCATGGGCATAGTGGCTCCTGCCTGTGATCCCAGCTACTCAGGACACAGAGGTGGGAGGACCACCTGAGCCTGTGAGATCGAGGGTGCAGTGAGCTGTGATCTCAACACTGTACTCCAGCCTGGGCAACACAGTTAGACCGTTTTTTTTTGTTTTGTTTTTTTGTTTTGAGATGGAGCCTCAGTCTGTCACCCAGGCTGGAGTGCAGTGGTGCCATCTCAGCTCACTGCAACCTTCGACTCCTGGGTTCAAGCGATTCTCCTGTCTGAGCCTCCCAAGTAGCTGGGACTACAGGCCACGCCTGGCTAATTTTTTTTTTTTTTTTTTGTATTTTTAGTAGAGACAGGGTTTTACCGTGTTGCCCAGGCTGGTTTTGAACTCCTAAGCTCAGACAATCCGCTCGCCTCAGCCTCCCACAGTGCTAGGATTATAGGCATGAGCCACCGCACCCAGCCGCCAGACCCTTTTTTTTTTTTTTTTTTAAGGTGGAGTCTTGTTCTGTCACCAGGCTGGAGTGTAGCGGCGTGATCTTGGCTCACTGCAACCTCCGCCTCCCAGGTTCAAGCGATTCTCCTGCCTCAGCCTCCCAAGTAGCTGGGATTACAGGCGCCCACCACCACACCCAGCTAATTTTTGTATTTTTAGTAGAGACGCAGTTTCACAATGTTGGCCAGGCTGGTCTCAATCTCTTGACCTTGTGATTTGCCTGCCTCGGCCTCCCAAAGTGCTGGGATTACAGGCGTGAGCCACCGCGCCTAGCCGTGTGCGTGTTTGGTACATGGGTATATTGTGTTCTGTTGGAGATTGGGCTTCCAGTGTACCTATTACCTGATAGGTAATTTTTCAACCCTTGCTCCCTCCCACAAATTCCCTTACAAAAAAAAATCATGTACCCTAGAACTTAAAGTATAATAATAAAAAAAAAAATCAGTTGGTATTGGAATAAATTTTAAGAGATAAAAATTGTGCTATCAGGCCGGGCGCGGTGGCTCAAGCCTGTAATCCCAGCACTTTGGGAGGCCGAGGCGGGCGGATCACGAGGTCAGGAGATCGAGACCATCCTGGCTGACACGGTGAAACCCCGTCTCTACTAAAAAATACAAAAAACTAGCCAGGCGAGGTGGCGGGCGCCTGTAGTCCCAGCTACTGGGGAGGCTGAGGCAGGAGAATTGCGTGAACCCGGGAGGTGGAGCCTGCAGTGAGCTGAGATCCGGCCACTGCACTCCAGCCTGGGCGGCAGAGCGAGACTCCGTCTCAAAAAAAAAAAAAAAAAAAAAAAAAATTGTGCTATCAGTTTTTATTTCTTATTTTACTTTAGTTTAGTTTAGTTTGAAATAGGGTTTCACTCTGTTTCCCAGGCTGAAGAGGCATCATAGTTCACCGCAACCTCAGCCTCCCAGGCTCAAGTGATCCCCGCCTCAGCCTCCCGAGTAGCTGGGATGACAGGCATGTAACGCCGTGCTCGGTTAATTTTTGTATTTTTTGTAGAGATGGGGTTTCACCATGTTGCCCAGTCTGGTCTCAAACTCCTGGACTCGAGCTATCCCCTCCACCTCAGCCTTCCACAGTGCTGTGATGTCGGCTGTGAGCCACCATGCCTGGGTGCCTGACCTCAATTTTAATTATTATTATTATTATTTTTTGGAGACAGAGTCTTGCTCTGTCGAGCAGGCTGGAGTACAGTGGTATGATCTTGGCTCACTGCAACCCCCACTTCTGACCTCCTGGGTTCAGACTCCCTAGTGGCTGGGATTCCAGGTGCACGCCACCATGCTTGGCTAATTTTTATGTTTTTAGTAGAGACGGGGTTTTACCATGTTGGCCAGGCTGGTCTCAAACTCCTGGTCTCAAGTGATCCGGCTGCCTCAGCCTCCCAAAGTGCTGGAATTACAGGTGTGAGCTCTTGCGCCTGGCCTCAATTTTTATTTTTTAAGTGGAGTTATCGACAGATATTTTTTATATTTCAGGTGTTTATTGAAATTAAACTTTCTATTTTGATATCACTGTAAATTCACATGCATTTGCAAGAAATTATCTAGAGGGACCCCATGTTCTCTTTACCCAGTTTGCCCCAGTGGGTAACGTCTTACAAAACTATAGTGCAATATCACAACCAGAAAATTGACATTGTTCTGTTTCCATCATCACAAGGATCTCTCATGTTGCCCTTTTACAGTGACAACCACTTCCTTCCTGCTGCTACCCTCCTTACTCTCTGGCAACCAGTCATCTCTTCTTCATTTCTCTAATTTTGTCATTTCAAGAATGTTATATAAATGGGATTGGGAGCAGTGGCTCATGCCTGTAATCCCAGCACTTTGGGAGGTGAGGGTGGGCGGATGATTTAAGGTCAGGAGTTCGAGACCAGCCTGGCCGACATGGTGAAACTCCATCTCTTCTAAAAATAAAAAAATTAGCCAGGTGTGGCGGTGGGCACCTGTAATCTCAGCTACTCAGGAGGCTGAGGCAGGAGAATTGCTTGAACCCAGGAGGCGGAGGTTGCAGTGAGCTGAGATTGCACCACTGCGCTCCAGTCTGGGCGACAAGAGCGAGACTCCGTCTCAAGGAAAAAAAAGAAAAAGAAAAAAAAAAAAGAGAATGTTATATAAATGGAATCATACAGTATAGAAATTGGCTTTTTTCATGCAATGTAATTCTCTGGAGATTCATCCAGGTTACATATATCAGTTCATTTCCTCCTCTTCTTTTTCTCTTTTCTTTCCTTTTCTCCTTCCTTCCTTCCTTCCTTCCCTCCCTCCCTGCCTCCCTCACTCCCTCTCTCTCTCTCTTTCTCTCTTTCTTTTATTGAGACAAAGTCTTGCTCTGTTACTCAGGCTGGAGTGCAGTGGCACGATCACAGCTCACTGCTGCCTCCAACTCCTGGGCTCCAGTGATCCTCCCACCTTAGCCTCCCTAGTAGCTGGTACTACAGGCACACCACCACGCCAGGCTAATTTTTCAAAATTTTTTTTTTGTGTGTGTGATGCAGTCTTGGTCTGTCACCAGGCTGGAGCGCAGTGGCGCAATCGTGGCTCCCTGCAATCTCCACCTCCCCGGTTCAAGCAATTCTCTGCCTCGCCCTCCTTTGTGGCTGGGATTACAGGAGCCCACCACCACACCGGGCTAATATTTTGTATTTTTCATAGAAACGGGGTTTCACCATCTTGACCAGGCTGGTCTTGAACTCCTGACCTCGTGATCCACCCGCTTCAGCCTCCCAAAGTGCTGGGATTACAGGCGTGAGCCACCACGCCCGGCTTAATTTTTCAATTTTTTTTGTAGCAATAAAAGTCTAGTTATGGGGAGGCCGAGGCTGATGGATCACCTGACATCGGGAGTTCAAGACCAGCCTGACCAACATGGAGAAACCCCATCTCTATTAAAAATACAAAATTAGCCGGGTGTGGTGGCACATGCCTGGAATCCCAGCTACTCAGGAGGCTGAGGCAGGAGAATTGCTTGAACCAGGAGGCGGAGCGAAGGTTGTGGTGAGCCGAGATTGAGCCATTGCACTCCATCCTGGGCAACAAGAGTAAGACTCCATCTCAAAAAAAGAAAAAAAAAAAAAGTCTAGTTATGTTGCCCAGGCTGATCTTTTTTTTTTTTTTTTTTTTTTTTTTGAGACAGAGTCTCGCTCTGTCGCCCAGGCTGGAGTGCAGTGGCGCGATCTCGGCTCACTGCAAGCTCTGCCTCCCGGGTTCACACCATTCTCCTGCCTCAGCCTCCCGAGTAGCTGGGACTACAGGCGCCCGCCACCACACCCGGCTAGTTTTTTTGTGTTTTTTAATAGAGACGGGGTTTCACCGTGTTAGTCAGCATGGTCTCGATCTCCTGACCTTGTGATCTGCCCATCTCGGCCTCCCAAAGTGCTGGGATTACAGGCTTGAGCCACCGCTCCTGGCCCACTGAGAAATGTCTATTTAGATTATCAGACTGATGCACTGCCTGTGGCACTAAGGGGGCAACTAGAAATGTCTATTTAGATCTTTTGCCCATTTTTATTTTTTAAATTTTTATTTATTTATTTATTTATTGAGACGGAGTCTTGCTCTGTCGCCCAGGCTGGAGTGCAGTGGCTCAATCTCGGCTCACTGCAAGCTCCCTGTCCCAGGTTCAAGCAATTCTCCTGCCTCAGCCTCCCGAGTAGCTGGGACTACAGGCGCCCGCCATCACGCCCAGCTAATTTTTTGTCTTTTTAGTAGAGACGGGGTTTCACCGTGTTAGCCAGGATGGTCTCGATCTCCTGACCATGTGATCTACCCACCTCGGCCTCCCAAAGTGCTGGGATTACAGGCGCGAGCCACCGTGTCCGGCCTTTTGCCCATTTTTAAATCAGATTATTAGATTTTTTCCTATTGAATTATCTGAGCTCCTTATGTATCGTAGTTATTAATGCCTTGTCGGATGGATAGTTTGCAAATATTTTCTCCCATTCGGTGGGTTGCCTTTTCACTTTTTTGGTTGTTTCCTTTGCTGTACAGAAGCTTCGTTAACTTGATGTGAGTCCATTTGCCCATTTTTGCTTTGGTTGCCTGTGCAAGATTTGTAGTTGTTTTTTTGTTTTTTGTTTTTTTTGAGACGGAGTCTCACGCTGTCGCCCAGGCTGGAGTGCAGTGGCGCGATCTCGGCTCACTGCAAGCTCCGCCTCCCGGGTTCACGCCATTCTCCTGCCTCAGCCTCCTGAGTAGCTGGGACTACAGGCGCCCGCCACCTCGCCCGGCTAGTTTTTTTTTTTGTTTGTTTGTTTGTTTTAGTAGAGACGGGGTTTCACTGTGTTAGCCAGGATGGTCTCGATCTCCTGACCTTGTGATCCGCCCGTCTCGGCCTCCCAAAGTGCTGGGATTACAGGCTTGAGCCACCGCGCCCAGCTGTTTTTTTTTTTTAAGACAGGCGTGGTGGGCCGGGCGCGGTGGCTCAAGCCTGTAATCCCAGCACTTTGGGAGGCCGAGGCGGGCGGATCACGAGGCCAGGAGATCGAGAGACGATCCCGGCTAACACGGTGAAACCCCGTCTCTACTAAAAAATACAAAAAAACTAGCCGGGCGAGGTGGCGGGCGCCTGTAGTCCCAGCTACTCGGGAGGCTGAGGCAGGAGAATGGCGTGAACCCGGGAGGCGGAGCTTGCAGTGAGCTGAGATCCGGCCACTGCACTCCAGCCTGGGTGACAGAGCAAGACTCCGTCTCAAAAAAAAAAAAAAAAAAAAAAAAAAAAAAAAGGACAGGCATGGTGGAAGGACGGCTTGAGCCCAGGAATTCCAGACCAGCCTGGGCTGAACAGAGCAAGATCCCACCTCTAAAAAAAAAAAAAAAAGAAAAACAGAAAAAAAAAGTTTATATTAAAAAAAAATCCATCTGAGAGGCTTCTGCTTCTGGGAAGATGGAGTTACACTTTCTTTTCCCTGTTCCGCCTGCTAAGTCCAACAAAACCCTGGATATTATACATAAAACACAAAAACACGGTGGCAGGCTCCTGTAATCTCAGCCACACAGAAGGCTGAGGCAGGAGAATCGATTGAACCTGGGAGGTAGAGGTTGCAGTGAGCCAAGATTGCACCACTGCTCTCCAGCTTGAGCAACACAGTGAGACTTTGTCTCAAAAAAAGAAAAGAAAACAAAAATGAAAAAACAGCCCACTCTTGTAGATGTTGCTGTGAAGGCATTTTCAGATGTGATTAACATTTAAATCAGTATGCCTGGAGTAGAGCGGATTATCTTTCTTAACATGGGTGGGCCTCATCCAACCAGTTGAATGGCTTAGGAGGAAAGACTGAGGTTCCCTTGAGAAGGAAGGAATTCTGCCTCCAGACTACCTTTGGACCCAGGATTACGTCAACTCTTCTTTAGCTTGCTGACTCGCTAGTCAAGGTTTTGGACTTGCTAGCGCACATAATCATGAATCATGTGAGCCAATTCCTTAAAATAAATATTTGTCGTGTGTGTGTGTGTGTGTGTGTGTGTGTGTGTACATCCTATTGGCTTATTTATTTATTTTTGAGACAGAGTCTCACTCTGTTGCCCAGGGTGGAATGTAGTGGCATGATCATGGTTGACTGCAACCTCCTGAGCTCAAGCCATCCTCCCACCTCAGCCACCCAGGTAGCTGGGACTATAGGCACATGCTACCATGTCTGGCTATGGTTCTGTTTTTGTAGAGTGCCCTGACTAGTACCTATGATTTTCACTTTCCGGAATTTTTTTTTTTTTTTTTTTGAGACAGGATCTGTCTCTGTCACCCAGGCTCACTGCAACCTCCGCCTACCAGGCTCGAGGAATCCTCCCACCTCAGCCTGCCCAGTAGCTGGGACTACAGGCACATACCACCACACCAAGCTGATTTTTGTATTCTTAGTAGAGATGGGGTTTCGCCATATTGCCCAGGCTGGTCTCGAACTCCTGGCTTCATGTTATACTCTTGCCTTGGTCTCTCAAAATGCTGGGATTACATTAGCGAGCCACCTAGCCTGGCCTCTGGAATTTGTTATTCCCTTAATGTTCTATGTGCATTTTAAAATAATATGTATTCCCTGTTGAGATAATGTATACTCTCAAATCCTGTATAGTTTTTCTTATTTTTTTGTGTACTTGATCTGTCCATTTCTGAGTGAGGTATGTTAAAATCAAGTACCCCAATTGTGGATTGTTCACTTTATTCTTTATTTCTATACAATTTTACTTTATTTATTTATTTTTATTTTTATGTATTGAGACGGAGTCTCGCTCTGTCGCCCAAGCTGGAGTGCAGTGGCCGGATCTCAGCTCACTGCAAGCTCCGCCTCCTGGGTTTACGCCATTCTCCTGCCTCAGCCTCCTGAGCAGCTGGGACTACAGGTGCCCACCACCTCGCCTGGCTAGTTTTTTGTATTTTTTAGTAGAGACGGGGTTTCACCATGTTAGCCAGGATGGTCTGGATCTCCTGACCTCGTGATCCGCCCATCTCGGCCTCCCAAAGTGCTGGGATTACAGGCTTGAGCCACCGCGCCCAGCCAATTTTACTTTATTTTAAAGCTATGTTTTTAGATAGACAGATGCCTATGACTATTAGCTAGTCGACTTGCTGGCTGCTGTAACATATTACCACAAATCGAGTGGCTTGCAAAAATTAAAATGTATCCTCTCACAGTTCTGGAGGCCAGAAGTCTGAAATCGAGTGGCTTGCAAAAATAAAGAGGTATCCTCTCACAGTTCCGGAGGCCAGAAGCCCCATGGCCACTGGCCACACTTCCCCCGGAGGCTGTAGCAGAGAGTGCCCCCCTGCCTCTCCCAGTGTCTGGCAGCTGCCAGCATTCCAATGCTTTCCCCTGCTTGGAGCTTTATCATTCTAATCTCTGCTACTGTGTTTGTATCACTTTCACTTCTGCGTGTCTTGTCTTCTCCTCTTCTGTCTCTTAGAAGGACACATGTCGGCCGGGCGCGGTGGCTCAAGCCTGTAATCCCAGCACTTTGGGAGGCCGAGACGGGCGGATCACGAGCTCAGGAGATCGAGACCATCCTGGCTGACATGGTGAAACCCCGTCTCTACTTTAAAAATACAAAAAACTAGCCGGGCGAGGTGGCGGGCGCCTATAGTCCCAGCTACTCGGGAGGCTGAGGCAGGAGAATGGCGTGAACCCGGGAGGCGGAGCTTGCAGTGAGCTGAGATCCGGCCACTGCACTCCAGCCTGGGCGGCAGAGCGAGACTCTGTCTCAACAAAAAAAAAACAAAAAAAACAACAACAAAAAAGAAGGACACATGTCATTGGTTTTAGGGTCCTCTTGGATCATCTAGAATGATCTCCTTATCTCAGGCCCTTAACTCATTTACATCTCAAAGATCCTTTTTCCAAATAAGATCACATTCCCAGATGTCAGGGATTGGGATATGGACATATTTTTTGAGGGGAGCCATCCTTCAGCCCACTACAACTATTATACCTTCTTGGTATATTATACCTTTTATAAAGATGAAATATCCCCCTTAGTTCCTTTTAATGCTTTCTGTTTTGAATTCTTTTTTTTTTTTTTTTTGCATTAATATTGCTATATTTGTTTCTTTGTATTAGTATTTTTTTTTTTTAGACGGAGTCTTGCTCTGTTGCCCAGGCTGGAGTGCAGTGGCCGGATCTCAGCTCACTGCAAGCTCCGCCTCCCAGGTTTACACCATTCTCCCGCCTCAGCCTCCCAAGTAGCTGGGACTACAGGCGCCTGCCACCACGCCCGGCTAGTTTTTTGTATTTTTTTTTTAGTAGAGACGGGGTTTCACGGTGTTAGCCAGGCTGGTCTCGATTTCCTGACCTCGTGATCCGCCCGTCTCGGCCTCCCAAAGTGCTGGGATTACAGGCTTGAGCCACTGCGCCCGGCCTGTATTAGTATTTTTATGCCATAACTTATTCTCTTATTTTCCAGCTTTTTTTTTTTTTTTTTTTTTTGAGATGGAGTTTCACTCTTATTGCCCAGGCTGGAGTGCAGTGGCGCGATCTCGGCTCACCACAACCTCTGCCTCCTGGGTTCAAGTGATTCTCCTGCTTCAGCCTCCCAAGTAGCTGGGATTACAGGTGCCCAGCTAAGTTTTTGGTATTTTTAGTAGAGATGGGGTTTCACTGTGGTGGCCAGGATGATCGTGAATTCCTGACCTCAGGTGATCCACCTGCCTGGGCCTCCCAAAGTGCTGGGATTACAGGCATGAACCACCGCGCCCGACATTTTCCAGCTTTTTACCAATTTGTTTTTGTTGTCTCTTGCAAACAGCATGTAGCAGAATTATTTAATTTATTTATTTGTTTGTTTATCTATTTTTGAGATGGAGTCTCGCTCTTTGCCCAGGCTGGTGTGCAGTGGTGCAATCTCAGCTCACTGCAACCTCCTCCTTCCAGGTTCAAGCAATTCTCCTGCCTCAGCCTCCCGAGTAGCTGAGACTACAGGCGTGCGCCACCACGCCTGGGTAATTTTTGTATTTTTAGTAGAGATGGGGTTTCACCATGTTGGCCAAGCTGTTCTTGAACTCCTGACCTCAGGTGATCCACCCTCCTCGGCCTCTTAAAGTGCTGGGATTACAGGCGTGAGCCACCACACCCGCTACCATTCATTGATTCTTAACATTTAAATGTAACTTTCTATCAAAATCTAGAATTAATAACTATTGATTGCACCCAAAACAAGATGAGGTTCTTAGAATGTGTTTTGTTTTCTATCCCTACCCCTTCATGTTCCATGAAATATCATCGAGAATTTAAATTATAGATTACTACTTATACTGTATTTTATGTATTTGTTGACTTATTTATTTATTTTTTGAGACAGGGTCTCGTTCTGTCACCCAGGCTGGAGTATAGTGGTGTGATCATAGCTCACTGCAACCTCCAGCTCCTAGGATCAAGCAATCCTCCCAATTCAGCCTTCTAAGTATCTGGGACTACAGGTGCCCACCATCACACCCAGCTAATTTAAAAATTTTTAGGCTAGGCACAGTGACTTACACCTGTAATCCTAGCACATTGGGAGGCTAAAGTGGACAGATCACGGGAGGTCAGGAGTTTGAGACCAGCCTGACAAACATGGTGAAACCCCATCTTTACTAAAAATAAAAAATTAGCCAGGTGTGGTGGTGGGTGCCTGTAATCCCAGCTACTTGGGAGGCTGAGGCAGGAGAATCTCTTGAACCCGGAAGACGGAAGTTGCAGTGAGCCAAGATCATGCGATTGCATTCCAGCCTGGGCAACAAGAGCGAGACTCCAACTCAAAAAAAACAAAAAACAAAAAACAAAAAAAACAGTAGAGATGAGGTCTCAGTAGGTTATCCAGGCAGATCTTAAACTCCTGGGCTTGAGTCTTTCATCACCTGATTCCATTTTAAAACATCAGTTAGAGCTTTCTTTTTTTTTTTTTTTTTTTTTTTTTTTTTTTTTTGAGACGGAGTCTCGCACTGTCACCCAGGCTGGAGTGCTGTGGCCGGATCTCGGCTCACTGCAAGCTCCGCCTCCTGGGTTCATGCCATTCTCCTTCCTCAGCCTCCCGAGTAGCCGGGACTACAGGCGCCGCCACCTCGCCCGGCTAGTTTTTTGTATTTTTTAGTAGAGACGGGGTTTCTACCGTGTTAGCCAGGATGGTCTCGATCTCCTGACCTCGTGATCCGCCCGTCTCAGCCTCCCAAAGTGCTGGGATTACAGGCTTGAGCCACCGCACCCGGCTTAGAGCTTTCTTAGACTTGCCAATGCATTAGCTGGTTTCCTTGCTTACTGTTGCTTCGTGAGTCTCACGTCTTCTGAGATCCTGGGATGGTATCTGTCACTCCTCTCAGCTGCTCAGCATACGAAGTCCTTTTCCTAAGCTCCAGACCCCCCACATCATGAGCAAGATGCTGCCTCTCACTAGCAAATGGGAAAACACCAGACTCTTGGTTCCTTTGCAGTCAGGCCCCAGCCATCTCACCGGGGCTTCTCCAGGCAGGGTCTCCTGCTTGCCTGAAGGGCCGCACCAAACCTGTCCAGGGCGCCAGGCAGCCATTCCTCTTGGTCTCTAACTGCGGGCTGGGCCTACTTCTAAGAGCAGCAGCCATTTAATACTGTATTTTTTTCTCCAGTGTCCTAAACACTTTTGCGTTAACACTAGTTGCCTAGGCTGGAGTGCAATGGTGCGCTCTTGCTCACTGCAACCTCAGCCTCCTGGGTTCAAGCAATTCTCCTGTCTCAGCCTCCCCGGTGACTGGTGTGCCCAACCACGCCCAGCTAATTTTTGTGTTTTTACTAGAGATGGAGTTTCACCATGTTGGCCAGGAGGGTCTGAAACTCCTGACTTCAAGTGATCCACCCACCTTGGACTCGGGAAATGCTGGGATTACAGGCGTGAGTCACTATGCCCGGCCAAACATTACATTTTTAAGACATATTCATATTGATGTACCCACAGCTATAATTCATTCATTCGCAATGCTTTACTGTATTCAGTGAGTAAAAGGCATTTTTCCCCTCTGCTGTTTATGATCATTTGTTTCCACTTTTCTCCCCCATTATAAATAATAGCCAGGTGCAGTGGCTCATATCTGTAATCCCAGCAGTTTGGGAGGCTGAGACAGAAGGATTGCTTGAGTGCAGAGGCTTGAAACCAGCCTGGGCAACATAGGGAGACCTCATCTCTGCTAAAAATGAAAACAAAAATAAATCAGCCAGGTATGGTAGCAGGTGCCTGTGGTCCCACCTACTCAGGAGGCTGAGGTGGGAGGATCACTTGAGGTCCAGAGGTCCAGGGTGCAGTGAGCCATGATCACACCACAGCATTCCCATCTGGGTGGCAAAAAAAAAAAAAAAGTAAAAAAAAAAATATATAGTGTTATGAAAAGTCTTCTACATTATGTTAGGGCATATGTGCAAGAATTTCTTTAGGACAAGCCCATGCCCACCCCTTGCCCCCAGACAGTTAAATCAGAAATTGAGTGTGACAAGCCAGGTACAGTGGCTCACGCCTATAATCCTAGCACTTTGGCAGGCCGAGGCAGGCGGATCACTTGACGCCACGAGTTCAAGACCAGACTGGCCAACATGGCAAAACCCCATCTCTACTAAAAATGCAAAAATTAGCCAGGCTGGGTGGCACGTGCCTGTAATCCCAGCTACTGGGAGGCTGAGGTGGGAGGATCACTGGAATCCTGAGGTGGAGGTTGCAGTGAGCTGAGATTGCACCACTGCAGTCCAGCTTGGGTGACAGAGCAAGACATGACCTCAAAATAAATAAATAAATAATATAATAAAAATAATGAATTAATACATTAAAATAAGAAACTGGGGGGGGGTGAGTCCCAGACATTAGCATTTTTGCTAAGATTTTATTTTTATATAATTTAAAACTTACAGAAAAAATACCAGAAGAGTACAAAGAACTACATGCCCTTTTCCCAGATTCACCATGTGTTAACATTTTGTCTCATTTGCTTGATCATCCTGTCTTTCTCCCTCTTAAATGTTTTTTCCTGGAACCATTTCAGAACAAGCTGAAGACATTGTGTTTCTTTACCACTAAATATTTCAGTGTGTGTTTCCTAAAACAAAGACATTTCCTTATATAGGACAGTGCAGTTATTAATTTTAGGAAATGTCATATTGATACAATACTAATACTAATATCCAATCCACAGTTCATAATCCCATTTGGCCAATTGTCCTAAAATGTCCTTGATAGTTTTGATAGGTTTTTTTTTTTTTTTGGCTTTTTTTTTTTTCCTGTCCAGAATCCAATCCAGGACCATATCACTTTAATTTGCTTTAGTTCCTTAACCTGTCTTTATTTTTCGTAAGTTTGACATTTTTGAAAATTATAGTCCAGTAATTATGTAGCGTTTCCCTCAATTTGTCAGATGTTTCCACAAGATTGTATTTGGGTTATGTTTTTCTGGCAGGAATATCACACCAGGATCGTTCTTGGTACATTGTATCAGGAAACACATTATATCAACTTCACCCTTAATGGGGATGTTAACTTTGACCCCTTGGTTAAGGTGGCATCTACCACGTTTCTCCACTGTGGAGATTCTGGTTTTTACTTTGTAACCAAGGAGCACTTTTGTGGAGAAATACTTTGCTACTATGTAAATATCTTGTTCCTTCTCAAACTCTGGCCTATATCCTGCAGCATCCACTGATAATTTTTTTTTTTTTTTTTTTTTAAAGACAGAATTTCACTCTTGTTGCTCAGGCTGGAGTACAATGGCATGATCTCAGTTTACCACAACCTCTGCCTCCTGGTTCCCGGTTCAAGCAGTTCTCTTGCCACAGCCTCCTGAGTAGCTGGAATTACAGGCATGCGCCACCACACCCGGCTAATTTTTGTATTTTTAGTAGAGACGGGGTTTCACCATGTTGGCCAGGCTGGTCTCGAACCCCTGACCTCGTGATCTGCACACCTCAGCCTCCCAAAGTGCTGGGATTACAGGTGTGAGCCACCGTGCCTGGCTATCCACTGGTAATTCTTGCCAGAATTAATTAGTCATGATGACTGAAAAACTTTCCTTAAAAAAAAAAATGATTTAGCTGACTCTGGGCACATTGTCTATGGGTTAGTTCTGTTCTTTGAGAAGCAACAACAAATAAAATTTAAAAAAAGAAAAAAAATAGGCTGGGCGCAGTGGCTCACGCCTGTAATCCCAACACTTTGGGAAGCTGAGGCAGGTGGATCACTTGAGGCCAGGAGTTCAAGACAAGTCTGGGCAACATGGTGAAATCCCTTCTGTATTGAAAAATATTTTAAAAAATTAGCCTAGTGTGGTGGTGCATGCCTGTAATCCCAGCTACTCAGGAGGCTGAGGCATGAGAATCCCTTGAACCTGGGAGGCGAGGGTTGCAGTGAGCAGAGATCTTGCCACTTGCACTCCAGGCTGGGTGACGGAGTGAGACTCTGTCTAAATAAATAAATAAAAATACAAAAATTAGGCCTGGCATGGTGGCTCATGTCTGTTATCCTGGCACTTTGGGAGGCCGACGTGGGTGGATCACCTGAGGTCAGGAGTTCGAGACCAACCTGGCCAACATGGTGAAACCCCGTCTCTACTAAAAATGCAAAAATTAGCCGGGCGTGGTGGCAGGTGCCTGTAGTCCCACCTACTCTGGAGGCTGAAGCAGGAGAATCGCTTGAACCCAGGAGGCAGAGATTGCAGTGAGCCGAGATCGTGCAACTGCACTCCAGCCTGGGTGACAGAGCGAGATCCCATCTCAAAAAAAGAAAAATAAATAAATACAAAAAATAAAAAGTGATTTAAAAGCCAGAAGCGATGACTCATGCCTGTAATTCTAGCACTTTGGGAGGCTGAGGTAGGAGGATTGCTTGGGTCCAGGAGTTTAAGACCAGCCTGGGCAACACAGTGAGACCTCGGCTCTACAAAAAAATTTAAAAATTAACTGGGTGTGATGGTGTGGACCTGTAGTCCCAGCTATTTCGGAGGTTGAGATAAGAGGATTGCTTCAGCCTGGGAGGTCAAGGCTGCGGTGAGCTGTAATGGTGGCACTATAGACTTGGCAACTCTGTGAGACCTCGTCTCAAAAAAAAAAAAATACATATATATATATTTTATATATACACACACACACATAAATAAATAAATAAGTGATTTAAGTTTATTCCTTTTTCTTTGTAACCAAGAGTCCACCTAAAACAAAAGTTAGAATCAAAAGTGGGGTTCCGTGGAACTGATCCTGAGTCCGATAAGGTGCCTGGACAGTTGAAGTAGAATGTTTCTATCCAAAGTTTGCATGAGAGAGTCGCTAATTAATCTGTCACCTGGGGGATCTTGGACTTTAAACATGAGCACTGTTAGTAGGCATTTGATCAGTTGGTGGCTCTAGCTCCGGGTCAGTTCCAGGAGAGAAAGTGTATTTTGAGCTTTCTAGACTGGATTAGCTACTGTGTTATAAATTCCTAGGGCACCTTGCCAAAGTTGTTCTGCTACTTTGTTTTAATGTCTGTCTGTCCCTCTGGATGGCAGACTTTGGAACAGCAGGCGCTCAGAAGCACAGCCCATGTTCTAAGAGACAGGAGCTTTTCCGTGGATTGGGAGAGGATGGAAAACATTAAATAAGGAACTCCTTGGGCTTCTCTCTCTGTCTCATGTCTCACTTTTATAAGCTTCCTCTGATGTCTTTTTTTTTTTTTTTTTTTTGAGAGAGAGTCTTGTTTTGTCCCCCAGGCTAAAGTTCAGTGGCATGATCTCGGCTCACGGCAACTTCCGCCTCCCGGGCTCAAGCGATTCTCCTGCCTCAGCCTCCCAAGCAGCTGGGATTACAGACACCTGCCACCACGCCCAGCTAATTTTTGTATTTTTAGTAGAGACGGGGTTTCACCATGTCTTAAACTCCTGACCTCAAGTGATACGCCTGCCTCAGCCTCCTAAAGTGTTGGGATTACAGGCCACTGCGCCCAGCCTAAAACGATGTTTGAACATTAAAATTAAGATTTTTTTTTTTTTTGGTAGAGATTGGGGGGGGGTCTCACTATGTTCCAGGCTGGTCTAGAACTCCTGAGCTCAAGCTATCCTTCAGCCTTGGCCTCCCAAAATGCCGGGATTACAGATGAGAGCCACCTAACTCGGATACCACTTTCTTTTTAAATATAGATTTGGCGCGGTGGCTCATGCTTGTAATCCCAGCACTTTAGGAGGCCGAGGCGGGCGGATCAGCTGAGGTCAGGAGTTTGAGATCAGCCTGACCAACATGGAGAAACCCTGTCTCTACTAAAAATACAAAATTAGCCGGGCATGGTGGCATATGCCTGTAATCCCAGCTACTTGGGAGGCTGAGGCAGGAGAATCGCTTGAACCCAGGAGGCAGAGGTTGCAGTGAGCCGAGATTGCACCATTGCACTCCAGCCTGGGCAACAAGAGCAAAACCCTGTCTCAAAAATAGTAATAATAAGCCGGCCGCGGTGGCTCACACCTATAATTCCAGCACTTTGGGAAGCTGAGGTGGGCGGATCACGAGGTCGGGAGATTGAAACCATCCTGGCTAACACAGTGAAACCCTGTCTCTACTAAAAATGCAAAAAATTTGTTGGGCGTGGTGGCGGGCGCCTGTGGTTCCAGCTACTCAGGAGGCTGAGGCAGGAGAATGGTGTGAACCTGGGAGGCGGAGCTTGCAGTGAGCCAAGATCGTGCCACTGCACTCCGGCCTGCGTGACAGAGTGAGACTCTGTCTCAAAAAAATAAAAATAAAAATAATAAATAAAAATAAAAATAGACTTCCGGCTGGGCGCAGTGGTTCACACCTGTAATCCCAGCACTTTGGGAGGCCGAGGCCAGTGGATCACGAGGTAAGAAGATCGAGACCATTCTGGCCAACATGGTGAAACCCCGTCTCTACTAAAATACAAAAAATTAGCAGGGCATGGTAGTGCACACCTGTAGTCCCAGCTACTCAGGAGGCTGAAGCAGGGGAATTGCTTGAACCTGGGAGGCGGAGGTTCAGTGAGCTGAGATCACGTCACTGCACTCCAGCCTGGGCAACAGAGTGAGAATCTGTCTCAAAAAATAAATAAATAAATAAAAATTAAAATTAAATAAAAATGGACTTCTATTTACTTTTAGTATTAATAGTATAAATAAGTATCGGTAGTAAGAGCATTAAAAGTCAGGCCAGCCATGGTCAAGTGAGGCTGCAGTTGGTGCTACCCAGGAGGCCAAGGCAGGAGGATCATTTGACCTCAGGAGTTTGGGACCAGACTGGACAACATAGCATGGGGAGACCCTGTCTTGATGAAAACGTTAAAAAAATTAGCCAAGTGTGGTGGTGTGTGCCTGTAATCCCAGCTATTCAGGAGGCTGAGGCAGGAGGATCATTGAGCCCAGCAGGCTCAATAAGCCAAGATTGCACCACTGTGCTCCAATCTGGGTGACAGGTATACTTCTTTCTTTCTTTTTTTTGAGACGGAGTCTTGCGCTGTCACCAGGATGGAGTGCAGTGGCACAATCTCGGCTCACTGCAACCTCTGTCTTCGGGTTCAAGATATTCTCCTGCCTCAGCCTTCTGAGTAGCTGGGATTACAGCAATGTGCCATCACACCCAGTTAATTTTTGTATTTTTAGTAGCGATGGGGTTTCACCATGCTGGCCAGGCTGGTCTCGAACTCCAGACCTCAGGTGATCCGCCCACCTTGGCCTCCCAAAGTGCTGGGATTACAGGCATGAGCTACCATGCCCAGCTGTCATTACTTCTTGCCTCCTTTCTGTTTGGGATTCCCACCTCATCAAACTGTTTAGGAACTGGGAGTTCTTAGTAGTTTTTCTCTGATTTTGAATCCTTTCCTCCTGAACTTTCAAGATCAGCTGGACCCTCATCTGGCTTCTGCAGCGGCATCATCTCTACCACCACCTTCTCACTTCCTGAAGGCAAAGCCCACGATGTGGTGGAAACTGCCCGTGAAGCAGTGTCCATCCTTTGCTGACATGGAGACTCTCCTTATCGATTCATTCTCGTCCTCTGCCTCTGTGCTGAAGTGAGAAGCGGATTCGAGATCTTTACTTTTCTTTCTTTTTTCTTTTTAAATTTTTTTATTGCAGTAGAGGCTCACTCTGTTGCCGGGGCTGGAGTTCAGTGGTGCGATCTCAGATCACTGCACGCTCCACCTCCCAGGTTCAAGCAATTCTCCTGCCTCAGCCTCCCGAGTAGCTGGGATTAGAGGCACCTGCCACCATAGCCAGTTAATTTTGTATTTTTAGTAGAGACAGAGTTTCTCCATGTTGGCCAGGCTGGTCTTGAATTCCTGACCCTGACTCGCCCGCGTTGGCCTCCCAAAGTGCTGGCATTACAGGCGTGAGCCACTGCGCCTGGCCGAGATCTTTTCTAACAAGATGACCGGTATGGACTCTTCTTCCTGTACTGGTAAGTCTCAAGGACTTTTGTTTTCTCTTCTTTACCCAAGTTGGTAAAGAGATTGCCTCCTGGGGAGGGTGAGCGCTTAGCCCTGGGCCTGGGGCCACCCTGGTGGCCTCCCTCTCCTCTCTCTCTCCATCTCCCCCTCCCCCACCCTCCACATTTTTATCCCTCTTTGAAATCACTTTGGAGTTTTTACCATTTTTGTTCATCTCTTTCCCAGGCACCAGCCCCCCTCTGGTGTGCTGTTCTCCAAATCCAGGGCTTCCTCTCTCCTGGAGTTCCTCACCGTTTCCCTGCGGTGCTTTTACATCTGCCGGCAGCCCAGGTTTTGTCAGCTCTTCATGGCTTTCTCTGAGGGCTTTATAAATACAGCAGATAAGTGGCTGGTTGCAGACATTTTCTCCCAGTTTGTTATTCGCCTGCCTTTCGCTTTATAGTTTTTGCCCTACAGAAGTTGATGTATTTTTTCTTTTTCTTTGTGGTCTCTGATTTGGGTTCTAGGGAAAGGAAGAAAGGCCTTCTTTCCTCTGAAATACTAATTACTTCATTGATTCTTGTTTTGCTCTACGACTTTCTTGGCTTCATTTTTTTTCTTTTTCTTTTTTTTCTCCTCTCTCTTTCTCTTTGTCAGAGTCTTGCCTTGTTGCCCAGCTGGAGTGCAGTAGCGTGATCTAGGCTCACTGCAACCTCCGCCTCCTGGGTTCAAGCAATTCTCCTGCCTCAGCCTCCTGAGTAGCTGTGATTACAGATGCGTGCCACCATGCCCTGCTAATTTTTATTTATTTATTTATTTTTTTATTTTATTATTTTTTTTTTGAGTCGGAGTCTCGCTCTGTCGCCCAGGCTGGAGTGCACTGGCCGGATCTCAGCTCACTGCAAGCTCCGCCTCCCGGGTTTACGCCATTCTCCTGCCTCAGCCTCCCGAGTAGCTGGGACTACAGGCGCCCGCCACCTCGCCCGGCTAAGTTTTTGTTTTTTTTTAGTAGAGACGGGGTTTCACCGTGTCAGCCAGGATGGTCTCAATCTCCTGACCTCGTGATCCGCCCGTCTCGGCCTCCCAAAGTGCTGGGATTACAGGCTTGAGCCACCGTGCCCAGCCTATTTATTTATTTTTTGAGATGGAGTCTCACTCTGCCCAGCCTGGAGTGCAGTGGTGCAATCTCGGCTCACTGCAACCTACGCCTCCTGGGTTCAAGCGATTCTTCTGCCTCAGCCTCCTGAGTAGCTAATACATACCCAGCTAATTATTTATTTATTTATTTATTTATTTTGAGAAGGAGTCTTGCTCTGTCACCCAGACTGGAGTGCAGTGGTGCCATTTCCACTCACTGCAAGCTCTGCTTCCCGGGTTCACGCCATTCTCCTGCCTCAGCCTCCCGAGTAGCTGGGATTACAGGCGCCCGCCACCACACCCGGCTAATTTTTTTGTATTTTTAGTAGAGACGGGGTTTCACCGTGTTCGCCAGGATGGTTTCCATCTCCTGACCTCGTGATCCGGCTGCCTTGGCTTCCCAGAGTGCTGGGATTACAGGCGTGAACCACCGCGCCCAGCCTAATTCTGTATTTTTAGTAGAGACAGGGTTTCACCATATTGGTAAGGCTGGTCTCGAACTCCTGACCTCAGGTGATTCGCCTGACTCAGCCTCCTAAAGTACTGGGATTACAGGTGGGAGCCACCACACCTGACCTGAAAATTCTTTTTTTTTTTTTTTTTTTTTTTTTTTCTTTTTTTTTTTTTTTGAGACGGAGTCTCACTCTGTCACCCAGGCTGGAGTGCAGTGGCCGGATCTCAGCTCACTGCAAGCTCCGCCTCCCGGGTTCACGCCATTCTCCTGCCTCAGCCTCCCGAGTAGCTGGGACTACAGGCGCCCGCCGCCTCGCCCGGCTAGTTTTTTGTATTTTTTAGTAGAGACGGGGTTTCACCGGGTTAGCCAGGATGGTCTCGATCTCCTGACCTCGTGATCCGCCCGTCTCGGCCTCCCAAAGTGCTGGGATTACAGGCTTGAGCCACCGCGCCCGGCCTTTTTTTTTTTTTTTTTTTTGAGACAGAGTCTCGCTCTGTCACCCAGGCTGGAGTGCAGTGGTGGGATCACCACTCACTGCAACCTCTGCCTCCCAGGTTCAATTGATCCTCCCATCTTTCCACTTCAGCCTCCTGAGTAGCTGGGACTACAGGTGCATGCCACCAACCGGACTAATTTTTGTTTGTTTGTTTGTTTGTTTTAAGCAGAGGTGGTGTTTCACCATGTTGCCCAGGCTGGTCTTGAACCCTTTGGCTCAAGCGCCCGCCTTGGCCTCCCAAAGTGCTGGGATTACAGGCATGAGCCACCCTGCCCTCTCTGAAAATCCTCATATATTAAGCCAAGAAAAGGGGGATTTATTGGAAAGAGGCTGAGGTACCTCATTCAATCAAAGGACTTGTGGGAAGCCGGCCTGTAGCCGCTCTGCTGGGCCTCAGGTATTCCTGGGACGGGGCGGGAATGCCGAGGCCCATTCTTGTCTCTACTTGTCTGCGTCTCAGCTGCATTCTCTCTAATTCTACGTAAAAGATGAGGAATGAATGTGGCGGCCCATGCATCCAGGTTTCATAGCTTGTGGCAGCAGAGACAGACTGCCTTCCTGAATTTCTGCTTGAGAACATTCCCAGGGAAGGGACTTTCTTTGGCCTGGCTTGGGTCAGGTGTCGCTGAGATCAGTCCACTCTGGCCAGGGGTGGGTTCTCTCTGCTCCAGGCAGATCCTCTGGGCCCACAGGATTGGAGACAGATAGTTCTCAGAAGGGAGAGTGCTGGAAGATAAAGCACTCATGACTTCATGTATTTCCTTCATACAGGCTCACACTTGTAATTTCAGCACTTTGGGAGGCCGAGGCAGTGGGTCGCCTGAGGTCAGGAGTTCGAGACCAGCCTGGCCAACGTGGTGAAACCCCGTCTCTACTAAATATACAAAAATTAGCTGGGTGTGGTGGTGCCGCCTGTAGTTCCAGCTACTCAGGAGGCTGAGGCAGGGGAATCGCTTGAACCCGGGAGGTTGTAGTGAGCCGAGATCACACCACTGCACTCCAGACTGGTGAGAGAAGAAGACTCCGCCTCAAAAAAAAAAAAAAAAAAAAAAGGAAAAAATACAGGTCTACTACACCTCCTTGTTCTGGTTCAGCTGAACCTACTTCTGTTCACAGATCAAGAGCAGGTCTTTGTGTGGAATGGAGAGGGGGCCCTCCTCTGGCCAGCCTGGGGATATTTGCGCTGTGAGGGCACTGAAGCCTGAGAGGCCGCCGCCTGGCAGCCTGGCCGCTGGGGCAGCTGTTCCGCGCTGCTAGCCAGAAGCCGGCAGGCGACGGGAGTGACTTCCTGTTGAGCTGAGTTCTTTGGGTCTAACTTGGAAGTCAAAGTATCCCGGGGTGTGTGTGTGTTTGTGTGTCTGTGTGTGTGTGTGTCTGCGTGTGTGTGTATCCATGCCTGTGTGTGTGTCTGTGTGCTCTGTGCTTGTGTATGTGTGTCTGTGTGTGTGTGTCCGTGCCTTTGTGTGTGTGTCTGTATGTGTATGTCTGTGCTTGTGTGTGTGTCTGTGTGTGTGTCTGTGTCTGTACTTGTGTGTGTGTCTGTGTGTGTGTGTCCGTGCCTCTGTGTGTGTGTGTGTGCTTGTGTGTATGTGTCTGTGTGTGTCTGTGCTTGCGTGTGTGTGTCTGTGTATGTGTGTGTCCGTGCCTCTGTGTGTGTCTGTGCTTGTGTGTGTGTGTCTGTGTGTGTCTGTGTGTGTGTCCGTGCCTCTGTGTGTGTGTGTCTGTGCTTGTGTGTATGTGTCTGTGTGTCTGTACTTGCGTGTGTGTGTGTCTGTGTATGTGTGTGTCCATGCCTCTGTGTGTGTCTGTGCTTGTGTGTGTGTGTGTGTCTGTGCTTGTGTGTCTGTGTGTGTGTGTGTCCGTGCCTCTGTGTGTGTGTGTCTGCTTGTGTGTGTGTGTCTGTGCTTGTGTGTGTGTGTGTCTGTGTGTGTCTGTGCTTGTGTGTCTGTGTGTCTGTGTGTGTGTCCGTGCCTCTGTGTGTGTCTGCTTGTGTGTATGTGTCTGTGTGTGTCTGTGCTTGTGTGTGTGTGTGTGTGTCTGTGTGTGTAGGGGGAATTGTCAGGCAGCCCACTCAGGTTCTGGGGAATTTTTATTATGAAAATACGAACCATCAGCCCTGGCTAGCAGGCCTGTGCCTGACTCCACTAACTCGGCAGGAAGTCTCAACCCCCTTAGGCAATCCTCATTGTGAGCAAACCAAACCTAGACAAAGACGGTGGCTGAGCGTTGCTGCGAGCACTGGCAGGAACTCACTGCTGTGACTTGGGAAGTGTCAAGAGCCCCTTCCGGAAACTCCTCCAGCCTGAGGAGCAAGACAGCAGGTGCGCCCCTGGGATGCACTGGTCACTCACAAGTTGCAGCTCCAGCCCCTGGCGCTCTCGGGTGTATGCGGTCTATGCGTGGGGCCCATGGCCATGCATCCATCTATGGGCTTAGCCATCCACGGATGAGGATTTCTACTCACTGTAACCCCCACCCACGAGCATCTCTCCTGTGCAGGTTGCTGGCTCAAATGTAGTCTTGTTCACTATTGCATTTTATTATTATTATTGTTGTTGTTATTATTTTGAGGCAGAGTCTCGCTCTGTCACCAGGCTGGAGTGCAATGGCGCGACCTCAGCTCACCGCAACCTCTGACTGCCTGGTTTAAGGCGATTCTCCTATCTCAGCCTCCCAAGTGGCTGGGACTACAGGCATGCGCCACCACGCCCAGCTGATTTTTGTATTTTTAGTAGAGACGGGGTTTCACCATGTTGGCCAGGATGGTCTCCATCACCTGACCGCATGATCCGCCCACCTCAGCCTCCCAAAGTGCTGGGATTACAGGCGTAAACCACTGCTCCAGCTTATTTTTTAAAATTATTATTATTTTGAGACAGAGTCTTGCTCTGTGGCCCAGGCTGGAATGCAGTGTCACTATCTCGGCTCACTGCAACCTCCGCCTCCTGGGTTCAAGTGATTCTCCTGCCTTAGCCTCCCAAATAGCTGGGACTGCAGGCACACACCACCATTCCCGGCTAAATTTTCTTTTTCTTTTTTCTTTTTTCCTTTTCTTTTCTTTTCTTTTCTTTTTTTTGAGACCAAGTCTTACTGTGTTACCCAGACTGGAGTGAAGTGGCGCGATCTTGGCTCACTGCAACCTCCGCCTCCCGGGTTCAAATGATTCTCCTGCCTCAGCCTCCTGAGTAGCTGGGATTACAGGTGTGCACCACCACGCCCGGCTAATCTTTTGTACCTTTAGTAGAGACAGGGTTTCACCATGTTGATCAGGCTGGTCTTGAACTACTGACCTCGTGATCTACCCGCCTCGGCCTCCCAAAGTGCTGCAATTACAGGCGTGAGCCACTGTGCCCAGCTAAATTGTCTATTTTTAGTAGAGATGGGGTTTCACCATGTTGGTCAGGCTGGTCTCGAACTCCTGATCTCAAGTGATCCACCTGCCTCGGCTGCCCAAAGTGCTGGGATTACAGGCACGAGCCACCTCGCCCGGCCCACTGTTGCATTTTCTATGTTGTGGGGGTGTGTGTGTGATGTATTGTTTATACATGATGTAGTCATGGTGCTTGAGGATTTAGCCCATCATTTGGAGAATGGATGGAAATCACACCTGAGTGAAACTACTTAGAGCAGGGGACACTGGACTCTGGGCTGAGAGTGTTTTCTGTTTGTTTGTTTTGTTTTGTTTTGAGATGGAGTCTTGCTCTGTCGCCAGGCTGGAGTGCAGTGGTGCAACTTGGCTCACTGCAACCTCCACCTCCCAGGTTCAAGCGATTCTCCTGCCTCAGCCTCCTAAGTAGCTGGGACTACAGGCACATGCCACCATGCCCAACTAATTTTTGTGTTTTTAGTGGAGACGGGGTTTCACCATGTTGGCCAGGATGGTCTTGATCTCTTGACCTCATGATCTGCCTGTCTCGGCCTCCCAAAGTTCTGGGATTACAGGTGTGAGCCACCGTGCCCGGCCGAGAGCATTTTTTTGAAGGATCCTTGCCATAATCACTTTTTAAAAAATTCCCTCAATCATTTATCCTTTGAGTTACAAACAATGCAATTACACTCTAAGTGATTTTAACATGTACAATGAGCCGGGCACGGTGGCTCAAGCCTGTAATCCCAGCACTTTGGGAGGCTGAGACGGGCGGATCACAAGGTCAGGAGATCGAGACCATCCTGGCTAACACGGTGAAACCCCGTCTCTACTAAAAAATACAAAAAACTAGCCGGCCGAGGTGGCGGGCGCCTGTGGTCCCAGCTACTCCGGAGGCTGAGGCAGGAGAATGGCGTAAACCCAGGAGGCGGAGCTTGCAGTGAGCTGAGATCCGGCCACTGCACTCCAGCCTGGGCGACAGAGCCAGACTCAGTCTCAAAAACAAACAAACAAACAAACAAAAAAAACATGTACAATGAAGTTATTATTGACTGTAGTCACTCTGTTGTGCTATCAAATAGTAGGTCTTATTCTATTTTTTTTTGTACCCATTAACCATCCCCACCATCCGCCTACCCGCCCACTACCCTTCCCAGCCTCTGGTAACCATCCTTCTACTCTCTATGTCCATGAGGTCAATTGTTTTGATTTTTGGCTCCCACAAATAAGTGAGAGCATGCGATGATTGTCTTTCTGTGCCTGGCTTATTTCACCTAACATAACGATCTCCAGTTCCATTCATGTTGTTGCAAATGACAGGATCTCATCCTTTTTTATGGCTGAATAATGCTCCATTGTGTATATGCACCACATTTTCTTTATCCATTCATCTGTGTTTTTTTCTTTTCTTTTCTTTTCTTTTTTAAACAGAGTTTTCACTCTTGTTTCCCAGGCTAGGATGCTGTGGCATGATCTTGGTTCCCCATTCATCTGTGTTTTAAATTTTTATTTATTTATTTACAGATGGGGTCTCTCTATATTGCCCAGGCTGGTCTTGAACTCTCAGGCTCAAGTAATCTTCCTACCTCGGCCTCCCAAAGTGCTGGTATTATAGGCCTGAGCCACTGCACCCGGCCTATCCACTCATCTGTTGATGAACACTTAGGTCCTTCTAAATCTTAGCCATTGTAGTGCTGCTCATTCTCAGCTAGTTCTAGTGCTGCAACAAACAGAGGAGTGCAGGTATCTCTTCGATATCCTGATGCCCTTTTTTTTTTTTTTTGAGATGGAGTTTCGTTCTTGCTGCCCAGGCTGGAGTGCAGTGGCGCGATCTTGGCTCACTGCAACCTCCAACTCCCAGGTTCAAGCAATTCTCCTGCTTCAGCCTCCCAAGTAGCTGGGATTACAGGCGCTTGCTACAACGCCAGGCTAATTGTGTACTTTTAATAGAGATGGGATTTTGCCATGTTGGCCAGGCCAGTCTTGAACTCCTGACCTCAGGTGATCCACCCGCCTTGGCCTCCCAAAGTGCTGGGATTATAGGCATGAGCCATCATGCCCGGCCTGATTTCCCTTTTTGGGAGGCATATACTCAGCAGTAGGATTGCTGGATCATATGGAGCTCAATTTTTAGTTGTTTTGAGGAACCTCCAACCCGTTCTCCATAGTGCTTGTACTAATTTACATTCGCAACAGTGTACGAGGCTTCCCTTTTCTGCACACTGTCACTAGCATTTATTGCCTGTCTATCGGATGTAAGCCATTTTAACTTGGATGAGATGATATCTATCTCGTTGTAGTTTTGATTTGCATTTCTCTGATCACCAATGATGCTGAGCACCTTTTCTTATACCTGTTTGGCATTTGTATGTCTTATTTTGAGAATTGTCTGTTCAAATCTGCCCTCTTTTTGATCAGATTATTAGGTTTTTTTCCTCATAATAACTTTTGGAAGCACGATTTCAAGTTTGAATCCTGCTGGGGAGGATAGAGTGAATTTATATTAACTATATGATTTATCTATATTTAATATATTTGTATATATTTCAGCTCTAGCAGTGAGAATGGCATCATGACAGGCCGTGTTGGGAGCTAAACATATAGGAGAAGTGGGCTGGGTTGGGAGAGGGTGAAAGGCACCGGACTTGTGGTGTCATAGGGCCTGCCACATCCACCATCCATCCTAAACGAGAGTCTTAGGCCAACCCCATGCCCTCCTTCAGTGTCTGCACCGCAAGCTCTCATAGCATCGGGCAGTAGCAACGGGAACAAAACTGCTGCCTCTGCAGAGGGAAGCCAAGAAGTTGGTCTGGGGCCAAGACCGTGGTGAAATGATGCACAGGTGATGAGAAAGCAGAAACTACACTGTAGGAAGGGGACATGCAAAGTAGGGGGGATGGGCAGTGTTGACGAAGAGAGAGGAGGAGAGAGCGGACAGAGCAGTGGAGACAGAGAGATCAGGGAACAGGCCCTAGAGCTGCCTTGGTCTCTGACACTGGTCCAGTGGGTTCCAGTCCATGTGCGAGGCCACAGGAAAACAAGGAGAAACTGCGTTTTTTTGTTTTTTGAGATGGAGTCTCGCTCTGTCACCCAGGCTGGAATGCAGTGGCACGATCTCAGCTCACTGCAACCTCCGCCTCCTGGGTTCAAGTGATTCTCCTGCCTCAGCCTCCCGAGTAGCTGGGATTACAGGCGCCGGCCACCACGCCCAGCTAATTTTTGTGTTTTTAGTAGAGATGGGGTTTCACCATGTTGGCCAGACTGGTCTCGAACTCTTGACTTCAGGTGGTCCACCTGCCTCGGTCTTCCAAAGTGCTGGGATTACAGGCGTGGCCCACCGCATCCGGCCGGAAACTTTATTTTTTTGAGGTAGGGTCTTGCTTGTCACCCAGGCTGGAGTGCAGTGGTGCGATCATAGCTCACTGCATCCTTGATCTCTTAGGGTCAAGCAATCATCCCACCTCAGCCTCCTAAGTAGCTGGGACTACAGGCATGCACCTTGATGCCTGGCTGATTTTTTTGTTGTTAATTTTTTTTTGTAGAGATGGGAGTCTCACTGTGTTGCCCAGGCTGGTCTCGAACTCCTGGGATCAATGATCCTCCAGCCTCGGCCTCCCAAATAGTTAGGATTACAGGCATGAGCCACTGTGCCTGGCCGAAACCTTGCTTTTCTGACAGATCTGGTTCACCCTAGCTATGGCTTCCATAGCACCTGTTTTTTTTTTTTATGCTTCTCATAGTCTGGTGTCACTGGCTGTTGACAGGTCTCTGTCATTAGATGATAATTCCTTGAGGCTTGTGTTATCCATCTCAATAACCACAGCACCCAGCCCTGTAAGGGGGAACTTTGTAGGTGTCCATTAATGTTTGAATAAATACTTGCATTTATCACAATTATTGTCCCAAGCCTTGACCCGGAGGCTGTGGAATAAGCAGCAGCACAGACTCGAGAGTTAGTCCACGTTCTAGCCACATGCAACGAGATGAGCTGGGTTAGAGACCCAGAAAGGGAGTCTGAAATGGAAATCGTGGGAGTGGACACAGAGGGTTTACGCATGTGTGGGAAATGGACAAGGAGCCCCATGGACACTCTGTTCTTTGGTGTGTCCTTGCTTGTAACATGGAGGTGATTATGACCTACCGCATAGATGGGGGAAGGAGATCCAAAAGTGATGGCCTTGAAAGTGTTTAGTGCAGGATAAAATAAACACAGGTGTACGTGATCAATGGAGTTGATTGATAAGTCTCATGCATCATTGCCAATTTACGTGTGTGGCCCTGGATCCCGACCTTAGCATCCCCTTTCATTCAGGACAGTGATCATTGCTTTGCTGGACTGCTGTGAGGAAGTGAGGTGTAAGCAGAAAATATGCTTAGGCCAGCCCCTCCTACCTCACAAGGAACACCTGGACAGTTTCCTAAAAATACAGATTCCCGGCACCCTAGTCCCGAAATCAGAATTCTCTGGGAATGGAGCCTAGGAATCTGCATTTAAAATAAGCCCCCCTCCAGGTGATTAAAATGGTTCAAGAAGGCATTAAGAAACACTGAGGCCGGGCGTGGTGGCTCATGCCTGTAATCTTAACCCTTTGGGAAGCTGGGAGGAGGATCGCTTCAGCCCAGGAGTTTCAGAGGCTACAGTGAACTATGATGGTGCCACTGCACTCCAGTCTGGGTGACAGAATGAGATCCTCTCCCCCAACCCCCTGCAAAAAAAAAAAAAAAAAAAAAAAAAAAGAAACATCGAGGCTGGGCGCAGTGGCTCACGCCTATAATCCCAGCACTTTGGGAGGCCGAGGCAGGCGGATCACGAGGTCAGGAGATCGAGACCATCCTGGCCAACATGGTGAAAACCCGTCTCTACTAAAAAATACAAAAATTAGCTGGGCGTGGTGGCATGTGCCTGTAGTCCCAGCTACTCGGGAGGCTGAGGCAGGAGAATCTCTTGAACCCAGGAGGCAGAGGTTGCAGTGAGCCGAGATTGCGCCATTGCCCTCCAGCCTGGGCAACAAGAGTGAAACTCGACAGAGCGAGACTCAAAAAAAAATCGAAAGGATCAATTAAGGTGTCATCAGGTGTGTGTGTGTGTGTTTAGGAGAGTAGGATGGGGAAGACGGTACTATCATCTGTGACCACAAGGTGGCAGCAGGGACAGACAAGGAGAAACAAAGTCTCCGGTTGGTGCTCACATCCAGAGGGGCTGGGGATGGGCAAACCTGGAGATCAGGTTGTGGAAGGAGGTGGGCCCTTTACATGATCTCCTTTGCTAGGTGACATCCCTGTTACCGCAGGGCCAATCGCCTGTGACCACCTGTCTCTTTATCAGGTCTTTATGGAGGCTGATTTTTGCCACTCTGCTGGCAGGAAAGGCATTGTGAGCTTGGGTGGTGATAGTGTGTGTTCCACATGGGGGAGAATGGGAGGCAAGGGGTGTGTCACATCCCCAGATGTGTTCATTGGGCAGGGTCACCTACACAGGGCAGCTTACTCAAAGGACATCAGTGCCTGTTGAAAGCAGTGTCTCCCACCCTCTGCTACTAGGATTGTGGTTGCAGGTGCCTCTCAGGAGAGGCTCACATCTGTGGCTGGGGAGCTGGCCAAAGACCAGGCAAAGGACGCTGGACTGGGGCGGGGCAGGGGCAGGAAACACAGGATGGGGCAGCTGCCTCTGGAAGCAGCCAAAATGTCCCCAGCTGCAGCAGGAGTGAGTAGAGGATTAGGTGACAGTCCCCTAACAGCCCGGAACTAACACCCTCCTCCCCCTCACACATGCACCCTGGCCTGCCCCCTCCAAGCCTTCCAGAGCTCAGAATAATCCTGAGAACCAGGCAGCAGGATGGCAGGGGCTCCTCTTGGGGTCCTGCTCCTCTTGGGGCTCCTCGGTATGGACAGGGGCCGGGGTGAGAGGCAATTGGTCACACAGATACCGACATAAAGGGACTGGGAAGGCAAAGACAGAGACCAAGATGAAGACTGAGACACAGTATTTGGTTCCCAGGCACAGTATAATTGGTTTAGGAGACAGATACGGATAATACACAGCCTCAGAGGCCTGTGAGGACCCAGGGGAAGCAGAGAGGAGAGGTAATTCAGCCTCTTCATTATTGCCAATGACCCTTCCTGCTTGACCCCATCGCAGGCAGTGGTGTGGGGAAGAACGAAGAACTGCGTCTTTATCACCATCTCTTCGACAACTATGACTCAGGAAGCCGGCCAGTGCGGGAGCCTGAGGATACTGTCACCATCAGCCTCAAGGTCACCCTGACGAATCTCATCTCACTGGTAAGATATCCCCACCCTCACCACAAGCCAAAAACCCCACTTCTGGCCCCAACCGCTGAGCTTGGTCCTAAAGCTCACTTCTGGCCCTGAAATCTCACTTCAATCATCCCCATCTCCCATCTGCAGAATGAAAAAGAGGAGACTCTCACCACTAACGTCTGGATCGGAATCGTGAGTCAAATCTGGGGAACAGTGTTAGGTCTTGTCCAGGGGACTCCTTTTCCCCCACACCCCTCCCAGGCAACGCCAGGTGGGAGATGCAGGGTACGCGTCCTTCCGTCCCCCACCCCTTAGGATTGGCAGGATTACCGACTCAACTACAGCAAGGACGACTTTGGGGGCATAGAAATTCTGCGAGTCCCTTCAGAACTCGTGTGGCTGCCAGAGATTGTTCTGGAAAACAAGTGAGAACCGGGCCGGATGCCAGGCCGGTGCGGGCTGGACTTGGTTGGGGAAGGGGGGGTACTCCGAGAGGGTGCAGATCTGTGCAAAAAGCTCGGTTTCCCCGAGCTCACAGTATTGATGGCCAGTTCGGCGTGGCCTACGACGTCAACGTGCTGGTCTACGAGGACGGCTCCGTGACGTGGTTGCCTCCGGCCATCTACCGCAGCGTCTGCGCCGTGGAGGTCACCTACTTCCCCTTCGATTGGCAGAACTGTTCGCTTATTTTCCGGTGGGAAGAGTTACTCCGAGGCCCGGACGGTTATGGGAGGGGCCTGTGTGTGGGCGGGGCCAAGTGGAAGCACCGCCCTCGGGGCGGGGCTTCGCGCTGGAGGTGGAGCCAGTTGTAGGCACAGGGTGGGACGCTGGAGCGGGGTCCGAGGTAGAGGTGGGAACAGAGGCGCGCGGGCTGGGCCTGGGTGAAGGGGTGGGGCCTCGCAGCCCCGCTAGATCCCAGCTTCCAGGGCAGGGTCTGAGGCTGGGGCCCGGGTCAGAGCTTGTGGGGTGGGCTCCCGGCCCTGGCTCCGCAGCTCTCAGACGTACAATGCCGAAGAAGTGGAGTTCACCTTTGCTGTGGACGACTCCGGCGAGACCATCAACAAGATCGACATCGACACTGAGGCCTATACTGGTGAAGCCCCCGCCTGCTCAGAAAAACCCGCTTCTAGACGGGGTCCAGAGAGGGGACTTCCAGGGTGGGCTTGCCCCAGACCAATGCCACTGGAGGATGACTTCCGCAACCGGGTTTAGCTTACCCCTGTCCTGAAATCATTCTCGATTGTTACTCTAGTCCTGCCTTCTGGCTTTCCATACCCTCAAAGAGAATGCCCTTTTCTGCCCGAATTGCCCCCACCCTGACGGCCCATGACCCTGGTGCAGACAGCCGCAGCCTCCTCTTCAGCCCGCCGTCAGCCGGCTGACCCTGCCCGCGTCCCGCAGAGAACGGCGAGTGGGCCATCCATTACTGCCCGGGGGTGATCCGCCGCCACGACAGTGGCGCCACCGACGGCCCAGGGGAGACTGACGTCGTCTACTCGCTCATCATCCGCCGGAAGCCGCTCTTCTACGTCATTAACATCATCGTGCCCTGTGTGCTCATCTCGGGCCTGGTGCTTCTCGCCTACTTCCTGCCGGCGCAGGGTGAGCAGTGGCCCCGAACCCACACCCAAACCCGGGGTCGCTCCCGGGAGGCGGGGCCCGCTCTCACCGGCTCTCCCTCCAGCCGGCGGCCAGAAATGCACGGTCTCCATCAACGTCCTGCTCGCCCAGACCGTCTTCTTGTTCCTCATTGCCCAGAAAATCCCAGAGACGTCTCTGAGCGTGCCGCTCCTGGGCAGGTAAGGGCGGAGCAGGTCTGGGCGGTGACCCCCGCGGGGGCGTGGCCAGTGTGAAGGGCGGGGCCAAGGGGGGGTTGTTGGGTGGGGGCGTGGCCAAAACCCAGAGACCCCGGGAGAAGCTCTGGCTGTCTCGCCCCGCCCTTGGCTTTATTCGGACGCCGGGTGGGGCTGGGACGGGGATGGAGTCCCTGGTCTGCCGTCCTCCTCACTGCTGCTGGACGTCACCTGGAGGTCTCCTGAGTAGCTCTGTTGAGGGACGGTCCGGCTCAGTGCCTCCCTAGCCCCGCCGCCGCCGCCGCCGCCGCCTCTGGCCCCCAACTCACCCCGCATCCCGAGCTCACTGGTTCTCCGGGGATTCCGAGGCCTAGCTGCTGTTGCCACTGTCGCAGGAATGAGGCAGACCCCTGCAGACCCCGTCCACACAGGCATAGCCACGCTCCCTGGACTAGAAGCCGGGCGCCGGCGCCCATCGCAGCCCCAGCTTGCCGAGTCCCCTGCCCCGCGGCCTGGGCTACCCGGCTCAGAGCTGCACCCGGATCCCCGCCGTCTGGGGCTGGGCCCGCGCTGCTGTCTAGTCGCCGCGCCTCCTGCTGCAGCCACAGGGCTGAGATCTGCATTGGGAGCACAGGGGTTAGCGGGAAGGCAGAGGTCCTTGCTCCCGCTGCCAGATCGCCGCGTATCCTGAGCCCCCCAGTACCCCACCTCTAACAAGGTGGCGCCGAAGCTCACGAGGCTGGCTGCGGCTTCTCTTAACACCAGCCCCAGGGTGGGCTTCGGGGCAGGCAGCATCCCCTGCATATTCAGCTCCGGTGGCTCCAGGGATTTCAGCTCTCTGAACTTCTGCTCCAGATATTCATGGGCTGCGGCCACAGAGAGTTCCAGGGAAGACAGAAGTGGGGGCTGGAGGGCCACCTGGAGATGGAGCAGAGCAGTAGCAGGGCAAGGGTCACAGGGCACGCAGGAGACCTACCCAGAAAGTGTCGAGGTGCCGCCCTCGGCGGGCGTAGCCTCACCTCGGTGGAGCTGTGGAAGTGGTAGATCCACATCAGGGTGTCCAGGGAGCTGGGGGTTCCCTTCATGGCTGCCACAAGTGGTAGGACGGGAGAAGGGCTGGGGGATGCGTCTGTCATCGCGCAGGGGGCGCAGCTGGAGGGCGTAACCAACCCGTGCCAGGAGAAGCCGTGTTTGTGAGGTCAGAGAGCGCGTGGCACCTTCCGTAGCTGGGAGGGGGAGCGGTGATGTCACGCATTGTGGGCTTCTCAGGTTCCTTATTTTCGTCATGGTGGTCGCCACGCTCATTGTCATGAATTGCGTCATCGTGCTCAACGTGTCCCTGCGGACGCCCACGACCCACAGCATGTCCCCGCGGCTGCGCCACGTAAGTGTGGAGGGGCCGGTGCGGCCCGGCGGGGGTGGAGCTTACTACTAACCCCGCCCCCTAAGCCCCGCCTCTAACCCAGGTTCTCCTGGAGCTGCTGCCGCGCCTGCTGGGCTCCCCGCCGCCCCCCGAGGCTCCCCGAGCCGCCTCGCCTCCAAGGCGGGCGTCGTCTGTGGGCTTATTGCTCCGCGCGGAGGAGCTGATACTAAAAAAGCCGCGGAGCGAGCTCGTGTTTGAGGGGCAGAGGCACCGGCACGGGACCTGGACGGGTGAGCACAGTGGCCCGGCGGGCTGCGGGGGGTGCCTGCCACGGGGGAGGCTCCTAACGGCCCACCCCGGTGTTTTCCCCGCCAGCTGCCTTCTGCCAGAGCCTGGGCGCCGCCGCCCCCGAGGTCCGCTGCTGTGTGGATGCCGTGAACTTCGTGGCCGAGAGCACGAGAGATCAGGAGGCCACCGGCGAGGTGGGACGGGAGCCAGAAGCGGGTGGAGCGCGGCAGAGGCCCCCCACTGTCTCCCATGCAGCTGGCTCCAGCAGCTGCCTCTTTACTGACTGTGCCATCCCTTCCCCAGGAAGTGTCCGACTGGGTGCGCATGGGGAATGCCCTTGACAACATCTGCTTCTGGGCCGCTCTGGTGCTCTTCAGCGTGGGCTCCAGCCTCATCTTCCTCGGGGCCTACTTCAACCGAGTGCCTGATCTCCCGTACCCGCCGTGTATCCAGCCTTAGTGCGCACCGACTTCAACTTCCCACCCATCTCCAGTAGGAAACTGATTTTGAAAAAGTAGGCTGCCGCCACCGCGGCATTATGATCCCTTCCCACGGCTGATCAATCTGTATTTTGTGAACTTTACAGGAAGAATGGTGTGTGCCCACCCCTTGGTGTGTGTAGGCCTGGCCCCAGTCCAGGGGTCAGCAGGAGGAAACGATTCACACAGGCTCTCAGGTGCCAGTGTTCCAGAAAGCAAGGACTGCCCTTCATTCAGCCTTGCTGACCTCCCAGCCTTTCTCAGGCCCAGCCCCAGGGGACTCTGGAGGCTGCCAGCTTGTGAGCTACCTTTGTTCATCTCATAGCCAAACAGGAGACCCCTTTGCAGGACTTGCACATAGGGAGCCAGGAAACCCTCTTCTTCCCTGGTCTGGCTCTGCTGGAGCTGGTGGGAACCAAACCCCTTCAGTGCCGGTGGCCCTCTGGCCCACAAGTTTAGGGCTGAGGCTGCCCTGGTCCTCCTGCAGTCATTTCTTCTAGGTTTTCTTGGCCCAGCACTGCCCATCCCAACCCCCATGAGGCTCACGCATTGCAGATCCCAGCCCACCCTGCCCCTTTCTTCTGCACCCTGGAGGCTCTCTCTGCCTAGTATACAGGACTGAGAGAAAGGGAGGCTCTCTCTGCCTAGTATACAGGACTGAGAGAAAGCAATAAAATGGGGCCCGCATGGTGGGAGCTGGTTGAATTGTCTTTATTAACAAACAGGATATCCAAGGCCACTACATTGAGGAGGGGTGGGGGGAGGGAGGAGGAGGGTTACTTGCTGCTCACACTATATACAGATGCAAGCAAGGGGCGTGGAGAGTGAGGGCTCCCTGCTCCCTCCCTCCACGGGGAAGGGCATGGGCTAGAAGAGGAGGAGATGGGGGTTGGGAAAGGGGGGAACGTTTTGGCTGGCGGGGTCCCCCCTCCATTCCCTGGAGTTTGGGGAAAGGGGAATCATTAAAGTGCTTTCAGAAAATGAAGAAATGGTCCCTGCCCCTGGAGTGGCTGGTGACCCCCCAAAAATCTAGGGCCCAGTGACCCCCCCCAGGGTCTGGTACATTCAAGGGGGGAGCCGGCTCCCCTGACGTGCAAATAAAGGGGTCCAGGGCCCTGCCCAGTCAGCAGCAGTGGGGTAAGGGGTTCAAGCCCCAAGCACTCTCCTCTTAAATGGAGAAAAGGGGGAAGGGGCTATGCCCACTCAATTCCTGGGAAGGGGAAGCTGTGTCCCTCCCCGGAAGCTGGGGACAGGCACAGTTTTGGGAAGAGGACATGTTGGGGAAGAGGATGGTCACGTGATCACGAAAGCATCAGGGGTCAGAGGTCACGTTCCCAGCAGGCTCCAGTGAATCAAACCAGTAAAAGCAAAAGCCCAGGGAGGGGAAAGAGGGGCGGCCCAGGAAGCCTGGCTGCAGGGGGAGAGCTGGGTCCAGTGTGGGACAGCCCCAGCCCAGGGCCCCGTCACCAGTTCATGATGCAGTTACGGTTCAGAGTCATGAAGTAAACTTGGCTGCTGCCCCCAGAGCGGACTGAGGCAAAAAACACCTGGGTGGGGCAAGAGAAGGAGTCACCACGGGCTGGGGTCAGGGGTCTCAATTAACTGGGAGAGGGGAAGAAACGGGGAGAAGGGAAGAAGGGGTGGCAGAAGAGGTGAGGGGGAGAGAGAGACTGCAGGAGATGACTCACAGTGCCCCTCACCCAGAGGAAAGGCCAGGATGTTAGGGGAGAGGGTGCACTACCAGCCCCCTGGGCGCCAGCTGGAAAGTCCTCAGAACTGAAGGGAGCGCAGGGCAGTGGTAGTGGCTGCCTTCCTTCCGAACTCCCAGAGGGGCCCGCTTTCAGGGAGACACCACGACCATCCTCTCCCCAGACCTCTGCCCAGGGGCCTGGGGTCACAGCAGCCGGGACGGCAGGCCGTTCAGAGGGAAGGAGACTCCCACCTTGTCATTCCGCTCACACAGGAACTTGAGCCTCTGGGCTCGTTTGTGCATGAAGACCCCGTCCAGGTGGCCCGTCTCCACAGAGCGGATCTCAATGGCTTTCTCACCCCAGCCCATTATCTGGTTGGAGCAGATGTAGGCTGTGGGGAAAACAGGTGAGGGGCTGAGCAGGCTGCACCCCGGGGCCACCTCAGGGGCATGTGGCTGGGAGGGCGGCAGCTCACTCACCCACAGAGGTGGGCATCTCTCCCCACTGCAGCACCACATCCTTAATGATCCGCCCGTACGTGTTGACGTAGACACCCTCGTCCTCGTAGCACAGCAGCATCTCCATGCCGTCGGTGTTGGGGAGGAAAATGATGGCATGGGGCGTGATCTGGCTCTGGATCTGGGGAGAAGGAGGTGGGCTGGAGTCTCCGTGTCTGGTGCCCAGACTGGGCGAACCCACTCCTCCAGCAGCCCCGCCAAGCTCACGTGCACAGGGATGTAGATGTCATAGCTGTTCCCCGAGTCGACATCCACAGCATGGAAGCCAGCACTGGAGCCATAGATGACCTTGAGCCGCTGCCCCTCCTCTACTGTCAGGTCGACCAGCAGAGGGCGGTGAGGGAGGTCGGCAAAGGACTGCAGAGAAGCAGAGGAGAGGAGGGCTCAGGGGCACGGGGAGAGGCGCTAGGACTCCAGATGGTGCTAGGGGCCGAGGCTGGGGTTACCTTGAAGGCCATGAATTTGTGGTAGGGTTTCGGGGCCCAGGCGTACACCTCCACGGAGCTCTTGAGGGCGATGACCAGGAACTTAATCCGCTCGTATTTCACTGGGGGCCGGAGAGAAGAGGGATGCTGAGGCTTCCCTTCTTGGGCCACGGGCGCCTCCCTGTGGTCTGTCACTACACTGCCCCACCCAGGCCCCAAGTCCCTGGCTCCCAAACTTTCTCAGCCACTAGACCCAGGCCCGTTTCTCTCTTCATGAACAAGGATGCGCTGGCCACTCCGCTGGGACATCCTCACCGACACGGTAGTGCCCGCAGCCCTCCATGTCCCCGACGGTGGTCCAGCCCTGCTTCTTCTCCACCTCTGGGTCATTGTGCAGAATCTTGTTCCGGAGCCAAGACAGGTAATACACCCGCAGTTTGTTCCTTTTCCCTGAGGGACGGACAGACAGACACACCCCCGTTCTCATCTGAGGCCCGGCTGCCACCGCCCCGGCCTCCTCTGTCGGCATGCCACAAGGGGTGAGAAAGTGCCGCTTCACCTTCCAGTGCCTGGACCAAGGCTGCCCTCCTCCCGGGCAGAAGACAGTGACAGCGCCAGGGAGCTGAGCCCCTCCTCCCTCCCCCACTCGCCGCACCTGTACCTGAGATGGTGATGAGCAGGTTGAGCCCCTCCAGCACGTCCATCTGCTGGAAGCGTCGCCGCCCAATGAGTCCGTACACCTTGCCCTGCCCACTTCGGTCCAGCAACATCAGCCCGTTCTCCGTGCCCACCAGCAGGTTGACCCCTGCAATAGGAGCCCTTGGGCAGGTCAGAGGCTCAGCCAGGCCCTTGCCTAACCAGGAGCATGGGAGCCACGCCACAGCCCCCTCAGCTGTCCCTGCCCTGGCTTACCCCAAAGGGCTGCACACAGGATCTCAGAGTTGAATCGCTTCTTGTACTTCCGGATCTCAGGGGTCTCACTGTGGGCCCGGGTGTTGGTGGGATTCACGTTGACCACAGAGCCCTTCCTCACGTCGTACTGCAGCTGGTCGAGCCGAGTGCCCTCTCCACCCACTAGGGCTGCCAGAAGGAGGAGGAGGCGGGAGGAGGGGCTGCAGCTTCTCACCCCATCTCTTTCTACCTCCATCCCCTATATCAGGTCTTGGCGCCTCATAATACACAGAAAGGAAAAAGACGGGAGGAGAAGGGGTGCACGGGAGAGGGGGATAGAGTGCTGGACCCCCCTTTTGAGTCAGAAGGCCTGGCTCAAGTCCCATTTCTGTCACTTGCTAGCTTTGAGTCTTTGCCCAGGTCCCCTGGCTACTGTGAGCATTTTCTCTCCTGTGGAGGGGTCGCAGAGGCCCTTCCTTCTCTCTGCCCGGGCAGGTGCTAGAGCCCAAGGGAGAGGTCCTGTGGCTTTGTGAGGCTGCGTCTCAAGACCATCATGCTCCCCTCCAGGCTGCCCCTGGACCCCAGCCTGATGGCAGGTCTGTCCTCCCGTCCTCACCTGTGATGGGGATGGTGTCCCCACTGCCTCCAGGCTGGTAGATCCCTAGATCCACAAACATCGTGAACGAGCTCTTGCCAGGGGCCTTTACCAGCCCACGAGACTGGTACTGTGGTGGGGGGGCAGCAGTCAGGCAAACAAGTGCAAGTCCAGCTGCGGCCCTGCCCCTGCTGCTATTCCCAGGCTCCAGCTCCCCAACTGGCACCCCCATTGTCCAGCTCCCAGCGCTCCGCCCCATCCTCTGCCATGACCCAGCACCCAGACCTCCTGCCCACCGCCCGGGCTCTTCTCCCCCAGCGGACCTGCCTCCGGCCCACTTACGTCACTGCTCCCATCCTTCGAGGGCGGGCTTTGGCCTTTGCTGTTCTCGGTGGGTGAGTGGCTGGGCTGCACCACGTCAGGCAGGTTTGTATACCCGTTGCTGTCAGCATGCAGCAGGTTCCGCTCCTCTTCAGGGGTCTACAGGACAGAGGGCAGGGTCGGCACGGGGCTGAGGAGGGCACACACAGGTACAGGGGAGGCAGCGGAGGCTCACTCACACGCTGGACCACCATGGTGCCGCCCCCGTATGGGGGCTGGGTCCCGGTGATCTCCTCGACGTCGTGGACCACCATGGTGCTGACGCTGTCTGTATCCCCATCGCTGCTGTGAGAGAGGAAGGTGGGGCCTCTCCAGGTCCTGCCCGTGGCCACAGAAGTGCCAAAGGCAGCAGATGGCAGCCAGAGCCCAGGCTTTTGTCTCTATTCAAAACACAACCTGCTCCACCCTCACGGGGTAGTCCCTGTTCCACCGTGAGGTGCTTCCCTGCATGGCACACAGGGCAGGCTGGCACAGGAGCAGACAGGCACTTGAAGAGGCTACCCCACAACACACAGGGCAGCAGGAGAGAGAAAGGAACCTGCACCCTCACCCCACTCTCTAGAGAAGGGCGCTGTTCAACCTCAGACTTGCCCCAAAGCCCTACCTCTCCCTCCACTGCCACTTCCCCTCCCTCCTTGTGCCTTGGAGTGGGAAGGCCCCACTCCCGATGCCGTACCGGCCCCCAGGGGTGTCTCTGCTCCCCTCTGATGGCCCGCCTTCGCCTTCCTCCTCGTCATCCTCACTGCTCTCCACCTCCTCGCTGGACGATGAGTAGTCCATGGCCTTCTTGGGAGGCCGAGGGGCCTCGTCCAGGGTCCGCTCTTTCAGCAACACGAAGTCCTGCAGGGAGGAGCCACGTGAGGGGCAGGGAGAAGGTGGGCCTGGGTGGAGGCAGACAAAGGGTGCTGGGACACCCCAGCAAGGTGACAGGAGGGGCCCCCACGAGCAGGCCCATCTCACTAACCTCACCAATTGCTCGCTTATAGCTCTGGGAGGGGCCGCAGGGGAAGAGCGAGCCAGGAGAGATGTTAGGAAAGAGGTTAGAAAAGGTTAGTAGCATGAGAAGCACCAGTCCCTCCATCCCCACAGCCCTTCCCAGTAGATCCGCGGAGACCCCCCCTGGCACCCAGCTCCCTGGGGCTAAGCCCCAAACCAGGATGAGGCGGGCGGTGCCGGCCACCAGGCGACTCACTGCGGGCCGGCCTGGCCGCGAGCGGTGGTCATCGGGCTTGGCTTTATTCCCAGGAGAGAGCACTGGGGAGCTGTCCAGTTTGGAGGAGGCTGGACATGGCAGGGTGGAAGAAGAAAGGTCACTGATGCCTGGACAAGGGATGGCCTCAAGCCCACACCTGGGCTGACCCCTTGCCCCTGAGCCCCAGAACTCAGCCCCGAGTTCCATACCCACGCAGGTCCTCCCTGTCCCTGTGGGTGTCCCAGTCCAAAGCCACCAAAGGCAGGGTCCATCCTGATGACTCCAGGCCCAGAGCAGGCTGCCCAGCCCTGGCTCACGTACCTCCCACGCGGTTCCGCTCCAGTGAGCCGGCCTGGGGGAGGTGCCCGTGCGAGGCCGGGAGGACACTGTCCGAGCGTTCCCAGCCAGGGTCGCTCCTCCTGAGGTCGGGGTTACTGTTGGGGGGCAGAGTCAGGGTCAGGGAGGCAGGGTGCTCCCCTCTCTGGGGTGCTGAGCTGCACTGCAGAGGGAGCCATCACCAGGGAAGCAGGTGGCAGAAGTGAGAGGTGGGAGTGAGTCGGGGGACGACTCCATTACCTAGAGGCGTTGGGCGGGCCAGGGGGCTGAGCAGGGGGCCCTGGAGGCTTTGGGGTGCCCCGCTCTGCCCGCCTTTGCAGATAGATTTGCCAGGCGGAGTTGCTGCGAGGTCTGTGAAGGGAGCACAGGGGTGCCGAGGGGGCGGGGGGGCGCTGAGGTGATGGGGCCGGGGCTTGCCCACCCCTAGGTGGGTAGGCTGGTAAAGTCCCTGTGCCCCCCTACTCCCTAGGCTGTCCTCAGACCTCACCCAGGCATTGCCCTACCCAGGCATTACCTGGCACGGACTGCCTGGGCTGGCCGGGATCCTCCGGCCCCACTGGTGTTAAGGGCAGTGGCGATAGATGAGGTCCTCTGAGGCACCTGTGGAGAGAAGTCCACGTGCTGTGGGCTGGCGCTGCGACGGGCACTTCAGAGGTGTTTGAGCCTCACCTCTGAGAGGTGAGCTCCTCACTTTGATGGATGAGAAAACTGAGGTTCAGGGAAGTTAGTGAATACGTCCAAGGTTATGAAGCTGGGAGATGGTTGGAGCTGCGGTTCTAACTCACAAAGTCTGCCCCTTAGCGGCCCCGAAACACCCTGGGCGTTTCTCCGTTCCCACGCTCCCCAGGGGCATCAATGCCACACCTCCACGTTGCCTCCTCAGCTGGACGGCTGAGCCCTGCTGGGCAGCGCCCTAGCTTTCTCTGGCTTCCCGCCCTGCACTCTTCCCCATGCGGCCCCTTCACTGCCCTCCTTCTCCTCATGACTAGTTCCTTGCTTTTCCCTGGGCCCACAGGCTGTCCTTACCTTGGGTGGGGCCTCGTTATCTGGGCGGACCCAGGCTGGGGGGTTCGGGCTGGGGCCAGGTCCTTCAGAGGTGGGGTCTGAATTCTGGCGGATGACAGCTCCTCGGGCACTGGGCGTGGCAGTGGGTGCAGGGATGGCAGGGTCGGGGTCATGGGAGGCTGGGAAGGCAGCCAGGTTTCGGGTGGGCTGGTCCTGCAGGGACTGGGATCGGGGTACAGGTGCTGCATATGGCTTCAGTGGGACCCGGTGTGCCACCAGGCTCTGCAGGGAGAGACCAGGGAGGGTGGGCTGCCTGCTCCATGGCAGGTCCCCACCTGCAAATCGGGGTCTGAGGTGGGAAGGGACTTTAGTTGCCCCTTCCTCCATTGAAGGACAAGGGGTTCCTTGAGCCTGAGGACAGCTAAGTCAGGACAGACATAGGCAGCAAGAAGCAGGTGAGTGTGTCTGTCCACATAGCCTGTGCTCTGGGATCCTGGCTCAGGGCTGAGCAGGTGTGTGTGTGCGTGTGTGTGTGCACCTGGGCTCTGAGCAAAGCTCCCTGTGTCTGCATTAACACAGGAGTGGGGGGAGACTCACCTTGTGCGGTCCCTCCTGGGGCTCCACCGGCCTCTGCATAGGAGGAGTCTGGGAAAGGGGTCCTGCAGGCCCGGGGGAGGCCTGGGGGATGGAGGGCTCAGGCCCCGTGCTGCTTGGCTTGCTCTTGGCCAAGGGAGAGTTCTGCTGCTTGTTCATCCTTGTTCTCTCTTCTACCTGTGATGTGAAGGGATGTCAAGCAGGCCAGCTCTTGCCTCCCTGTTCTCAAAACTGAGGGTCCCGCCCGCCCTCACCACTCCTGTCCTGTGCTGTGTGCTGTGTACTCCTTTCCCCTGCTCGGTGCCTGTTCCTGTGAACAACCACTTCTTGTGGCTCTCCAGGCCTCAGGCAGTGGGACTGCAGTCTCAGGAGGCAAAGGAGGCAGTGAGTACCTCTCGGGCCCAGGCTGGTTTGTCAGCGGGATTCATGCCCCGACCATAATGGTACAGGGGCTTCCTGTCCCCGGGCAGGAGCTGCTGCTGCTGCTGTTTCTGAAGCTGCTGCTGCTGTTGCTGCTGCTGCAGGGACTTGAGGTAGGCATGCTCCTGCTGCAGCTGCCTCTGGAGACGCTCTGACTGCCGCTGCTCCTCCAGCTGCTTCCGCTTGTATTCCTGGGCCCAAGGGTAGGGAGAGAGGGCTCAGCAGAGTGTGGCCTGGGAGTCAGAGCAGGCATGCCCTCTCTTTTCTCCAACTGCCTAGAGAGGAGATGTATTCCCTTGATGTCTTGGGTGAATCCCTTCCCTTGAAGTGTTCCCATCCCGTTCCAGCAAAGAAGCTCTGAAAAGCATCTTCCCAGAGGACGCTGAGGGACCCGTTACCAGCAGCAGGGCCTGTTCCTGGAGCAGCTGTTGCTGAAGGATCTCGAGCTGTCGCTGCTCCTCCTCTAGCCTGTGACGAATATATTCCTGGGGGGCGGGGTGTAGGGTGGGGGGCAGAGGGCAGGGAAGGAGGAAGAGGCAGAGGAGGGCAGCAGCAGCGAGTTGGAGAAGGAGGAAGGGATCCGCAGGAGGAGGATGAGGGGGTGCAGGGGAAAAGTAAGAGAGAGGTAGGGGAGGGGATGGCATGAGCCCCGGGGGGCCACGCCGCACAGATGGGGAAGAAGAGGGCACAGGGAATGAGGGGGATGAGGAAGGGGCCAGGGAGAATCAGGGATGGGGTACAGAGATGGGAATGAGGCAGGGAAGGAGGAGGGAGGGGGCCAGGGTTGGGGTTGAAGGGTGGGAGAAAACAGAGAGAAAGAGTGAAGCTAGAAAAGATAGGAGGAATCTGGGTGGGGGGGAAAGAAGGGGGAAGGGGACGGGGAGCAGGGGCGGCAGGCAGCAGGAGCGGGAGGGCGGGAGGGCAGGGATGTGGGTGCGGCGCTCTACCTGCTCGCGCTCCGCCTGCCGCCGCTCCTCCTCCCGCCGCAGAACCTGCATGTCCTCCAGCCGCCGCTGCTGCTCCTTCTCCTGCAGCTTCCGCTGCTCCCGCTCCCGCCGCTGTTGCTATGGGAAGAGCCAGGTGGTCTTAAGGACCATACCGGACACCGCGGCAGCACTGTCCCTCCATGGACAGGGAGGGAGCTCTCCTTGCTCACCACGGAGGCTTGCGCTTGTTTCTGTAACTATACCCATCCCCACCCAAGGGCCCGCGGGGCTGGGCTCGGGAAAACAGCCAGTAGCTGTGATGAGAGAGGCTGTGAGACTGACCGCTGCCTGTGGGGTGTGCTTAGCTAGACAACACCTTCCCCTACCCACACCCCACCAAACAACAAACAAAACCCGAACTCAAAACAAGCATCCCCAGCACTCCTAGCCTAAAACCGACCTTTGCCTGAAGTCCATACAGAGCGGGTCGTAGCGATAGACTTTGGCCACAAGAGGGCACCAGGTGCCCGTGCACAGAAAGCACAGAAAAGGGACCTGGCCCGCTCCTTGGCAAGCCCCGATGCCCAGGTGGTACTTGACTTTCACGGTATTTCCGATCACAAAGTCTACCACAACCACCACCGCCACCACCGCCTACAACAACAAAAGCGCAAGCCCTAAGGGGCCCTTACACTTGAGGGAACTTGTGCCTATTCCTGCAATGAAGTTGCTGGCACGCCTTCTCCACGCCGTTAGATAGGACTTTGTCACTATGCTATCTGAACACTATATTTAATTAATTAATTTATTTATTTATTTTTTGAGACAGAGTCTTGCTCTGTTCCCTAGGCTGGAGTGCAGTGGCATGATCTTGGCTCACAGCAACCTCCGCCTCCCGGGTTCAAGTGATTTTCCTGCCTCAGCCTCCCGAGTAGCTGGGACTACAGGCGTGTGCACCACCCACATCCGGCTAATTTTTTGTATTTTTAGTAGAGATGGGGTTTCACCATATTAGACAGGCTGGTCTTGAACTCCTGACCTCATGATCCACCCGCCTTGGCCTCCCAAAGTGCTGGGATTACAGGCGTGAGCCATCGCGCCCGGCCTATATTTTCAAAACTGCACAAGGCTCTTCTGTAGCAGGTTTTCTTGCAAATTATTTTTTGTTCAACAATGAGAGGGCCTGCTTTGGGGGTAGCAGGTGGACAGTGTGGATGCTGCGGGTTATTATTATTATTATTTTTGTTGTTGTTGAGACAGAGTCTCGCTTTGTCGCCCAGACTGGAGTGCAGTGGCCGGATCTCAGCTCACTGCAAGCTCCGCCTCCCGGGTTCACGCCATTCTCCTGCCTCAGCCTCCCGAGTAGCTGGGACTACAGGCGCCCGCCACCTCGCCCAGCTAGGTTTTTGTATTTTTTAGTAGAGACGGGGTTTCACCGTGTTAGCCAGGATGGTCTCGATCTCCTGACCTTGTGATGCGCCCATCTCGGCCTCCCAAAGTGCTGGGATTACAGGCTTGAGCCACCGCGCCCGGCCGGGTTATTATTATTAGTAGTAGTATGGGAGATGGAGTCTCACTCTGTCACCCAGGCTGGAGTGCAGTGGTGTGATCTCTGCTCACCTCTGCCTCCCGGGTTCAAGTGAATCTCCTGTCTCAGCCTCCCAAGTAGCTGGGATTACAGGCACGCGCCACCACACCCGGCTGATTTTTGTATTATTCGTAGAGATGGGGTTTCACCATGTTGGCCAGACTGGTCTCAAAAACTCCTGACCTCAGGTGATCCACCCACCTCAGCCTCCGAAAGTGAGCTACCGCATCTGGTCTATTGCCTATTATTTAGACACATTTTTTGTTAAGTCCAGCTAATCATGAAATTTGAAATCATGTAACTGTTTCAACAGAAATGCCATTGATTTAAGGCATTTTATTTTATTTTAATTCTGAGGCGGAGTTTCACTCTGTCGCCCAGGCTGGAGTGCAGTGGCTGGATCTCAGCTCACTGCAAGCTCCGCCTCCCGGGTTCATGCCATTCTCCTGCCTCAGCCTCCCCAGTAGCTGGGACTACAGGCGCCCGCCACCACGCCCGGCTAATTTTTTGTATTTTTAGTTGAGATGGGGTTTCACTGTGTTAGCCAGGATGGTCTCGATCTCCTGACCTCATCATCCGCACGCCTCGGCCTCCCAAAGTGCCGGGATTACAGGCGTGAGCCACCGCGCCCAGCCCCATTTAAGGCATTTTAAAACCTGTTCTCCCTGAGGCCCTAATGGACCCTGGGAAGGTCAGCAGGAGGCCGCGCCAGGCCTGGGCCCTTGGGAGACAGCCCACCTCCTCCACGCGGCGCCGCTCCTCTTTCTGCTCCTCTATGCGCCTCTGCCGCTGGTGCAGCAGGTGTTTGATGTGTGCCTCAGGGTCTCGCTGCTGCTGCTGCTGCAGCTGCTGCTGCTGTTTTAAAGCCTCTGAGTTGCTCTTATTTTCCTGCTGGAGGCGGAGAAATTCCCGGCGTAGAGTCGACTCTCCAGGCACGTTCATGATGGAGCTGGGCAGGGGTGGCACAAAGAAGAGCTGGGGTCAGAACCCTGTTGGTTCCCACTCTCAACCCCGTGGGCCCGCCTGAGCGGGTGCTTTAACTGGATCAAAGCCTCTGCCTCTGGCCACTCCCAGGTGGCCAGGAGACTCACTGTCCCCTGCTGCCCGGTCTTCAGCCCTATCCTCCTTTCCTATTACTGCTGCGCCCCACCTTCACCCTGAATTGCTCTCTCCCCAGCTCTTGCTCACTCATTTGTTCCACTTCTTAGCACTCGGGAATTTGGCTTCTAGGAGTCTCTACCTCTCTGTGCCCATCACCCCCAGGCCGAGCATCTCCAAAGCCAAGCACCACTGTAGTCCCCCCACTCAGTGATGACCCCCCAACCCCCGCTCCGCCTGCCAGGCCTACCTTGGCTCTCCTTCCTCTCCATGGCTGTCGTCTTCCTCCTCGCTGCCGCTGTACTCATATTCTGTCTCCTCTGCAGGGGAGACCACTGCTGTTAACTCACCCAGTACCCCAGACCCCGCCGTGGGCTAGGGAAACCTCGGGTGGGCATAACCAGAAGGTCTGTCTGGGTGGGCACGCATGAGGGGCCCCACCCACTTCCTGGGAGCAATGGGAGGACAGTGTGTCTCAGGTGTGGGCCCGGACAGGGACCAGGACTGGGTCCCTGGGCAGCTGAGGTGTGGCAGAGCCTGTGCCTGGGCTCGCACACGTATGTGCTTAGCATGGAGTTTTCATAAGGATGTGAAAGGCCGGTCCTCCTCTGGAGGGCTGACCCAGATTGGGAGGGAAAGGAGGGAAAACCCCTCGGCTGTTGCAAGTTTGAGAACGATCTCCTTGGACAGGGAGAGCTGGGGCCAAGGAGGGGAGCAGGAAGGGAAGCCAGGAGTGAGCAGGGCTGGCAGAGAGGAGCCAGGCTGGAGTGTCCCCTAGTACCTGCCCCTCCAGCCTGCCCACTGACCTTTCTCACCCCGCTTCTTCCGGGATCGGTCAATGTGGTCCTTAAGCTGGATGCGGACCTGCCGCTCCGTGGGCTGGTCCCGGATGAAGGGAAACTTCAGCAGCTGCTCCGTGGGTGGGCGGCTCAGGTAAGTCTTGATGAGACATGTGTCAATGAAGTCAATGAACTTCTTAGACCTGGAAACAGTGGTGGCTCACACTAGGAGGGTCCCCTCAGAAGGGATGGGTGCAGGAGAAAGAGAGTGGATCACTCATCCACAAGCCACCTTGACATCCCTCCTGTCTTCATATCCCAACACCAGTCACCGCCCTCTGCCCCCCAAAATCTCTTCTCTGGTGAGATCCAAGCCTGAGCACAGAGGGCATGAAGGTGGGGATGACCTTGTCCAGGGACCTTCCTTCCCAGAGCCCACACTCTCAGAGACCTACCACTTCTTGGACTTGAGTCTGGGCGGAGGGTTCCGAGGAATGAGGAAGAGGGCCCGCATGGGGTGCATGTCACACAGAGCTGGACACAGAAGAGAGGCCCTCAGTCCCTTCCACTGCACTGGAGCTACAGGACCCTTCCTCAGCAGGATCCCAGGACCCAGCTCCTCCCTACAGCCCTCTCTGGGCCCTTGCTTTCCCTCCGCTCCCACTCCCGGCAGACTCAGAACTTACGGGGGGCTCCCTCTGCCATCTCGATGGCTGTGATTCCTAGAGACCAAATGTCACTCTACAGACGGGAGAGAAGGAACAAGTGAATATTCCCGACAACTCTGCCTTGCAACCTCTCTTCACCCACCATCCTGGCCTCTTTAGGAGCCTTCCTGGGCCACCCTCCTTCCTGCAGCAGTGCTCTCCAACCCCTCCCATCTTCCCACCCACACTTGCCTTGCCATAAGATGTTCCCCAGCCCCTCACTGCTAACATCATCCAACTTTCCTTTGTTCCCCAGCCTGCTCAGGCGCCATGGTCCCCATACTGTTGGCAGCCCCCATGCTCCCAACTTTCCACTCCATACCCTGTAATCGTAGGTGGCATCGGGGTTCTCATCACAGGCGATGACCTCTGGAGCCATCCAGTAGGGAGTCCCAATGAAAGTGTTCCGTCTGCCCACGGTGCGGTCCAGCTGAGCACTCACCCCAAAATCCACTGTGAAGACAGAGAGGGAGGGGTCAGCATGGAGAGTCACCCCTGCTCCCTTGCCTCACATCCCTGCATGCACACACAGGACTTGCCTGAGGCAGCTGAGGTTCTGGCCCTACCCAGACACCCCAGCACCCTCCTTTACCCCATCAACATCCTGAAGCACCCAATTCCACCCTCCTGTATCTTAGAGAAAAGCCCCGGTGAAAGGATCACGGACAGCATCCCAGGCAGGAGGGTCATCAGATCCCAGCTCCCCAGAGCAACCTGCAGAGCACCTGGCCCATAACAGGTGACAGGTGTGGAGCTTCCTGAGGGATTTTCAGCAGGAGGCAGGGCATTCCAGGGGGAGAGGGGAACGGGGAGGGAGCCTCCCCAACAGGGAGGAAGTTGGGCCTGAGCCACCAGAGGGAAAAAGGGGTGCCTCATTCTCTGTTCTGGGGGTGAAAGGGCCCCGTCAGCCTCAGAAGGAGCCGGCGCACCTAGCTTGACCTCAGCATTCTCTGTCAGCAGCACATTCTGCCCCTTGATGTCTCGATGGATGACCTTGTGGGCATGGAGATGGGCCAGACCCTGGGACAGGAGAGCAGGGAAATTAGCCATGGTGTTGGAGGGGGTGGGAAAGAGTAAGTGGGCAGTGAGTTGAGGGGACAAGGAGCAATCAGTCTGGACAGGGCTGGGATGAAGGAGCAGACCCTCTCCACCAGGAGCCCAAGCAAGCTGAGCTGTCCTGGAGAGCTTCCTCAGACTGGTGGCTCCAGGTGAATTCCCAAAGTTGCAGGGTTACAGGTGGAGAAGTGGCAGAGCTTGGAAACAGAGGAGCTGTCTCCTTCAGCAGCCTGAGACTTCCCAAGGCTGGGACCCTGCTTCCACATCCCACCCGCATCAGGCCTGCTGCTCCCGAAAGGGGGCAGTTATGTCTCCTCCCAGTGCAGGGAGGATCTTTGCTCATGAAGAAGCTCCAGCCAGGGTAGCAGAGGAGGAGAAGACAAGGGGAGGGGGCCTGGAGCTCACCCTGAGGATCTCCCTGCAGATGTAGGCGATACAGTCCTCCTTCAGGGCGTTTCCTTTCGTGTTCTTTACCAGGTCAGTCACTGAACCAGCACCACAGAACTCCATCACCAGCTAGGATCCCAGGAAGGTACGGAAAGGAAAAGTATCAGTCAAACAAGCCCCCCAAACCCTGCCCCAATCCTCTGCTAGACTCCTGGAGAAGGACCAGAGACCTTGGGGCTAGAACTGGTATGAGCTGGAAAGCAAGGACCACAGAAGCCTCAAAAAGGCCACAGGACTTCCTGAAGTCGAGAGAGAGGGAAAAAGGCTGGGTGCGGTGGCTCACGCCTGTCATCCCAGCACTTTGGGAGGCTGAGGCAGGCAGATCACCTGAGGTCAGGAGTTCAAGACTAGCCTGGCCAACATGGTGAGCAAGACTGCGTCTCAAAAAAAGAAAAAAAAAAAAGAGAGAGAGAAGGAATACAGAACTGGCAGGTGGGGCTGGGATCAGGGTAGGAGTCCAATGAATCCCTGAAACTGTAGACAAAATGATGCAGGTATATGCGTTTTCCTTGAGGAAGGGTCTAGTACTTTCATCAGATTCTCACTGGGATTCCAAACCCTAAAGCGGTTAAGAACTACTGCTTTACGGCCGGGTGCGGGGACTCACGCCTGTAATCCCAATACTTTGGGAGGCTAAGGCAGGTGGATCACAAGATCAGGAGTTCGAGACCATCCTGGCTAACACGGTGAAACCCCATCTCTACTAAAAATACAAAAAGTTCGCCAGGCATGGTGGTGGGTGCCTGTAATCCCAGCTACTCAGGAGGCTGAGGCAGGAGAATTGCTTAAACCTGGGAGGCAGAGGTTGCAGTGAGCTGAGATCACGCCACTGCACTCCAGCCTGGGCGACAGAGCGAGAGTCTGTCTCAAAAAAAAAAAAAAAAAAAGAACTATTGCTTTGGATCAGGGGCTGGACCAAGGCCTGCTTCTGTACGGTCAGCAAGTCAAGAATGGTTTTTACCTTTTTTTTTTTTTCCTTGAGTGGAGTGCAGTGGCGCAATGTCGGCTCACTGCAACCTCCGCCTCCCAGGTTCAAGTGATTCTCCTGCCTCAGCCTCCCAAGTAGCTGGAACCACAGGCGCCTGCCACCACACCCCGGTTAATTTTTGTATTTTTAGTAGAGACGGTTTCACTGTGTTGACCAGACTGGTCTTGAACTCCTGACCTCGCATGATCCACCCACCTCAGCCTCCCAAAGTGCTGGGATTACAGGCTTGAGCCACTGCGTCTGGCCTGGTTTTTACATTGTTAAATGGTTGCGGGAAAAAACAAAAAAAGGAATCATATTTTATGACATGTGAAAGTGAAAAAACATTCAAATGTGAGTGACCTCAGTGAAGGTGTTGGGGGTATAGCCATGCTCATTTGTTTACGTACTGTCTATTGCTGCTTTTGTGGTACAACAACAGAATTGAGCAGCTGGGACAGCAAATATGACCCGCAAAGCCTAAAATATTTACTGTCTGGCCCTTCACAGAAAAAGTTTGCCAGTCCCTGACTTAGAAGCAGAAAAGGGACTAAGAATCAGTGATTCTCCAGGTCTGCTGGAGACAGAAAGAGTGCATAGGGTCTATCCAGACAGCTGCAGCAGGGAACCTGGGAAGACCCTGAGAGAAACTCCTCCAGAACAAAGAGTAACAAGGCCAGGAGATGAGGAGGGCTCTGGGTCTGCACCTCCCAGGGAGAGCAGCTGAGACCTGGAGGCAGAGAAGATGGCTCCAACCAGGCTTCCTGGGAATCAGCATGCTTGTCCAAGTTTTCACTAAAAGCCACACCCAATGCAGGAAAAGGTTGGATGGACACATATATTTGCATATGCAATAAAAGTAATTTGCATGTGCCTACTCCTTGGAGAGCAGAGCACAGTGAGAGGAGGGGAGGACCTGTGCCCAACAGGTCCAGAAGGGGGTGCCCGGCCACTAATGCCTCTAGCCAGACACCATCACCACACACACCTGGCACGTATACCTCCCTGTCACCTTTCTCCCTTTCTTTGTGTGCATGAGTGTGTGTGTTCCCAAAAAGCCTAAGGGCCTTGGAGGCCAGGACCATGGCTCATGCTCGTCTATACAGAAGTGCTTAGTAAGTGCTTGTCGTCTGAATGGCTGCTGGGAGGGGAGACCTGGCGTCAGTGCCAAAATTCCCGACAGCCATTGCCACACTCCCTGCTGCTCCATCCTCAGGGACTGGGCTCAGTACCACAAAGGGTGAGGCTGGGGGAACATGTCAGCACCAGTGCCCAGGCTAGGGAGGGGAATGACTCTTAGGAATGTTCTGGGCCAGGCAGGAGGAATTTGGGGGAGGCCCCAAGCTCCGCAGCAGGCTCTGGTTTGAATGGTGACCCAGAAGGGCTGGGTGCACTGTAGCATGTGGGGTGCTGTTATCTCCCACAAATATTTTGGTTCTGTTGCTTTCCCAGGAGCTGTGCTCAAAGGCAGGAAAACTGATGGACGGCCTCCCCATGGTCTCTCTAGCCTTTGCCAGGATTATATTTGCTTATTAAGAGCCGATCACACAGTGTGAGATACTGGTTAGAGGAAGGGTTGGGGCAAACGCCAGGACCCCTCCCCACAAAACACTCAAAGAATGAGAGGCTGCAATTCATGGGGGCTGGAGTGCGGGGCCATCCATGAGGCAGGAGGCTCCTCTGGGTCCAGGGACAGGGGAGGCTGGGTAGACCGGAGGGAGGGTAGCTGGCGAGGACAGATGCTGGGCGCTGATACCGAGTCCTAGTGAACGGCCCAGAGACACGGGGTGCGGGGAGGGCAGGCAGGGGGGCGTTTCTCACCCAGAGCTGGTCATCGTTTCCCGGGGGGCTCTTCTTGATGAAGGCTCCATAGTAGGTGGCAATGTTGCGGTGATGAGAGTATTTTTTCAGCATGTTGATCTCCTGTTTGATCTCTTCTTCCTCATCCTAGGCAAATGGGAGGAGCTGAGCCCTGAGACTCCCCCCACACTCCCTTCTCGGTGGTCCAACCCTCCCACTGCCCAGATCCACTCCCTACCTCGGTGACATCCATGACCTTGATGGCAGCCAGCTGCCCAGTCTTGACATGCCGACCCTGCAGGACAGAGGGATCTGAGTCTATGCTCAGAGAGCGGAACGTTCTGAGGGCTTGACTCTGGGAGACACAGCTTTTGACTGTTTTCTGTCTTACAAAGTGCCCTTTGGCTGGGCGCCATGGCTCACGCCTGTAATCCCAACACTTTGGGAGGCTGAAGCAGGCGGATCACTTGAGACCAGGAGTTCGAGACCAGCCTGGCCAACATGGAGAAACCCCATCTCTACTAAAAATACAAAAATGATCCAGGTGTGGTGGCGGGCGCCTGTAGTCCCAGCTACTCAGGAGGCTGAGGCAGAATCGCTTGAACCTGGGAGGCAAGCCAAGACCAGGCCACTGCACTCCAGCCTGGGGGACAAAGCGAGACTCTGTCTCAAAAAAAAAAATAAATAAATAAAAATAAAGTACCCCTCATTGTGGCTACACACCTCGGTGAACGTGCTGCTCATGGGAGTGGACAGAGGCAGAGCGCTCCTGAGCCATCATGGTCAACAGAAAAAACCACCTACAGTGGACTTCCAAGTTACAGGCTCAATAAAGGTGAAGGGTCTCCTCCCAGAAAAACTCAAGACAGATGAGTCAGAAACACTTAGGTTCTGTTCCAGCCTCTCTGGCTTGGACTTTACAGTCTGAAAGTCAGAGCAGGGCGGGAAAGATACCTCTTCATCCTAATGCAGGATGGAGGGAGGAGGAGGAGGAGGCTGGGGAGGGAGGGGCTTTGCCTCACCCTCTTCTCCTAAGCAAGACAAAATGTTGGGGTGCTTGCCTGACTCACCAACTCTGGACAGGAGGCCTCTCCTAGAATCAACTTCACCCACACAGCTTTTTATTCTTGTCGATAGGGAAAGAGCAGAGACAGAGCTGAGATTTTAGGGAACTTAGAGAAACACAGAGGGGCCAGCTAACTGGTTGGCTAATGCTCCCGCCACCGTCACCAGTCCGAGCGGGAAAAAACTTCCTCTTCGAGTGTGTCCCAGTCATTGACCTCCTCCCCCAACATCCTTCTGAAATTCCTAGTGGGAGCATCTAAGGCTTGGAGAGGAAAGCCCAAAGGCTTCCTGGGGAGCAGCGGAGTGGAGGAAGGCGGCCCCTCGTGGGGATGGATTGGCTTTGCCAGCCCACGGGTTATTTTTAACCTTAGCCATTCAAGACCCCAAGTCCAGAGACGCAGAAGCACATGGCACCACTATTCCCATGGCAACAACAAGGCAAGAGATTGCGGGTGGGGTGTCTGTTTCCCCAAAGTTTGCAAGAGAAGGAGCGTAAGAGAAGGGCAGGTGGTCTCAGTGACACAGGAAACACGGGGCTAGAGATGCAGAAGAGACTTGTGGCAGTATCAAGCACTCTGTCTGGAGATGAAAAAGCCACGGGTCCCAGGGGCTCCAGTAAGAGGCAGCATTCACCCTGAGCATCCTCACTCCCCGCTGGAGCGGCTCCCCCCATGCAAATGTGAGCAGGGGTCAGGCCACCTCACTCCCCGCTGCAGCGGCTCCCCCCATGCAAATGTGAGCAGTGGTCAGGCCACCTCACTCCCCGCTGCAGCGGCTCCCCCCATGCGAATGTGAGCAGTGGTCAGGCCACCTCACTCCCCGCTGCAGCAGCTCCCCCCATGCGAATGTGAGCAGTGGTCAGGCCACACGGGAGGGCTGGGCTGGCCAACCTAAAAGCTACCATCGGTGGCTGAGAACATGCCACTTCTGTCAGGGACAGAGGCAGCTCAAAAGCAGAAAGCCTGAGCTCTGGCTCCAGCAGGCCAGCTGTGGGAGCAGAGGCCACTTCCCCTCTGCAGAAGGCCACCCATTAGGTCCCACTACCTCAAAGTCCTGGGTCTCTTTGTGGTCCGGGGAGAGGCCAAACCCACACCTCTGGCCTTAGCGCTCTCTGAATCCCAGGAGAGTTCTGACACACAAGGCCGTATGCCCTTCCGCCTGCTCTCACTGCTGCAAGCCACCCTTCCTGGCTTCCGGCCTGTTCCCACCACGTCCGGGACTGGCTCTGCACTCAGGCAGGGAGAGGCATCAACAGTGCCTCCTCCTGGGTGCTCTTTCCTCTCCCCTCTCTACCTTTCCAGGGACTCTGGCATCTCCCATAGCCCCCCTCAGACCTGCAGACCAGGAACCTACTTCCTTCCACTCCTCCCAAGAGTGCCCTGCAGATGTGGAGGTCACACTTCCGCACCATTCGTCTCACCTTGTACACCTGTCCGTAGGTTCCATTGCCGACCACCTCCACAAGCTCAAAGATCCCAGCAGGGTCCTAGGGGCATGGGACAGGAGGGAGACAGAAGAATACTGCGTCAGCACTTTAGAAAAGGATTACAGAGCTAGAGAGGGGGAAAGTGGTATCCAGTCAAGATATGAGAGTGAACACCAGTATATCACGAGGGCACGCAGTGGGAACCCTGGTGGCTGGTTGCCCTTTCCCTGGATTAGTTCAGAGTGAACGTTCTATGGGAAAAGTTGGAAGAAGTGAGTGGCCGGGCGCGGTGGCTCACGCCTGTAATCCCAGCACTTTGGGAAGCCGAGGCGGGCAGATCACAAGGTCAGGAGATCGAGACCATCCTGGCTAACATGGTGAAACACCGTCTCTACTAAAAATACAAAAAATTAGCTGGGCGTAGTGGCAGGCGCCTGTAGTCCCAGCTACTCGGGAGGCTGAGGCAGGAGAATGACGTGAACCCGGGAGGCGGAGGTTGCAGTGAGCCGAGACTGTGCCACTGCAGTCCAGCCTGGGCGACAGAGCAAGACTCCATCTCGGGGAAAAAAAAAAAAATAGAAGTGAAAGAACGTGGAAGTCAGAGCCCAGATAGCTTTTCAAAGACATGTTCCCGGCCGGGCGCGGTGGCTCAAGCCTGTAATCCCAGCACTTTGGGAGGCCGAGGCGGGCGGATCACGAGGTCAGGAGATCGAGACCATCCTGGCTAACACAATGAAACCCCGTCTCCACTAAAAAAATACAAAAAAAATTAGCCGGGCGTGGTGGCGGCGCCTGTAGTCCCAGCTACTCGGGAGGCTGAGGCAGGAGAATGGCGGGAACCCGGGAGGCGGAGCTTGCAGTGAGCCGAGATCGCGCCACTGCACTCCAGCCTGGGTGACAGAGCGAGACTCCGCCTCAAAAAAAAAAAAAAAAAAAAAAAGACATGTTCCCGATTTCAAATCCACTGAGAAACTGCGTCTGTATCCTCATCTGCAAAATGAGGGTGCCCGAGAACCTGCCTCTGGGGTTGGTACTCACATTTTAAGTGGAGAAATGCCCATCAAATGCTTCAGATGGTTCCTGGCACCAGAGTGTGAGCCCAATAAAAGTTAATGACCATTATTATTATCTTTCTTTTTTTTTTTTTTTTTTTTTGAGACGGAGTCTGGCTCTGTCGCCCAGGCTGGAGTGCAGTGGCCGGATCTCAGCTCACTGAAAGCTCCGCCTCCTGGGTTTACACCATTCTCCTGCCTCAGCCTCCTGAGTAGCTGGAACTACAGGCGTCTGCCACCTCGCCCGGCTAGTTTTTTGTATTTTTTAGTAGAGATGGGGTTTCACCGTGTTAGCCAGGATGGTCTCAATCTCCTGACCTCATGATCCACCCGTCTCGGCCTCCCAAAGTGCTGGGATTACAGGCTTGAGCCACTGCGCCTGGCCTATCTTACTTCTTAAAAGCAGGGATGAGGAAAGCTAGCAGGGAACAGGAATTTGAGGGCCACCATCCTTTTGTCCTTCCCTCTTCCCAGTCCCCCTGACACTGAGGGCTTCCAGGCCAGGGTTTGAGCAATCGGGAGCAGAGGGACCTGGAGGGAGGGAGTGAGCAGGTGATGGTGAGAAAGGGCCTCTGAGAGGGGAGAACTTTCCGTTCCTACTTTTCTGAGCCAAGCAGTACCAGGAGGAGAGGGCCTGAAGGGCTCGAACAAAGCCGCTAAAGAGGCTCATCCTGCCCCTGGGCCAAGAGCAGGCAGGCCTGGCCTCAGTAACACAGCTGCTGTCGGAGGCCACCCGCACCCTCCTGGCAGAACTTTTTTTTTTTTTTTTTTTTTGAGAGAAAGAAGTTGGGAGGTGGAGCTGCAAGCTGAAGAGACACATAGACCAGTACTGTCCACACTCCTGCACCTCCTGCAGAATGATGGCTCTTTTTTTTTTTTTCTTTTGAGTCTGGGTCTAACTCTGTCACCCAGGCTGGATGCAGTGGTACAATCATAGCTCACTGCAGCCTCAGTCTCCTGGGCTCAAGCAGTCCTCCCACCTCAGCCTCCCAACACATTAATATTATAGGCATAACCCAGCATGCACAGCTAAAAAAAATATTTAATAGGTGTAAAACACAGTAGGATCCACAGGAAAGAGAGGTGCTATCACTGCAGTGCGGACGGCTAACAAGAGGTCTTCCTGACCCTGAGAGCTGGAAGTAACATGAAAAAAGTCATCTCATCCATCTTCAGTTCTAGACTAGAGGCTCAAAGACCACAGAGTTCCCCACAGCGCTGCCCAACAGAAGAATTCATCCACTCTGAGGCCTCTGAACTGCCTGCTGCGAAGTCCTTCCTTGAATCAAACTAGTTCTTTCTGAGATGGAGGGAGACAGGAAAAAGGACCTATGGTCATAATTTTCTGAACACTCCTAATCTAAGAGGGAAAATACCGTGGGCCTGTTAGAGCTGTAATGATCTGTCACCATCAACTCAAATTACTGTAAGTACATTTTAATTTTGTAACCTTGACTCCCTAACTGTCTCCTTCCCCCATGTTTGGGTGGCACTGAGGGATGAAGGAATATTTGAGGTCAGACACCCTGGGTTCAGATATCGACATTTAATGGGTTTCAAGTTGGTTTCCTGAAAACTCCTACTGGAAAGGGTGATTCAGAGAAGCAAGATGGGGTCCCGCACGTGACACTCTGGTTGTGATCTCTTACCCTCTCCCCACCCAGATGCTCCATGTTTCAACAGCAGCACCCCTTTCCCACCACGGTCTAGTCTCTGCCTAATCCTCCTCCTCCTCCCTTTTCTGTGTCGCAGCCACCCCGTCCTTTCTCCCTTCAAAATGTGCCTGGCTTGTCTGCCACCTCAGACCAATCCCTCATGTCCTCCCTCCTGGAGCTCTTGCCTCCCCATGTCTTCCTTCTGCTGCCACTGATTTAACTCTTCCAAAATGGTGCTTTCCTGATTTTACTCTTCTGCCCAGAACTGGTAGCGGGGCTCCCCAGTGCTTAGAGAGTCCCAACACCTCAGCCTGATATTTAGCAATGCCCCGTTATTATTCAACCACTAAATATCTTCTGAGTGAGTGCCTCCATTTGCTCTGCACTGGGCGAAACCCTAAGCAGAGAAAACCTGTAACGTAATCGTATCTCATTTCATTCATCCATTACGTATTTCTTGAGCACAAACTATGTAATAACTCCCAAATTAGACACAAAAGGGAGCTCACCGATACATGAGAAATAGAAAACTTTATAATTGTATAGATTGGCCAAGTACTCAAATATAAAAATGTGGCAGTCTACAATTATGTATCACAACAGCAGCTGAAAGCACGAAAGTCGCTGAGACAGGGCTTGGTGTGGCAGAAAGAGCACGGGAGAAGGGTTTTCAACTCTGGCATTAGTCGTGTGTCTCTGTGCAAGTATTTAACTGTTTGAGGCCTTGTTCCCCTCCCACAAGCTAAGAGGGGGTTGGACTGTGTAAAAAGTCCACTTTAGGGTTGGGCATGGTGGCTCATGCCTGCAATCCCTGCACTTTGGGAAGCTGAGGAGGGTGGATCATCTGAGGTTAGGAGTTCGAGACCAGCCTGGCCAACATTGTGAAACCCCATTTCTACTAAAAAAATACAAAAATCAGCTGCGTGTGTTGGTGGGCACCTGTAAACCCAGCTACTTGGGAGGCTGAGGCAGGAGAATTACTTGAACTCAGGAGGCGGAGGTTGCAGTGAGCCGAGATCGCGCTGCTGCACTCCAGCCTGGGTGAAAGAGTGAGACTCCTTATCAAAAAAGAGAAAAGAACAGAAAACGAAAAAGAGCAGCAAAGACCATGCTGTGCTGTGGGAGAGTGGTCTGGGTTTGAATGTTGAATTGGGGATGTTGCTATGGGAGAGTGGTGACAACGTGCTAGCGGCCCTAGCTCCCTCTCAGCACCTCCTCGGCTTCAGCATCCACTCTGGGAGCGCTTGAGGAGCCCTTCAGCTCGCCGCTGCACTGTGGGAGCCCCTCTCTGGGCTGACCGAGGCCGGAGCCGGCTCCCTCTGCTTGCAGGGAGGTGTGGAGGGAGAGTCGTGGGTGGGAACTGAGGCTGCGCACAGAGCTCGCAGGCCAGTGCGAGTTCCCGGTGGGTGTGGGCTGGGTGGACCCTGCACTTGGAGCAGCCGGCTGGCAACGCGGGCCCTGGGCAGTGAGGGGCTTAGCACCTGGACGGGCAACTGAGGAGGGTCTGCCAGGTCCCCCAGCACTGCAGCCTGCCATGCCCAAGTCTCACCCCCACAACGCCGTGGGCTCCCACACAGCCTGAGCCTCCCCTGACGGGTGCTGCCCCCTGTTCCGCGGTGCCCAGTACCATCCACCGCCCAAGGGCTGAGGACTGTGGGCGGCCGCACGGGACTGAAAGGCAGCTCCGCCTGCAGCTCAGCATCCACCAGGCGAAGCCAGCTGGGCTCCTGACTTGGGTGGGGACTTGGAGAACTTTTATGTCTAGCTGGAGGATTGTGTATGCACCAATCAGCACTCTGTGTCTAGCTTGGGGTTTGTGGATGCACCAATCAGCACTCTATGTATAGCTCAGGGATTGTAAACGCACCAATCACCACCCTGTGTCTAGCTCAAGGTTTGTAAACACACCAATCAGTGCTCTGTGTCTAGCTAAAGGATTGTAAATGCACCAATCAGCACTCTGTCTAGCTCAGTGATTGTAAACGCACCAATCAGCACTCTGTCAAAATGGACCAATCAGCTCTCTGTAAAACGGATCAATCAGCTCCCTGTAAAACGGACCAATCAGCAGGATGTGGGTGGGGTCAGATAAGGGAATAAAAGCAGGCTGCGGGAGCCAGCAGTGGCAACCTGCTCAGGTCCCCTTTCCACACTGTGGAAGCTTTATTCTTTCGCTCTTCGCAATAAATCTCGCTGCTGCTCACTCTTTGGGTCTGCACTGCCTTTATGAGCTGTAACACTCACTGCAAAGGTCTGCAGCTTCACTCCTGAAGCCAGCGAGACCACGAACCTACCAGAAGGAAGAAACTCCGTACATATCTGAACATCTAAAGGAACAAACTCCGGACACACCATCTTTAAAAACTATAACACTCACCGCGAGGGTCCACGGCTTCATTCTTACAGTCAGTGAGACCAAGAACCCACCAATTCTGGACACAGTGGGAGAGCAGTCTGGGTTTGAATGTTGGACTGGGGATAAGGATACACAGGTACATTCTATTGGGCAGTTAGAAACAAGGATCTGTAAATACAATTTACAGACATTTGTGAGTGTGAGAGTTGGAGATACAAACAAGATATCCAGGGAGAGTGTGAATGGCCACAGGCAACACATGAGAGCAGCAAAATAGACGCCAGAAGAGGAGATGGTCATGGAGGCTGCAGGGGGGATAAGGGGAGAGTGATGGCCTCGAATGCGGCAGAGCAGCCAGAGGGCACTGAAAAAAATCCCACTGACCTCAGCAGCTAGGAAACCACTGGGAACTGCCATTGTGTGAGCAGAGGGCAGACAGCGGGGGCTGGAGGAGACGGGTGTGCTGAGGAAATGAGGGCAGCACCCTTTCTGGAGAAGTCTAACCTTGAGAGGAAGGGGGGAAATCAGATGACAGAGCTGGCAGCAAAGTCAGACAATACGGTTTTCAAAATAGGGAAGATCGTTCATGATTATGGAAGGGAAGAAGCCAAAAAGGGTGGATGTTTGAGGAGTTGATTTTTCTTTTGATTTTGAGACAGAGTCTCTCTCTGTCACCGAGGCTGGAGTGCAGTGGCATGATCTTGGCTCACTGCAACCTCCACCTCCTGGGTTCAAGCGATTCTCCTGCTTCAGCCTTCTGAGTAGCTGGGATTACAGACATGCACCACCACACCTGGCTAATTTTTGTATTTTTAGTAGACACGGGGTTTCACCATGTTGGTCAAACTGGTCTCAAAGTCCTGACCTCGTGACCCACCCGCCTCGGCCTCGCAAAGTGCTGGGATTACAGGCATGAGCCACTGCGCCCAATTTTTGTATTTTTTATGGAGACGGGGTTTCACCATGTCGCCCAGGCTGGTCTCGAATCCTGAGCTAAACAGATCCACCTGCCTTGGACTCTCAAACTGCTGGGATTACAGGGGTGAGGCACCATGCCTGACTCTGTCCATTCTTTTTTTTTTTTTAGACTTAGTCTCATTCTGTTGCCCAGGCTAGATAGAGTGCAGTAGTGCGATCTGAGCTCACTGCAACCTCCACCTCCTGGGTTCAAGTGATTCTCTTGCCTCAGTCTCCTGAATAGCTGGAATTACAGGTGCCCACCATCACACTTGGCTGATTTTTTGGTATTTTAGTAGAGACAGGATTTCACCAGTCTCGAACTCCTGACCTCAGGTGATCCACCCACCTCGGCCTCCCAAAGTGCTGGGATTACAGGAGTGAGCCACCGCACCCAGCCTGTCCATTCTTTTGACTGGAGTCATCCTACTAGGTATGAAGTGGTATCTCATTGTGGTTTTGAATTGTATTTCCCCAGGAGGCTGAGGCAGGAGGATCCTGTAAATCCAGAATTCGAGGCTGCACTGAGCTATGACCATGCCACTGTACTCCAGCCTAAGCAACAGTAAGATTGCCTCCCTACCCCATCTAGAAAAGGATGGACAGTCAAAGGCGTTGAAGAGGGCATTGGAGAAGCTGAAACTGTCATACACTGCTGCTGGGAATGTAGAATGGTACAGCCACTTTGGAAAACAGTTTGACAGTTCCTCAAATGTTAAACAATGAGTTATCGTATCACCCAGCCATTTCACTTCTAGGTAGATACTCAAGAAAAGTGAAAACATATATCCATACAAAAATATGTAGATGGATGCCCACAGCAGGATTATTAATAACCAAAAAGTAGAAACAACCCAAATATCCATCAACTGATGAATAGATACATGTGGTATATCTACATAATAGAATTATATTGGTAATAAAAAGAAATGACGACCAGGTGTGGTGGCTCATGCCTATAACCCCAGCGCTTTGGGAGGCTGAGGTGGGAGGATCACTTGAGGTCAAGTGGTTTGAGATTGCTTGGCAGGTTTGAGACCAACCTTGGCAAGATAATAAGACCCCATCTCTACAAAACAATTTTTTAAATTAGTGAGGCATGGTGGCATGCACCTGTAGTCCCAGCTACATGGGAGGCTGAGGTGGAAGGATCCCTCGGGCCCAGGAGCTGAAGGCAGGAGTGACCTATGATAGCACCACTGCACCCCAGCCTGGGTGACAGAGTGAGTGAGACTTTGCCTCTAAAAAAAAAAAAAAAAAAAAAAAGGGAATAAACTACTGCTAGGGCCGGGCGCGGTGGCTCAAGCCTGTAATCCCAGCACTTTGGGAGGTCGAGACGGGCGGATCACGAGGTCAGGAGATCGAGACCATCCTGGCTGACACAGTGAAACCCCGTCTCTACTAAAAAATACAAAAAAACTAGCCGGGCGAAGTGGCGGGCGCCTGTAGTCCCAGCTACTCGGGAGGCTGAGGCAGGAAAATGGCGTGAACCCGGGAGGCGGAGCTTGCAGTGAGCCAAGATCACGCCACTGCACTCCAGCCTGGGTGGCAGAGCGAGACTCTGTCTCAAAAAAAAAATAAAAAATAAATAAAAAAAAAAAAAAAAACTACTGCTAGATGTTGCAACATGGATGAACCTTGAAAACATTATGTTTAATGAAAGAAGCTAGTCACAAAAGGCCACATATTATGTGGCTACATTTATTTGTAATGTCCAGAATAGGCAAATCCAAAAAAATGAAAAGTAGATTAGTGGTTGCCAGGGGCTGGGAGGAAGGGGAAAATGGGTAATGACTGCTAACGCATACTGGGTTTCATTTGGGGATAATGAAAAGGTTCTGAAATTAGATAGTGAAGATGGTTGCATAAGTCTGTAAGTATACCAAAAACCACGTTAAAATATTTTATTTTAAGTTTTGTTGGTTTGTTTCTTGAGACAGGGTCTCACTTTGTTGCTGAGGTTGGAGTGCAGTGGTGTGATCTCAGCTCACTGCAACCTCCGCCTCCTGAGCTCAAGCAATCCTCCTGCCTCAAACTCCTAAGTAGCTGGGACTACAGGTGCACACCACCACACCTGGCTAATTTTTATATTTTTTGTAGAGATGGGGTTTCACTATGTTGCCCAAACTGGTCTTGAACTTCTGAGTTCAAGTGATCTGCCCGCCTTGGCCTCCCAAAGTGCTGGCATTACAAGCATGAGCCACCACACTTGGCCTAAAATATTTTTAAAGGGTAAACTTTATGGTATGTAAATTATATTTCAATAAACCTGTTATTAAAAATAATAATCCTTCAATATCACTAGTAATAGGAGAAATGCAAATCAAAACCCAATGAGATAGCATCTCACCCCAGTTAAAGGGTTATCATCAAAAGACAAAAAGGCTGGGCATAATGGCTCACACCTGTAACTGTAATCCCAGCACTTTGGGAGGCTGGGGTGGAAGGATCACTTGAGCCCAGGAGTTCAAGACATGCCTGGGCAACATAGTGAAACCACTCCTCTACAAAAAATAAAATAGTCTTTAAAAAAAAAAAGGCCGGGCGCGGTGGCTCATGCCTGTAATCCTAGCACTTTGGGAGGCCGAGGCGGGCGGATCATGAGGTCAGGAGATCGAGACCATCCTGGCTAACACGGTGAAACCCCGTCTCTACTAAAAATTACAAAAAAAAATTAGCCGGGTGTGGTGGCGGGCGCCTGTAATCCCAGCTACTCAGGAGGCTGAGGCAGGAGAATGGTGTGAACCCTGGAGGGGGACCTTGCAGTGAGCCACTGCACTCCAGCCTGGGCGACAGAGTGAGACTCTGTCTCAAAATAAATTAAAATAAATAAATACATACATACATACATAAATATAAAATAAAAATGAATAAATACAAATAAAATAATTTTTAAAAGACAAAAAAAAAAAAAAGAGATGCTGCCAAGGATATAGAGAAAGGGGAACTCTTACACTGTTGGTGGGAATCTAAATTAGTACAGCCTCTATGGACAACAGCATGCAGGTTCCTCAAAAAACTGAAAATAGAACTATCATAAGATTAGGAAATGCCACTGCTGGGTATATATCCAAAAGAGAAAAAACTGTCAGGTACAGTGGCCCACACCTGTAATGTGAGCACTGTGGGAGAAAGAGGCAGGAGGATTACTTGAGTTCAGGAGTTAGAGACCACCCTGAGCAACACGGCGAGACCCTGTCTCTACAAAAAGTACAAAAAATTAGCTGGACGTGGTGGTATGCACCTGTAGTCCCAATTACTTGGGAGGCTGAGGCACAATTGGTTGACCCTGGAGGTGGAAGTTACAGTGAGCCGAGATCGTGCCACTGCACTCCAGCCTGGGTGATAGGAGTTAAACCCTGCCTCAAAAATAAATAAATAACTATTTAAAAATTAAAAAATTAGGCCGGGAGTGGTGGCTCACACCTGTAATCCCAGCACTTTGGGAGGCCAAGGCAGGCGGAACACGAGGTCAGGAGATCGAGACCATCCTGGCTAACATGGTGAAACCCCGTCTCTACTAAAAATACAAAAAGATTAGCCAGGTGTGGTGGCGGGCGCCTGTAGTCCCAGCTACTTGGGAGGCTGAGGCAGGAGAATGGCATGAACCCGGAAGGCAGAGCTTGCAGTGAGCCGAGATCGCGCCACTGCACTCCAGCCTGGGTGACAGAGCGAGACTCCGTCTCAATAAATAAATAAATAAATAAATAAATAAATAGCCAGGTGTGGCAGTGTGCACCTGTGCTACCAGCTCTTAGGAGGCTGAGGTGGGAGGACTGCTTGAGCCCAGGAGGTTCAGGCTGCATGCAGTCAGTCATGATCATGCCACTGCACTCCAACCTGGGCAACAGAGTGAGACCCTGCCTCAAAAAAAAAGAAAAAAAAAAAAACAAGAAATCAGTACATGGAAGAGACATCTATACTCCTATATTTATTGTAGCACTAGCCAAGATATAACAGCCAAGATATAGAGTTAAATTAAATAAATGCATACAGAAAATATTGCATATATATATGGAATGGTATATGGAATATGGATGGAATGTTATTCGGTCATAAAAAGTAATGAAATCGGTTCACCTGCAGCAACATGGATGAGCCCAGAGGATATTCTGTTAAGTGAAATACACCAGGCATAGAAAGACAAACATTACATGCACTCTCTCATATGTGGGGACTAGAAAGAGCTGGTCTCAAGGAGGTGGACAGCAGAACGGGGGTTGCCAGAAGCTGAGAAGGGCAGGGGGATGAAGACAGGCTGGTTAATGGATTCAGAAATACAGGTGGATAGAAGAAATACTAGAAGGTTCTAGTGTTTGACAGCACAGTAGGGTAACCACAGTTATAAATACTTTATTGTAAATTTAAAAAGAGCTAGAGGAGGGTCGGGCGTGGTGACTCACGCCTGTAATCCCAGCACTTTTGGAGGTCGAGGGTGGATCACCTGAGGTCAGGAGTTTGAGACCAGCCTGGCCAATTGGGTGAAACCCCATCTCTACTAAAAATACAAAAAGTAGCTGGGCGTGCTGGCGCATGCCTGTAGTTCCAGCTACTTGGGAGGCTGAGGCAGAAGAATCACCTGAACCTGGAAGACGGAGGTTGCAGTGAGCCGAGATCATGCCATTGCACTCCAGCCTGAGCAACAGAGCAAGACTCTGTCTAAAGATAAAATAAAAATTAAAAATTAAAAACAAGAGCTAGAAGGTATGGAATGTTCTCAACAAAATCAAATAAGTGTTTGAGGTAATGGATAGCCAAATTACACTGACTTAATCATTATACATAGTATGCATGTATCAAAACATCACATATTCCATCAATATGTATAATTATGTATCAATTACTTTTTTTTTTCTTTTTTGGAGACAGAGTCTCACTGTCACCCAGGCTGGAGTGCAATGGTGCCATCTCGGCTCACTGCCAACTCCGCCTTCCAGATTAAAGCGATTCTCCTGCCTCAGCCTCAAGAGTAGCTGTGATTACCAGCCTCGCAACTAGCTGTGACCACCATACCTGGCTAATTTTTGTAATTTTAGTAGAGATGGGGTTTTGCCATGTTGGCCAGGCTGGCCTCAAACTCCTAACCTCAGGTGATCCACCCACCTTAGCACCCCAAAGTGCTGGGATTATAGGCGTGAGCCACTGCACCTGGCCCAATTTTTAAAAATTTTAATTATTAGTATTTTTTAGAGCTGGGTCTCACTATGTTGCCCAGGCTGGTCTCAAACTCCTGGGCTCAAGTGATCCTCCTGCCTCAGCCTCTCAAAGTGTTGGGATTACAAGCGTGAGCCACTGTACCTGACCGTGTATCTTTTTTTTTAACGCATTTTTAAAAATCCTAAGATGCAGGACACGGTGGCTCATACCTGTAACCCTGAGATTACAGGTATGAGCCACTCAGGAGACTGAGATAGGAGGACCACTTGAGCCTAGGAGGAGGTTGAACCTCCGGTGAGTTGTGGCCATGCCACTTCACTCCAGCCTGGATGACAGAGCAAGACCTTGGCAAACAAAACAAAACAAAACAAAACAAAACAAAACAAACAAACAAAAATCCTAAGAGCACCTTCTGTAGTGTTTAGTTTATTATCTATCTATCTATCTATCTATCTATCTATCTATCTATCTATCTATCTATTTTGAGACAGAGTTCGCTCTGTTGCCCAGGCTGGCATGCAGTGGCGCGATCTGGGTTCACTGCAAGCTCTGCCTCCTGGGTTCACGCCATTCTTCCGCCTCAGCCTCCCAAGCAGCCGGGACTACAGGCGCCCGCCACCACGCCCTGGCTAATTTTCTGTATTTTTAGTAGAGATGGGGTTTCACCATGTTGGCCAGGATGGTTTCGATCTCCTGACCTCGTGATCCGCCTGCCTTGGCCTCCCAAAGTGCTGGGATTACAGCGTGAGCCATCGCGCCCGGATTATTCTTGGATTATCATTTTAAATAGTCTCGCTCTGTGTTATTAGATGAGATCACAATTCACTGCAGCCTTGACCTCCTGGGCTCAAATGATCCTCCCACCTCAGCTTCCTGAGCAGTTGTGATCACAGGTACAGACCACAATACCTAGCTAATTTTTAAAACTTTTTTACATATGCAGTCTCATTATGTGGACCAGGTTGGTCTCAAACTCTAGGGCTCAAATGATCCACCTGCCTCGGCCTCCCAAAGGTCTGGGATTACACATGTGCACCACCGTGCCTAGACAATAAGTTATTATTAATGACAGATTCTATTCTAAGAAAGCTACCCTACTAATATAAGCTTGGTGTAGTGGGTCACACCTGTAATCCCAGAACTTTGTGAGGTGGGCGGATCACCTGAGGTCAAGAGTTCAAGACAAGCCTCACCAACATGGTGAAACCCCATCTCTACTAAAAGTTAAAAATTAGGTTTTGCATTTTACTTGGGAGACAGAGGCTTGCTTAAACTTGAGGCGGAGGTTGCCCAGATTGTATCACTGCACTTAAGCCTGGGCGACACAGTGAGACTCTGTCTAAACAACAACAACAACAAAAAAGCAAGCTACCCTACTAATATGGAAAAGAATCTATAAAGTGCTTCTCATCTAATAACACATATTTAAAAATTCCAAGATAGGCCGGGTGCGATGGCTCACGACTGTAATCCCAGCACTTTGGGAGGCCAAGGCGGGTGGATCACGAGGTCAGAAGATTAAGACCACCCTGGCTAACACGGTGAAACCCTGTCTCTACTAAAAAAGAAATACAAAAAATTAGACAGGCGTGGGGGCAGGCGCCTGTAGTCCCAGCTACTTGGGAGGCTGAGGCAGGAGAATGGCGTGAACCCGGGAGGTGGAGTTTGCAGTAAGCCGAGATCCTGCCACTGCACTCCAGTAAGACTCCATCTCAAAAAATAAATAAATAAATTCCAAGACAAACACAGTAGACAATAAAATATTCATATGATTAAAAGTTAGATAATTTTTTTTTTTTTTTTTTTAGACAGAGTCTTGCTCTTGTCGCCCAGGCTGAGTGCAATGGTGCGATCTCAGTTCACTGCAACCTCTGTCTCCCAGTTCAAACTATTCTCTTGCCTCAGCCTCCTGAGTGGCTGGGATTACAGGTGCGCCACCATGCCCAGCTAATTTTTGTATTTTTAGTAGAGACAGGGTTTCACCGTGTTTGACCAGGATGGTCTTGAACTCCTGACCTCAGGTGATCTGCCCACCTCAGCCTCCCAAAATGCTGGGATTACAGGCTTGAGCCACCACGCCCGATCTAGTTTTTTGTTTTTTAATTAAGATGCAGTGTTGCTCTGTCACCCAGGCTGGAGTACAGCGCCAGAATCATGGCTCACTGCAGTCTCAGACTGCTGTGCTTAAGCAATCCTACTTTCAGCCTCCCAAGCAGCTGGGACTACAGGCATGTGCCATCATGTCTGGCTACTTTTCTGGTGTGTGTAGAATCAGGGTCTCACTATGTTGCTCACAATTTGGTTTCTTATTCTTGGCTCTGCTGCTAATAGGCTGTGTGTTTAAGGACCAGTCACTTAACTTCTCTAAGTTCCCTTTCAGTAAGATAGCTTTTTTTTTTTTTTTTTTGAGACAGAGTCCCACTGTGTCACCAGGCTAGAGTTCGGTGGCGTGATCTCAGCTCACTGCAACCTCCGACTTCCTGGTTCAAGCGATTCTCCTGCCTCAGCCTGCCAAGTAGCTGGGACTACAGGTGCCCGCCACTTCGCCCGGCTAATTTTTTGTATTTTTAGTAGAGACGGGGTTACACCATGTTGGCCAGGATGGTCTCGATCTCCTGACCTCGTGGTCCGCCCGTCTCGGCCTCCCAAAGTGCTGGGATTACAGGCGTGAGCTACCGCGCCCGGCCCGAAAACAGAATTTCTAACTCTATGATTCCAAATGCTCAGGTCCACATTCCACAAGGCTGCCAACCTAATGACTATTTATTTCTTCCTGTTGTGTGCCAGAAACTGTGCTAAGCTGGGGAGTACAACAGTGAGTAACTGAAGCAGTCCCTACCTTACTGGTGTTTACGTTCTGAGGAGACAGGCACACGTTAACAACCTCTACAATTAATTGTGTGATTATTGCTGTGGCATGTCTTTGTTTCCTTTCTTTCTTTCGTTGCATCTCAGATGCCGCAAACCAATGTATTGTTTCTTTTTTGAGACAGGGTCTCGCTCTGTCCCATAGGCTGGAGTGCAGTGGCACAACCATAGCTCACTGTAGCCTCCAACTCCTGGACTCAAGCGATCCTCCTGCCCCAGCCTACCAGGTAACTGGGACTACAAGCGCACACACCACTCTGCCTGGTTACTGGCTATTGTTTTTGGTAGAGACGGGTCTCCCTGTGTTGATCAGGCTGGTCTTGAACTTCTGGGCTCAAGCGATCCTCCTGCCTCAGTCTTCCCAAGTGCTGAGATTACAGGTGTAAGCCACCATGCCTAACCTATTTTAATGTTTTTTCCATAGATCACAATTTCATCATTTTTTTCTACGTAGCTGTTCCACATAGTGAAATTCATCCTTCTGAGAAAAAGGGGAGAAAAAAAAATCCTTGAAACTTTCCCCCTCTAGTCCAGCGTCTGGTTTATTTAAATACACATCTCCTGTAAAACAGAAAAGATAAAAAAGTAAAGATAAAAATAAAAAAGTATGGAGTGACATTCCTCCTGCTGCTGCCAAGTGTGTCTCTTGGACTGAAAAGGAGGAAGGTTGGTTTCGGTCTCGGAAAGAGCTCCGGTCTGTCTTATGTGCTGTGAAGTGCAGGGTGCCAAGAGAGCACACCTGACCGAGCCTGGGGAGCCAGGAAAAGGTTCTTTTGAAGAAGACGTATTCAAGCTGCGGTGGTCTACCCGCCTTTCCAGTACCCTCCTCTGAACAAGGAGTGCTGCAATCTGCCCCATCCTTCCGGTCTTGATCTTTACTACTTTAGGAGCTTGCCCATATCGGCCATCTCAGAGATCACCCTCACTGTCCACTCTCCCCATAGGCCTTCTTTTTTTTTTTTTTTGAGACGGAGTTTCACTCTTGTCGCCCAGGCTGGAGTCCAGTGGTGCGATTTCGGCTCACTGCAACCTCCACCTCCCGGGTTCAAGCGATTCTCCTGCTTCAGCCTCCCAAGTAGCTGGGATTACACCGCGCCCAGCCCCCATAGCCCTTTAATAATGACAGAGCTAGGCCGGGCGTGGTGGCTCACTCCTATAATCCCAGCACTTTAGGAGGCCAAGGCAGGCGGATCATTTGAGGTCAGGAGTTCAAGAGCAGCCTGACCAACATGGTGAAACCCTGTCTCTACTAAAAATACCAAAATTAGCTGGTGTGGTGGCACACACGTGTAATCCCCGCTACGTGGCAGGCTGAGGTAGGAGAATCTCTTGAACCCGGGAAGTGGAGGTTGCAGTGAGTCGAAATTGCACCACTGCACTCCAGCCTGGGTGACACAGCGAGACTCCATCTCAAAAATAGTAATAATAATAATGAGACAGTTAGCAATTTTTGAGCATTTTATTTGTTCCTGGTACTGCGGGGCACTTTAGAATTATAATCTCACATGACAAACTTTGAAGTGGGTACTACTGTTATATTCATTTCACAGGTGAAAAAGTTTACAACAATTAATGTCTTGCCCAGGATTACACACAGCTAGGAAGTGGTGGAGCCGAGATTTGACCTGAAAATGTGACCTCAAGGCCTGCAGTGTGCATTGCCTGGCTCATACCTCCTGTTGCCCAAAGGACCGTGTTTTCAACCATTTCTTCCCCTTTCTAGCCCCAGCAAAAGTTTAAGAGATGAGTTCCTGACCCCAGGGAGCCAGTCTAAGACTGAAGGAAAAAAGGGAACCTAAGGCAAACTTCCTCTTCAGCCACTTCAAATAAAAGGGAAGGCCGGGCGCGGTGGCTCACGCCTGTAATCCCAGCACTTTGGGAGGCCGAGGCGGACGGATCACAAGGTCAGGAGATCGAGACCACGGTGAAACCCCGTCTCTACTAAAAATACAAAAAACTAGCCGGGCGCGGTTGTGGGCGCCTGTAGTCCCAGCTACTCGGGAGGCTGAGGCAGGAGAATGGCGTGAACCCGGGAGGCGGAGCTTGCAGTGAGCCGAGATCGCGCCACTGCACTCTAGCCTGAGCGACAGAGCGAGACTCCGTCTCAAAAAAAAAAAAAAAACCAAACCAAACCAAAACAAAACAAAACAAAAAAAACAATTAAAGGGAAGACGTCAGACAGTGCATGGAGAGTCAAGGCTGGAGAGCTCATTATCATCTCAGGTAGAGGAAAGCAGAGGCCATGAGTGGGCAGAGCGGCCAGACTGTACACAGAGAGCACAGTAGACATGGAAGGAGAGGCCGTGGGAGCTGCAGGGGGAGACAGAAGCGGGACAGTGACCAGCTGACTCTAGCTATCCCCTGGTGTTACCATTAACCCAGAACCACCCTATGGTTCCAGTTCCAAGGAACTGTCTATGCTGCCATTCAGGTGCCTAGGTTCCAACAAGATTGTTTTTCTCTTTTTTTTCCTTGGCATGTGAAGTGAGGAGGATATTTTTTTGGTTTTTGTTTTGTGAGGCAGGGTCTTGCAATGTTGCCCAGGCTGGAGTGCAGTGGTGCAATCATAGCTCACTGCAGCCTCAACCTCTTGGGTTCAGGCAGTTCTCCCACCTCAGCTTCCTGAGTAGCTGGAACCACAAGCACTCACCATCATGCCCAGCTACTTTTTACAAACTTTTTTGTAGAGATAGGGGTCTCACTATGTTGCCCAGGCTGGTACTGAACTCCTGGGCTCAAGCAATCCGGCTGCCTTGGACACCCAAAGTGCTAGAATTACAGGTGTGAGCCACCACACCCTTTCAAGAAGGGTCTTGACTTTAAATAAAAAATATTGACAGTCTGGCACTGTGCTAAGTGTTTTACATGTACCAACCAATTTTTTTTTTTGAGACAGAGTCTCACGGTCGCCCAGGCTGGAGTGCAATGGCGTGATCTTGGCTCACTGCAACCTCCACCTCCTGGATTCAAGCAATTCTCCTGCCTCAGCCTCCCAGTAGCTAGGATTACAGGTGCCAGCCACCACACCAGGCTAATTTTTGTATTTTTAGTAGAGACAGGGTTCTGCCATGTTGGCCTGGCTGCTCTTGAACTCCTGACCTCAGGTGATCCACCTGCCTCGGCTTCCCAAAGTGCTGGGATTACAGGTGGGAGCCACCACGCCCGGCCCACACATCAACTAGTTTAATCCTCACCTAACTCCATGAGGTAGATATTATTATTACTGTCACTTTACACAGGAGGAAACAGGCTCAGGGAAGGTAAATAACTTGCTAAGGTCAAACAGCTATTTCAGTGGCAGAGCCAGGGTTTGAATGCATGTAGCTGGCTCCTGAGTCTCTGCTGCATCTACCCCTTTATTTGACTTAGCTGAACAGATTCCTTCCAACCCAACAAGCTAGACCACAACATCTCTATTAAACCTTTCACAGGGCTGAGCCTCAGCTCCACAAGTAGAACAGAAGCTCATTGAGGGCAGGAGCCATTTCTACGTGGTACTTGGGTATACACAGAATGAGAGTGAGGCAGCCTCGCACTGAGACGGGTGCCTGAATGAAAGCAGCAGTATTTTATCTGTGCAGCTCTGAATCTATAACACACACAAAACGACTGTTGTTGCATCGTGAGCATGTGGGGTAACGGTCTGCGGCTGCTTTGTCTCATTCACTAGAGCTTCTATTACTAAGCGCGTCTTATCTCCTCACGTTTTACGTATACTAAAATTGTGTAAAATCTTTGGTTGGGCCAGGCACAGTGGCTCACACCTGTAATCCCAGGACTTTGGGAGGCTGAGGCGAGTGGATATCCTGAGGTCAGGAGTTCGAGACCAGCCTGGCCCACATGGTGAAACTGTCTCTACTAAAAATACAGAAATTATCCGGGTGTGGTGGCGCGTGCCTGTAGTTCCAGCTACTAGGGAGGCTGGGGCAGGAGAATCACTTGAACCCGGGAGGCGGAGGTTACAGTGAGCTGAGATCGTGCCACTGCACTCCAGCCTGGGCAACAGAGTGAGACTCCCACTCAAAATAAATAAATAAATAAAAATCTTTGGTTGATGGAGAGGCTCTGGAAGACACCATAAAAGTGTTGGACTCAATTATTGAAGGGTGGGGCTCTGGGATAACAGACAGAGCCTCTTGTGTGTGTCAAAATAGATGTCGCCTGGCACTGTGCCCTGTGTTGTTTACAATGTATAATTATACATATTGCTTTGCTCAGATATGAAGAGCCAACAGTGATGTTAAGGCTGAAACTTGGTAGATGTCTTCTCTCTCATAGCTCCGCATACAATGCAAGGCAGTGGTCACACACCAGGCTGGCCCCGAGCAGCACATCCTCCTGATGCTGCACTCGCCTCACTAGGGAGCTGCCTGTTGTTTGCTCCTGTTCCCCTCAAAGCTCCAGGTATGTTTCTGAGTATATAAGAGGTCACCAAATCCCCGCTGATTTAATGATAAAACGCCAGACGGAGCAAGGCAGAGCTGGGTTGGCTCAAGGAAAGCTTTTCAGAAGAAGCTGAGGAACAAGGGCTGGAGGGAGAGAAGAGGCGCACAGCTGGTGGCCTGAGGTAGGCAAGGGGAGGGCACGAGCTGTCCCCTCAGAATCTGCTCCTCTGCCTTAAATCCCCCTTTAACTATTTCAAATGTATTAGTTTCCCCAGCTTCAAAAGCTTTCCGAAGGTGCTGCCTAACGCTTCAGTGTCTCCCTAGCACATGGCATGCACTGGTTCTGAACAGTTACGGGACACAGGGCCGTGGTCCTTCCACCTGCACCACGGACTCTGCTCCCTAGAACCGACCAGGGGAGAACCAGGCACACACCAGCCTTAAGCCCTTGCTTCTTTGCTCTGCTGACCCTCAAGGGGCTCCCTGGACTCCTCCCACAGCTCCTACCTGGAGAAAAAACCAGGGGCAAATGTGAACCCACTCCTGCTCTCACGGTGCAGCCTGGGGCCCAGTATCAACGGACATTTTCCTTTCCTTTCCTCAAAACCAAAAAGTCATTTCAGTGTAGTAGTAGGACAGACTGAGATTAGATTAGAAACAAAAGGTTTGATTATTTCCCAAGAGAAAATGCAAAAGAGTTTATGCATAAACTGTTTCCAGAATGCTGTCCGGTTGGGAGGCTGGGACACGAACTGAAGCTCAGAGCCTAGGAAGCGTGAGCCAAGGCTGTGGAGCAAGAAAAAGGAGAGAAGAAGAAACCCCATCAGTCCCTCACAATCCGCATGTGGAAATCTAGAAATGCAGGAGAGGCCTGGAGTCACAGTGGAATCCAGGATGAAAGGGGTGGCTGACAGAATGAGCAAAAGGAGGCAAGCACCGGAGGCTTGGGGTCACATTTCTTGGAAGTGGCCTGGAGCTGGCAGATGAGAACTCTGGCTGCCAGTCCTCATTCCACTAACAATAGCTCCTCTAATGACATGCCCCTTCCCTTTGTACCCGGCTCCAAATGGGGAAAGTAATTCCTGCGGTGTTGGCTTTGCATGTAGATGAAACCCTTTGAGGGGTAAAGGTTTATTTAAGTACTTTAGCAAATGCAAACTGTTACTATCAATATTGCCAGCATCTTTATTTATTTTTTTGAGATGGAGTTTTGCTCCTGTCGCCCAGGCTGGAGTGCAATGGCAAACTCTCGGCTCACGACAACCTCCGCCTCCCAGGTTCAAGCGATTCTCCTGCCTCAGCCTCCTGAGTAGCTGGGATTACAGGCATGCGCAACCACACCCGGCTAATTTTTGTATTTTTAGTAGAGACAACGTTTCGCCATGTTGGCCAGGCTGGTCTCGAACTCCTGACCTCACGTGATCCACGCGCCTCAGCCTCCCACAGCGCTGGGATTACATAGCCAGGGTCTTTATTAAGTGCCTGTCAAATAATGCTCCTGATTTATAAGCGCCCCTGGCTCTACCTTCTGGGTGCTCAGACACCAACACGGAGAGAAGAGAATTAACATCCTGAGGAGTCACATATGCTAAAATATAAAGAGTAAGATTGTGAGGAAACTGCAGGGGAAGCAGGTAGGTTAGGAAAAGGTATCCTCACTTTTCTGCTGACCGATGAGTCTTATAATTCTTGAATTTCAGTGCTGGAAAGGTCCATTAAACATTCCAGGAGATTCTAGGGAGCTTCCAGAATGGCAGAAGAACTGGAACCATAAAGCCTGGGGAAGGGATGGAAGTCCTTGGGAAAGAAGCACTAAACAGCCCAGTGGAGACAAGGAAGGATTGGTCTCTCTCGTGCTTCGAGCCCAGCAATGATTATTCACTCAGATATGCCCCGGCAGGTCTTGCTGCTGGAGCCAGTGCTGTTCCTAGACCCAGGCAAGGTGCCATCCTACCCCGACAGGAAACAGGGCAGGAGGTGGGGCTGCCCCGGTGCCTGGTGTTGGGAGGGGCCGGGGGGAATCTGGGTGTTGGGAGGACAAGGCAGAGTCAGCTAGCTGTGAGGCTGGGGGAGGAGACTTCTCTAGTCTGGGAGAGACCCCTCCTTTCTGAGCTCCTTGTACTTCCAAACAGGCAGGCTTCCTCCTGTTACTAACCATACCCGGACTGACTACACAGGAGCCAGAAAGACTCAGAGAAACCTGTGATAGAGAAAAACAGATGGGGGAAGGGAGAGAAGAGAATGTCAGAGGACACTAGGGAAAGAGAATGGGAACTTGTGGTCTAAAGAGGGAACCAAGTCTGGCCAACATGGTGAAACCCTGTCTCTATTACAAATACAAAAACTAGCCAGGCATGGTAGTGCACACCTGTAATCCCAGCTACTCAGGAGGGTGAGGCATGCGAATCACTTGAGACTGGAAGGCAGAGGTTGCAGTGAGCCGAGACTGTGCCATTGCACTCCAGCCTGGGTGACAGAGCAAGATCTTGTCTCAAAATAAAAAAAAAAATAAATTAAAATTTTTTTTTTTTTTTTTAAAAAGAGGGAACCAACAAGAGCTGGCAGAACAGAATAAAGTCTCAAGCCAAATAACTCCCTTGCCTTGGAAGAGCAAGGCTGCCAGGGTCTTGGAGCCTCTGTTTATCGGGTACCAGTTCAGAGGTCAGTGAGCCTGAGCTGGCCCGGGCGGCCCTCCCTCTCTCCCAGAGGAGAACAATAGGCTTGTTTTCCTGAGCTCTTCCTGTAATCCAGAAGGCCCACACAGAGGAAGAGGGGGCAAAGGCAGTGTCTATACCCAGTGGGGGAGGGGGTATTTAGCCTCCCATAAATTCATTAGCTCCCTTAAAGACACCGCAAAACACCAACAATCTAAGTGTTAAAATAGTGACTGCTATGCAAATGGAGCTTTAAAACCTATCCCTTAGCCCCAGTACCACCAGATTACTAACCCTAAACCCCATCTGTAGGAGATATTCTGAAGCCACCGCAGGGGAGGGGATAAGGGCCTGAGAGACAAGGGGCAGATGGGGTTTCCCCAACAATTTAAGTTCCACAAGGATACAGTACTGGCAGAGATATGGAAGGAGGGGCAAGTATTCTGACAGAAGGGTGGTGTCTTAGGCATCCTTCAATTAGATAGGAGTAGCTAAAGGCTGTGTGTGTGTGTGTGTGTGTGTGTGTGTGTGCATAAGAAAAGAAATAGGAGGGTATGTGTGTAAGAGAAAGAGCATCTTGGCCGGGCGTGGTGGCTCATGCCTGTAATCCCAGCACTTTGGGAGGTCAAGGCTGGCAGATTTGCCTGAGCTCAGGAGTTCGAGACCACCCTGGGCAACACGGTGAAACCCTATCTCTACTAAAAATACAAAAAATTAGCTGGGCATGGTGGTGTGTACCTGTAGTTCCAGCTACTCAGGAGGCTGAGACATGAGAATGGCTTGAGCCCTGGAGGCAGAGGTTGAAGTGAACAGAGACCGTACCATTACACTCCAGCTTGGGCTACAGAATGAGACTCTGTCTCAAAAAAAAAAAAAAAAAAAAAAAAAAAGAAAGAAAGAAAAAACAAAAGCATCTTTGCTGCCACCAGTCCACTATCTTTGCACTCACCCTCTGCCATGCCCATCCTTGTCCCCCTCCCCACTCACAGACACGTCCAACAACAGCCCTGAGTATGCTTTGGTTTTCACCATCTTGGGTGCTATGGCCACCATGGTCTCCAGTGGCCTGGGTGCTGCCTACGGCATGGCCAACAATGGCACCGGCATCATGGCCATGTCTGACGTGTGGCCAGAGCCGATCATGAAGTCCATCATCCCAGTGGTCATGGCTGGTATCATCACCATCTATGGCCTAGTGGCGGCTGTCCCCACTGCCAGCTCCCTGAATGATGACATCAGCCTCTACAACAGTTTCCTCCAGCTGAGCGCTGGCCTGAGTGGCCTGGCAGCCGGCTTTGCCATCATCGTCGTGGGGGACACTGGCAAGTGGGGCACTGCCCAGCAGCCCTAACTATGTGTGGGCATGACACTGATCCTCACCTTTGCCAAGGTGCTCATCCTCTCTACAAAGCAGCCCCTCTCCAAACCCACCAGTCACAGAAGACGATGTAAAGAGCACCCTTCCTCGTTCCGGAACAAACAGCCTGACACGCCTGTGCCGGGCAGCTGGCCCTCAGGAGTTGGTCTTCTAAGTGTACGGTGTCCTGGAGCTCGTCGTCTGTTGGCTAAGCCTTGCCCCCTCCTGCCCCATGCTGTGGACACCTGAGCCTACTCATCACCCATCCAGGTCCCTGACCAGTGAGGACTCAGGCCCCTGGATGCCCCATCCATCTCCCTTGAGTGCTCTATGTAGAAGGATGAATTAGAGTTGTCACTCTCTCTTCACTGGGTATTTATAAAGCTTTGGCCTGTCCATGCCCCTGCGGAGCAGCCCTTGTCTCCCAACTCTCTGGTAACCTTCAGGTAGAGTGTCACCTCACGGAGGTTCCCATTGCTGAGCCTCCTGGGATGGACCACCCTCTCCAGCCCGGGCTAACAGGCCCAGTGCGGTGGCTGTGTCTGATAAAGTTCTCAGATGTCGGGGGAGGGAAAAAAAAAAAGAGAGAGAGAGAGAGTGTGTAAGAAAGAGAGAGAAGGCCGGGCGCGGTGGCTCAAGCCTGTAATCCCAGCACTTTGGGAGGCCGAGACGGGCGGATCACGAGGTCAGGAGATCGAGACCATCCTGGCTAACACAGTGAAACCCCGTCTCTACTAAAATACAAAAACTTAGCCGGGCGAGGTGGCGGGCGCCTGTAGTCCCAGCTACTCGGGAGGCTGAGGCAGGAGAATGGCGTGAACCCGGGAGGCGGAGCTTGCAGTGAGCTGAGATCCGGCCACTGCACTCCAGCCTGGGTGACAGAGCGAGACTCCGTCTCAAAAAAAAAAAAAAAAAAAAAAAAAGAGAGAGAGAGAAAATGGGAGTGGTGTGTGAGCTGGAGATAGGGAAGTGGCAGGAAAAGATTACCTCCTCCTTCCTACCCAGGCAGAGATACTGGACACAGCCCCCCAAGGACCCAAAGGGTAAGTAGAGAGCCAGATGCCTGCCTTTCTCAATGGGAGGTGGCCTTCCCAGGCCTGAAGAAGTCTCCATTTACCCCAGAGCCAGCTAGGAAGCAGGTAGGTAGCACCATCCCCAAGCACCCAGGTGCCTGGGATGAACGGCAGGCCCAAAGCCAAAGCATGAGACAGATTAAATGTTCCTACGGCAGGAGGAGGAGAGCAGGGGTCACCAGCATCTCTTCAATGAGCAAATGAAAGGAAGAGAGAAGGTAGACTGATACCCTCATCAATATCCTACTGTCCATGACATACCATCATCAACTGGACTTTTTTTTTTTTTTTGAGACAGAGTCTCGCTTTTGTTGCCCAGGCTGGAGTGCAACAGTGTGATCTCAGCTCACTGCAACCTTTGTCTCCCAGGTTCAAGTGATCCTCCTGCCTCAGCCTCCTGAGTAGCTGGGATTACAGGTGCCTGCTACCACGTCTGGCTGATGTTTTTGTATTTTTAGTAGAGACGGGGTTTTTTTTTTTTTTTTTTTTTTTTTTTTTAAGACGGAGTCTCGCTCTGTCACCCAGGCTGGAATGCAGTGGCGCAATCTCGGCTCACTGCAAGCTCCGCCTCCCGGGTTCATGCCATTCTTCTGCCTCAGCCGCCCGAGTAGCTGGGACTACAGGCGCCCGCCACCTCGCCTGGCTAATTTTTTGTATTTTCAGTAGAGACGGGGTTTCACTGTGTTAGCCAGGATGGTCTCGATCTCCTGACCTCGTGATCCACCCACCTCGGCCTCCCAAAGTGCTGGGATTACAGGCGTGAGCCACCATGCCTGGCCAAGACGGGGTTTCACCATCTTGGCCAGGTTGGTCTTGAACTCCTGACCTCAGGTGATCCATCCGCCTCGGCCTCCCAAAGTGCTAGGATTACAGGTGTGAGCCACTGTGACTGGCCTTTTTTTTTTTTAAGACAGGAGTGTGGTGGCACAATCTCAGCTCACTGCCACCTCCCCTTCTAGGTTCAAGTGATTCTCCTGCCTCAGCTTCCTAAGTATAATAAGAGCTGGGACTACAGGTGCCCACCACCACACCCAGCTAATTTTTTGTATTTTTAGTAGAGACAGGGTTTCACCATGTTGGCCAGGCTGGTCTCGAATCGATGACCTCAAGCGATCTGCCCGCCTGGCACTCCCAAAGTGCTGGAACTATAGGAGGAGCCACTGCGCCCAGCCTGGACTCTTTTTAATGAAGCCTTCAAAAAAAACTCCTTTTCTCAGCTTTCCTTACTCTCTGAAACAGACTCTCCACTCTGCTAACCCTGCCTCTCACGCTGTGGAACTCAACCGGATCTTTTCATTCTGATTCCACAATGTGAAGTACTTGTCCTCTGTTTATCGATGGCTACCCGTGTTGTGAAGTGTTTTTATGGGAATGAAGCACAGGAGGGGAGGAAATCAGGCCAGTTCTAGAAGTAAAAGGAAGGCAAAGAAACCAGGAAAAAGATTTATGTGACAGGAGGAAGGGCAGTTTATAAATCACTCATGGATCTCTACGCCAGAGGGACGTGTGAGATACACACATACACATACGCACTGACTTGCAGGTACATGCAGAGGCAGCAACAAGTCAGGACATGACACATACGTGAATACAGATACCATTCTCATCAGAAACCAGTCAGAGCAGAGGGGCCCTGCCTGGAGCAAGGAGACTGGAGCTAATTCCCCTCCTTCTCTCACAGGCTGATTGTGCTGCCTCCATGTCTAGGTTCCCCACAGATCTGGCTGCCTCCGACAGGGGCCCTGGGCTGGTGGCTGGACCCAGCCTGGAGGTCTTCACAGATGGAGGCCTACAGGAGGTGGCAGCTGACACCTGGAGGGAGCGGGATGAAAGCAGGCAGTGCGGAGTAGAGAAAGCCAGGCGGTGGGGGAGGGAGGGAGGGAGAAGAAGGGACCAGATTCAAGCAGCCTCGCGCTGGTTCTAAAATGGCCACAGCAAGGCAACGGACAGATGGTCCCTTTCTGATGCTGAGCCGGGGAAGTGGGGAAAGGGAAAAGGAAAAAATAAACACCATCACAGTCATAAATTTAAAAATAAACTGAAAAACCTAAAAAATAAACAGCTTGCTTCTGAGGTTCCGTCTGCCTCCAGAACCTTCTAAGGGAAAATATAGAACTGCAGGCCTGGGAGAGCAGCCCCAGCCTCGGGTGTGAAGATGGCTGGAGGTCATTCTAGCCATCCCGTCCCCAGCTGGAGCATCTTGCAAAGTCTTCCGGGCAGCGGAGGTGGTATCTCGCCTTTACCTCCCTAGCACTTCTTCCCAAGTCTCACTGTAGGTAAGCAAGGCCATGGCTTTTCAAATGTCAGAGCCGTTTGATTCTGTCTCCTTCCCAAGAGTCAGTTTCTGTCCAACATCAGTGGAATCAAGTTCATCCTCTCACAGTTGTTGCCCCTCCTGCCACCACCCAACTGCCCAGACTTTACAGTTCACAGGGCGCTTTCACAGCCATGACTGCATCTGCACTTAAACCTGCAGGGAAGCTGGGCAGGAATGGCTACCACAGAGAACAGATGAGAAAGCCAGGGCTCTAACAAGTGAAATGTTTGTCAAGGTGAAGCAAGAGCTCAAGCTTGCATAGCCTTCTGATGGCACACAGCAACCACACTGCCCCCACCAACTACTCTGCCCCCACCAACCACACTCCCCCTCCAACCACACTCTCCCACCAACCACACTCCCCCCACCAATCACACTCCCCCACCAATCACACTCCCCTCCCAACCACACTCCCCTGACCAATCACACTCCCTCCACCAACCACACTCCTCCCCCAACCACACTCCCCAACCAACGACACTCCCCCCTCAACCACACTCCTGGACCAACCATACTCCTAGACCAACCACACTCCCCCTACCAACCACACTCCCCCACCAACCACACTCCACCCACCAACCACATTCCACCCACCAACCACACTCCTCCCCCAACCACACTCCTAGACCAACCATACTCCCCCCACCAACCACACTCCCCCACCAACCACACTCCCCCCACCAACCACACTCCTCCACCAACCACACTCCCCCTCAACCACACTCCCCCTCAACCACACTCCTGGACCAACCACACTCCTCCCTCAACCACACTCCCCCCACCAACGACACTCCTCCCCCAACCACGCTCCCCCTCAACCACACTCCCCCTCAACCACACTCCTGGACCAACCACACTCCACCTCAACCACACTCCCCCACCAACCACACTCCCCCCACCAACCACACTCCCCCCCCACCAACCACACTCCCTGGACCAACCACGCTCCCCCCACCAACCACACTCCCTCCACCAACCACACTCCCCAACCAACCACACTTCCCCACCAACCACATTCCACCCACCAACCACACTCCCCCTCAACCACACTCCTGGACCAACCACACTCCTGGACCAACCACACTCCCCCTAACAACCACACTCCCCCCCCCACCAACCACACTCCCCCACCAACCACACTCCCCCACCAACCACACTCCCCCCACCAACCACACTCCTCCACCAACCATACTCCCTCCACCAACCACACTCCCCCACCAACCATACTCCCCCCACCAAACACATTCCCCCACCAACCATACTCCCCCCATCAAACACATTCCCCCACCAACCATACTCCCCCCACCACCAACCACACTCCTTCCACCAACCACACTCCCCAACCAACCACTTTCCTGGACCAACCACACTCCACCCACCAACCACACTCCCCCCACCAACCACACTCCCCAACCAACCACTTTCCTGGACCAACCACACTCCCCCCACCAACCACACTCCTCCCACCAACCACACTCCCCCACCAACCACACTCCCCCCACCAAACACATTCCCCCACCAACCATACTCCCCCCACCAACCACACTCCTCCCACCAACCACACTCCCCAACCAACCACTTTCCTGGACCAACCACACTCCACCCACCAACCACACTTCCCCCACCAACCACACTCCTCTCACCAACCAACCACACTCCCCAACCACCAATTTCCTGGACCAACCACACTCCCCCCACCAACCAACCACACTCCCCCCACCACCACACTCCCCCCACCAACCACACTCCCCCACCAACCACACTCCCCCCACCAACCACACTCCCCCCACCAACCACTTTCCTGGACCAACCACACCACACCAACCACACTCCCCCCACCAACCACACTCCCCCCCCACCAACCACACACCCCCCACCAACCACACTCCCCCCCACCAACACTCCCCCCACCAACCACACTCCCCCCACCAACCACAGTCCCCCCACCAACCACACTCCCCCCACCAACCACACTCTCCCCACCAACCACACTCCCTGACCAACTACACTCCCCAAACCAACCACACTCCCCCTCAACCACACTCCTGGACCAACCACACTCCTAGACCAACCACACTCCCCCTACCAACCACACTCCTGGACCAACCACACTCCCCCACCAACCACACTCCACCCACCAACCACACTCCTCCCCCAACGACCCACCACTACATTCCTGGACCAACCACTCCCCCCACCAACCACACTCCCCCACCAACCACACTCCCCCCACCAACCACACCCCCACCAACCACACTCCCCCACCCCACCAACCACACTCCCCCCCAACCACCAACCACACTCTCCCCCCAACCACACTCCCCCTGGACCACACTCTCCCCACCCAACACACTCCTCCCCCCCACACTCCCCCCACCAACCACACTCCTCCACCAACCATGCTCCCCCTTAACCACACAACCACACTCCCCCTGGACCAACCACACTCCCCCACCAACCACACTCCCCCTCAACCACACCACCAACCACACTCCTCTCCCAACCACACTCCCCCACCAACCATGCTCCCCCTCAACCACGTTCTCCCTCAACCACACTCCCCCCACCAACCACACTCCCCCTCAACCACACTCTCCCCACCAACTACACTCCTGGACCAACCACACTCCCCCCACCAACCACACTCCCCCCACCAACCATACTCCCCCCACCAACTACACTGCACCCACCAATCACACTGTCCCCACCGAGTAGATTCCATTTCCCTCTGTGGGCTAAACAGGTTCTTCCTCAGGCTCACATATGACTGCTGTACAGCTGAATATTCCAGCTATGGTTTACCTGGAGCCTTGCCAATTCTCGTGGTGTGACGTTTGGTTCTTGCTGGCGTGGGGATGAGGCAGAGGGGCAGGAGCACTGCACTAACTAGTGGCTTTCGCTCCGTTCCTTCTCACTCCTGGGTCTCCACATGCTGTTCACTCTTGCAAGTTCATCACTCTCCTCCTCTTTACCTGGATGCCTCGTGCCCGTGCCTCCCAACCTCCACTGAGACAATGTCACCTCCAGGAAGTGCCCCTGACGATCCTCTCCTCCCACAATACCCTGTACTGACCCTTTCATGACACCAATTACATTTTCGTGATTGATTCTCTTATCTGTCTCCTCTGCTAGACTAAGTTCTTGGAGGTCAGGGCTGCCCTCAATACCTGTCTGTGGAATGAATGAATACAGAAATAAAAGAAAGCTGGTGTTATCTAGAAAACTCTCCCTCCTTCCTTAATGCAGCAGTTTCTAACACTAGTTTTGGATTATCTCCATCCTTCCAAAATAATCCTTGAATATTCACTTAAGTGGAATGCATTAGAGCAGCTATTAAAAGTGAAAATTCATGCTAGTCACATGAATCAGCACCTTATAATTTATATGCTCGGTCAATGTTTTACCAGAGTGGACTTTCTTAGTTCTTTTTCTTTGAGGCAGAGTCTCACTGTGTTGCCTAGGCTGGAGTGCAATGACACGATCTTGGCTCACTGCAACCTCCGCCTGCAAGGTTCAAGTGATTCTCCTGCCTCAGCCTCCCAAGTAGCTGGGATTACAGGCACAAGCCACCACGCCCAGCTAATTTTTGTTTTTGTTTTTGGTTTTTTTTTTTTTTTTGAGACGGAGTCTTGCTGTGTCACCCAGGCTGGAGTGCAGTGGCGCAATCTCAGCTCACTGCAAGCTCCGCCTCCCGGGTTTACGCCATTCTCCTGCCTCAGCCTCCGAGTAGCTGGGACTACAGGCGCCCGCCACCACACCCGGCTAGTTTTTTGTATTTTTAGTAGAGACGGGGTTTCACCGTATTAGCCAGGATGGTCTCGATCTCCTGACCTCGTGATCCACCCGCCTCGGCCTCCCAAAGTGCTGGGATTACAGGCTTGAGCCACCGCGCCCGGCCTTATTTTTGTATTTTCAGTAGAGACAGGGTTTCACTTTGTTGGTCAGGCTGGTCTTGAACTCCTGACCTCAGGTGATCCACCCACCTTGGCCTCCTAAAGTGCTGGGATTCCAGGCGTGAGCCACCGTGCCTGGCCCGAGAGTGGACTTTCTCAAGGCAGGAAATTCCTATATGGTTGGCAAAAACCAAACGGGAACACTAATAATGGCCCAAAGAGGTCGGGAGACAACACGGCCAGGAGAGATGAAGGGAAGGCTTCCTGGAGGAGAGAAGAGTCAGCACAGTGGAAAGGAGAGGGAAACGGGCAGAGGCTGGGCTGGATGAGAAGGGCCAAAGAAGTCCCCATCGCGGGGGGCAGACAGCGAGCAGGAAGCCTCTAAGATGGAAGAGGGTAACTCGGGGGTAGGCTTTCTTAGCTGAGGCCAACAGCAAGACGGGAGCGTGGTGAAATGGAACGATAGGGAATGCTTAGTGTTTACTGTACTAAGAATCAGAAGGCCTGGGCACTGGTTCTGACTCCTCTGTATAAAAATCACTTAACCTCTTGGAGGCTCTTTTCCTTACCTACCCAGGCCCATTTCATAAGAATTCACCGATGTAAAAACATTTTAACATCCATAAAGTGCTACAAATTTGCATAGAGTCATTATGAAGAAACTGGCTCCCACTGAGCAAGGCAAAACTGTGGCAAAAAGTGATTTACTGAAACTGTTGGCATTGCTGGGATTTAGGGTGAAGTGCGGCAGTTCAGGAGAGAAGAAACGAGACAAAGAGCAGAACTGACAGGAGGGCAGGTGAGAGAGAAGGGAGGAAAACAGATCTGTGGCCTCAGAGGCTGACAGGCAGGGAGGAGGGGCAGTCCCTGGGGAGCGGACACCAGAGAGAGCAAGGAAGGGCACGGCATGGCAGTGGGAGGGGGCAGAAAGGAGATGCCAGGTCCGTTCTGGCTGGCAGATACTAAGCTAACAGAGGAGGACAACACCAGTCATCGGGGGTTGGATAATAATAAGGCTTCTTGCTGCTGGTTTTCAATTGCAGCACAAACAGATCATTATACCTTATTGCCAGCCTCCTCCTGCGGGAGTCAGGTGTCCACAAATCCAAGGGAAGAGACTAGGGAAGCTTTATGACCAAGAAAACTTGTGACCTGCACCCATATGATTTCGCATTCCAGAAGACCAATGAGACGCCATGAGAGAAAACGGGACTGAAAGCTCTGAAGGACAAGGGGACAGGAAAAGAGACCCTGGAAGGAGTGGGAGAGGGTGCGAAGCTGAGTCAGCTGGAGGAAGAACAGGTAGAGGGTGGGGCCAGCAGGAAGGGGAGGAAGGACTGTCTGAATCACACTCTGAGAAAGAACAGGGTTCCTCTCCAAAGGGTGGAGACCAGATACTCTCTGGCCCCACCAAGGACCAACCCAGGATAAATTACAGCTGAAGAGACAGCAGGTGAGACAGATGGGGAACTTCCTGACCAGCAGGATGGAGCAAACGTGTTCACTCAGCTTTTCACTGGGCCTGTCTCTCCTGTTTATCCTAAGACACCTTCCCAGACACTTTTCATGCCAACTCTGTGGTCTGGTGAACCAGCTCAGGTATTCATTCAACAAACACTGAGTGTCAGCTATGTACAGGCGCTGCTAGATACTAGAATGTGGCGTTGAACAAAACAGAAATGGTCCCTTCTTCCTTCATGGAGCTTACAGTCTAGTCAAGGAAGCAGATGTTAGAGACATAATTACATAACACCTGTGAGACTCTGATGAAACAGTATAGAGTGCTATCAGAACGACTCAAGGAGGCTGCAGCGAGCCAAGCTTGCGCCACTGCACTCCAGCCCGGATGGCAGAGGGAGACAGTATCTCAAAAAAAAAGATGAAGAAGAAGAAAAGATTAAAGGGAGGTCATGATGGGGAAGGGAGCCAGGAAGGGCCTGCTAAGGAAGTGATATTTAAGCTGAGACCAGCCGGGCACGGTGGCTCACACCTGTAATCCCAACACTTTGGGAGGCCGAGACGGGCAGATCACCTGAGGCCGAGAGTTCGAGACTAGCCAGACCAACATGGAGAAACCCCGTCTCTACTAAAAATGTAAAAAATTAGCCGGGCATGGTGGCGGGCACCTGTCATCCCAGCTACTCGGAAGGCTGAGGCAGAAGAATTGCTTAAATCAGGAGATGGAGGTTGCGATGAGCCAAGATGGCACCATTGCACTCTGGCCTGGGCAACAAGAGCAAAACTCCAACTAAAAAAAAAAAAAAAAAAAAAAAAAAAAAGCTGAGACCACAGGGACAAGCAAGAGTTAACCAAGTGAGGAACAGGGGTGGGGAGTACACAAAGGCTCAACGCAGGAATCTCAATCTCCAGGCAAGGCAGAGTAAGGAGCCCAGCATCCTGAGCCGCCCAGCCCTGAATCTGTGCCTTTCAATAAAGCTTTTTAGAACGTCTTGTCTCTCACATCCCAACAAAGCTGTGTATCCCCAAGGGTGAGGCACAGGTTTTCCCCTCAGGCTGAATGCTTTCTCTGGGTGGGTCCAGAGCTTTTACAGAAAACAGCACGCAGGGCCAGGGTGACTGCCCAGTGATTGCCGGAATTCCTGAGTCAGGACAAACAGGACTTTCGTGTTCAGATTGAAGTTACTCTTCCTTGCAGTGACGCTGGAAGACTTTCAGGAGATGGCAAGAGGCTCTAGGTCTGGGAAAGGGAAGCCAAGCCCACAGAATTCCAGGTCTACACCTGGGGCTCATTGACTCACTCGCAGCCATTTACATTAAAATCAATAGACTGGGTGGTTTTCTCTTTCTTTTTTTTTCTTTTTTTTTTGAGATGGAGTCTTGCTCATCTCCCAGGCTGGAATGCAGTGGTGCGATCTCGGCTCACTGCAAGTTCCACCTCCCGGGTCCACGCCATTCTCCTGTCTCAGCCTCCCGAGTATCTGGGACTACAGGCGCCCGCCACCTCACCTGGCTAATTTTTTGTATTTTTAGTAGAGACGAGGTCTCACCGTGTTAGCCAGGATGGTCTCGATCTCCTGACCTTGTGATCTGCCCGCCTCGGCCTCCCAAAGTGCTGGGATTACAGGCATGAGCCACTGTGCCTGGCCGGTTTTCTCTTTCTTAAACAAAATACTAAGTCGGGGGAGAGGAATGTTAAAGAACCCCAGGAGACACGCTTTGTGAGAACTTTGTACAGTAAGAAAAGTTGGGCAGCTACCACCTGTCTAATGAGCATTTACCAGACTAAGCACTTTACATCCCTTTTATTTAATCCTCTCAACATCCTTATTAGGTGAGTCTTGTTACCTTCATTTTACAAAGGACAAAACTGAGGCACCAGGGGCCGGGCGCACAGTGGCTCAGGCCTGTAATCCCAGCACTTCGGGAGGATGAGGCGGATGGATCACCTGAGGTCAGGAGTTCAAGACAAGCCTAGCCAACATGGCAAAACCCCGTCTCTACTAAAAAATACAAAAATGAGGCCGGGCACGGTGGCTCATACCTGTGATCCCAGCACTTTGAGAGGCCAAGGCAGGCGGATCACGAGGTCAGGAGATCGAGACCATGCTGGCTAACACAGTGAAACCCTGTCTCTACTAAAAATACAAAAAATTAGCTAGGCGTGGTGGCAGGTGCCTATAGTCCCAGCTACTCGGGAGGCTGAGGCAGAAGAATGGTGTGAACCCGGGAGGCGGAGCTTGCAGTGAGCCGAGATTGCGCCACTGCACTCCAGCCTGGGCGACAGAGCAAGACTCCATCTCAAAAAAAAAAAAAAAAAAAAAAAAAAACCTAAAAACTGAGGCATAGGGGTATGAGTTACTTGCCAAAGAACACATAGTAAGTGACAGAACTGGGGTTTGAATCAAGCCTGTCTCCAAGGCCTGTGTAGTCGCAGGGAGGGATGATGGGGAAGGTCCCCCATTCCAGGTCCCTCTCTGTCCCTAAGGAACAATTCCCTGTCTTCACAAGTCAATCCCCACTTGGTTCTGACTCCTTTTCCTCCTCAGCACTAACAGACACAGGAAACCATCTTTGGAGTGTACGTATTCTGAAGGTCATATTTCAAAACAAACAGTCTTTCAGACTCCCTCCCGTCCTCCCTCGCTCCTTCTTCCCTTCTCTCTCCTCCCTCTCTCTCCTTTTTAACAGAGACGAGGTCTATATGTTGCCCAGGATGGTCTCAAGCTCCTGAGCTTAAGCACTCCACCCACCTCTGCCTCCCAAAGTGCTGGGAATACAGGCATGAGCCACTGTACTGGGCCCAGAGCTTTTTCTGAAACTTCCCTGTATTTTTTTTTTTTTTTTTTTGAGACGGAGTCTCGCTCTGTCCCCCAGGCTGGAGCATAGTGGCCGGATCTCAGCTCACTGCAAGCTCCGCCTCCCGGGTTCACGCCATTCTCCTGCCTCAGCCTCCCGAGTAGCTGGGACTACAGGCACCCGCCACCTCGCCCAGCTAGTTTTTTGTATTTTTTTTTTTAGTAGAGACGGGGTTTCACCGTGTTAGCCAGGATGGTCTCGATCTCCTGACCTCGTGATCTGCCCGTCTCGGCCTCCCAAAGTGCTGGGATTACAGGCTTGAGCCACCGCGCCCGGCCAACTTCCCTGTATTTTTTTGTGTCTTTCCCATGGATGCTGGGCTCCATGCCCACACTCCGACACTGTACTCAACCTGAGATCTCTCCACACAGTAGGAACTGGTGTTTCCCAGACCAGCTGTGAGACACCACCCGCCCTGGTCACTGGCACCCCCCGTTTCTCTCAGCTCCTCCCAGCTTAACACACAGTCACCACCTCATACATGCACTTTTCCTTATATATAGAACACTGCAAATTACACATTTGATATATTCATATGTTTAAGTCAGTGTGAGAACAAATAAAGCATATTTTGACCTCTATGACAGGGGGCTGGCTCTGTCTCATAGTAGGCACTCAAAAAGTTTTAGGAAGGAAGAAGGACTCCTGGGCCTGAAGGGATATTAGGGATCCTATCATCCTACAGCCCTCAGGAAACACTCCCTGCAAATGTGTAGGCTGTGGAGACAGACTTGGATTCAAACCAGCTTCAGCTCACCTAGTCAGGCATGGTGGTGGGAGCCTGTAATCTCAGCTACGCTAGAGGCTGAGGCAGGAGAATCACTTGAACCCCGGAGGCAGAGGATGCAGTGAGCTTAGACTGCGCCACTGCACTCCAGCCTGAGCAAGACTCCATCTAAATGAATGAATGAATGAATGCATGAATGAATGAATGAAATGGAACCGAAACTAGAACCAGGTTGTCCAGCTCCTCATGCTATGTACACTCCATGGATCACACTGCCTCAAAGGCAAAGTCAAACAGCCCATTGTGTTAGCAGGCCTTCCACTGACAGTCTTTTAGAGATGGGCAATTTGGGCCACCTGAGGAGGTTATGAGGCCAGGACAGGAGATCCGGGCAGTAGCAGGTATGTTCATTATTAACTTGTGAAACACACCTCATCTGCAAAGACTACACTTTGGACCCCACACTGACCAATCTCACATGAGATCTTTGTTTCTGTGGGGACTGGGCAATGCGGCAGTCATGAGACATGAGTATGGGAAGTCAGCTCTGACTAGCTCTGAGACCTTGACTGAGTGCTGGCACCTTTTGAAATGTAAGATGGGGCCGAGCATGGTGGCTCACACTTGTTATCCTAGCACCTTGGGGGGCAGAGGTGGGAGGATCACTGGAGGCCAGGAGTTCAAGGCTGCAGCGAGTTATGACCATGCCACTGCATTCCAGTCTGGGCAACAGAGCATGACCCTGTCTCAAAATCAGTAATGATAAGATGGCCCATAGATGCTCTGCTATCAACACAAACACTTCAATCACTTATTACTTTTATTGGCGATGGTGATGGGAACAACATCCAGGCAGACTGCAAGGTAACACCTAAGGATGTTAGTGTCTCTAGGAGTCATCAATTGGAACATCCTTCATTCAAATCTTGAACATTAGTGTGGGGTAGACTGAGACTCAGTCCAAGGAAAACAACTGACTGCCATTCAGACCTGGCTCAGTCTAAGAAAAAAGTAGGTTTTAGACTGCAGTAAGAGGAACTGTGGTGAGAAGGGCCACTCGGTATTGGGCAGTTCCTGGCAGGTGTCATCAAATACGTGTAGCCTGCTCTAAGGTTGTACACGGAGACAGAGAAAAAAGACCTCATAAGTCCTTGAGTCTTCCCTTGATCCTTGCAATCTGACACTGTTGTGAGGAAAGTCTGAGGTCTTTTGCACTGCAGGCTTCTGCCTGGTAATGTAAGGGCACAGCCCACAATAGTGTACCCTAACATACCACCCCCGCCTACCAGCTAGACGCCTGTATTTTGACCTCTAAGACAGGGGGCTCTCCTACCCTCCTCTATTCCTGGGTCACCTGAAGAATAAGTATGTCTCTCCCTCCCTTTTTCCTCCTTCCCCATGAAGGTCAGTGAGAAACTGTAAATAGCAAGGATGAGGGAAAGTGAGGAGGCCAGGGAGGGCCACTGCACTCATCTCTGTTCTAAAATATCCAACTCAGCCATGCGCGGTGGCTCACGCCTGCAATCCCAGCACTTTGGGAGGCTGAGGCAGGCGGATCACTCGAGGCTGGGAGTTTGAGACCAGCCTGACCACCAGGGTAAAACCCCCATTTCTACTAAAAATACAAAAATTAGCTGGGCGTGGTGGTGCGCGCCTGTAGTCCCAGCTATTATGCTTGGGAGGCTGAGGCAGAATAGCCTGAACCCGGGGGTGGTGGCTGCAGTGAGCCAAGATCGCGTCACTGCACTCCACCCTGGGTGACAGAGCGAGACTCTGTCTCAAAAAAAAAAAAAAAAAAAAAAAATTCAATTCCAGGTCATGCTTTGAGTCTGTCCAGGGGTATAAACACCAGAGGAATACGGAATACGGAGCCTGACCTGGCTCTCAACTGTCCAGGCCTGGAGGTCCAGGAGGGTTGACCCCCCTTTAACACATGTACCCCTCACATACTAACACAGAAATGCTGTTATATACTATCATCTTCATCCCCTAAACGACCTTATTTCCAACTTCCTCTAGCACCTAACCATCAGACCCCCAGGATGAGATGAAGTAAGAGGCTGAAAACAAGCAAGATGACGAACATGAGCATAGCAGAAACCAGAACGCACGTCATGGCTGGGGGATGGCGAAAGGAACTGAATACGGAACAGAAACCCTTAACTTCTCTTGCTACTGCCCAATCCTCTTGTGATTCCAGGCAGCCATTTCATTTAAAATCCCTTTCAGAAGACTGTCGTCTTGCATGAGAGCTGGGAAGCTGGGAGGAGGGTTGTGTTCCGGGTTGGCTGATGATACGTGGACTTCTGAGACATGAACCTAGGCTGACTCAACAAATATTAAGCATCTGCTCGGTCAGACCCTCTGCTCAACTGTGCACACACAAAAGACGACGAGGTGCGGAATGGCGGCTGCCAAGGGCTGGAAGGTGGCGGGTCAGAGAGTCAGTGTTTACTGGGTACAGAGTTTCATCTGGGGAGGATGAAGTAGTTCTGGAGATGGACGGTGGTTACAGTTGCACAACAGTGTGAATGTACTTAATGCCACAGAACTGTACACTTAAAAATGGTTATAATGGTAAGCCTTACATATACTTAATCACATTAAAAAAAAAAAAAAAAACAAAACACATTTTTAAAGGGTGGGGGGAAATGAGAGAGTCTTCCTCTCCTCCCTCTGAAGAGGCTTTCTTTTGAATGATTCGACTGTCTTTCCTCCAGACCAAATATTCTGAATTCTTCTGCATATCCTTCTTGGCATCACAGTGATCTGCCCAGCGGCCCTACATTTAGAAATCTCTCTCAGTTCTGGGTACGAGCCCCATGGAGCTCTGTATTCCCAACATGTGCTCCCCAGTGCCAACCCACCAGCAGTTCAGCTCAGGCTGAGGTCACTTACTCTCCCCACCTCAGAAAGACCCAGGTATATGAATAAAAGGTATCCTCTATTAAGACACAGCTCTAGAGGCCATGCGCTCCTGGAGGGCAGTAACTATCTCTCATACAGGCTGTCTCCAGCCCACGAAACTGGCCATATTCCAAAAGTCTCCAAAAACTTGACTGAGAAACAGTGTGGATAATGTTATAGTCCTCAGTAAGCCCACAAAGCCTGTTTACCACAGGTCACAGGAATATCACACATTTACAATTAAAACAGGCAGGCTGGGCGCGGTGGCTCACACTCGTAATCCCAGCACTTTGGGAGGCCGAGGTGGGTGGATCACCTGAGGTCAGGAGTTCGAGACCAGCCTGACCAACATGGTGAAACCCCATCTCTACTAAAAATACAAAAATTAGCCAGGTGTGGTGGCGTGCAACTGTAATCCCAGCTACTTGGGAGACTGAGACAGAAGGATCACTTGAACCTGGGAGGTGGAGGTTGCAGTGAGCCAAGATCGCGCCACTGCACTCCAGCCTAGGCAAAAGAGCAAGACTTCAGCTCAAAAAAAGTGAAAACAAACCAAAAAACAGGCAGAAGACAATACTAGTTGCATGTAGTCTAGAGTGCCAGCTACACACTGCCCTCCTGTCCTCCCCTCAGTGCCCACCCTCAAATATACCCCGCCACGTGGGAGCAGGCCCCCCTCCAACGGCATGGCAGCCCAGGTTTTGGAGACAGACTTGAGTCTGAATGTGGGCTCTGCTGCTTCCTGGCTGTCCAACCTCAGGCAAGTTACTTTTTTTTTTTTTTTTTTGAGACGGAGTCTCGCTCTGTTGCCCAGGCTGGAGTGCAGTGGCCGGATCTCAGCTCACTGCAAGCTCCGCCTCCCGGGTTTACGCCATTCTCCTGCCTCAGCCTCCCGAGTAGCTGGGACTACAGGCGCCCGCCACCTCGCCCGGCTAGTTTTTTTTGTATTTTTTAGTAGAGACGGGGTTTCACCGTGTCAGTCAGGATGGTCTCAATCTCCTGACCTCGTGATCCGCCCGTCTCGGCCTCCCAAAGTGCTGGGATTACAGGCGTGAGCCACCGCGCCCGGCCTCAGGCAAGTTACTTAACTTCCAGGTTAATTTCTGTAAGCTTTGGTTTCTTCATCTTGCAAACGAGGATAAATCCTCCACCTCAAAGGGTTATTGTGAGAGACAATGAGATTACAGAAGGAAAGAAGCTACTGCACAGTAAGCGTTCATTACTGTTCTTATTCCAACCCCAAACACCCCCTTCTGAAATGAATCCACGTTGTAATATAAATAACTTCTATCAGAGCAATCTTCATTCCAAACAGAAGACAGACAGAAAAAGGACCTACTAGAACCAATCAACTTTTTTTTTGTGACGGGGTCTCGTTCTGTCGCCCAAGCTGGAGTGCAGTGATGCAACCTTGGCTCACTGCAACCTCCGCGTCTCGGGTTCAAGTGATTCTCCTGCTCAGCCTCCCCAGTAGATGGGATTACAGGTGCCTGCCACCATGCCTGGCTAATTTTTTGTATTTTTAGTAGAGACGGGGTTTCACCATGTTGGCCAGGCTGGTGTTGAACTCCTGACCTCAAGTGATCTGCCTGCCTCGGCCTCCTAAAGTGCTGGGATTACAGGCATGAGCCACCATGCCCGGCCCCAACCAACTTCTGATCCACATCTTGCCTGTCCCCATAGCCTGCTTCGACACGTGGGGGTCAGGTAGTTTCCACTGTGAGGAATGACCTTGTTAAGGTTAGGCGGACTCTCTCCAGCTCCTGACTCTCTCCAGCTCCAACAAACCTTAGCTACCCAAGGCCAGGAGCCTATCAAGTTCTGCTCTCCTGACTGGGGGTGGGAAGCAGCGAGTTGTGGAAGGCAGCTCTGCGGCACAGCTCCAGCTCCTCCCGCTCAGCTGTGCTGCTTCCCAGCCACTTGCCCACCCTGAAAGGATACACTAGGGCAAGGGGTCTTCTTTTTTTTTTTGAGACGGAGGCTCACACTGTTACCCAGGCTGGAGGGCAGTGGCATGATCTCAGCTCACTGCAACCTCCACCTCCCAGGTTCAAGCAATTCTCCTGCCTCAGCCTCCCGAGCAGCTGGGACTACAGGCGCCCACCACCGCGCCCGGCTAATTTTTTGTATTTTTAGTAGAGACGGGGTTTCACCGTGTTAGCCAGGATGGTCTCGATCTCCTGACCTCGTGATCCACCCGCCTCGGCCTCCCAAAGTGCTGGGATTACAGGCTTGAGCCACCGCGCCCGGCCTGAGGGCAAAGTGTCTTCTACTCTCTCTGGTCACTCCCCGAGATGTGAGTAATGACATTCATTCACCACACCTCTGTCTTCAAAAAGACAAGTATAGGATGAAAAGACCCCAGAGAAGAGACGATGTGCTGGCCCCTCTCTCAGATGCTGCATGCACCTGCCGGTCTTTGCCTCACGCTGCTTAGGCTTTGGGGCACTCTGTCCAACTGTTTTCTTGAAGACTCTTTCCTCAGTCACTTAGAATTAAAGACTAACTATTGCAAGCTTCAGCCACTTTCTTAAAAATGTGCCTTGAAAGAAAGAGTGGGTGGGTGGTGAAAAGAGAACATGAAAATCTTCCTTACAGTCTGGCTGGGAGCCTACCCATTTTACCTCTAGAGGTATGCTGGCAGACAAAAGCTGCTAGATATGTGCCATGCACAAGGGTAATTTAGAGCCCGCATTCCTCTCTCTACCTGGAAAGAAGTACACAGGGGACTTAGGAACTACTTTCTACTTCATGGAAGAAACCTATCCAGTCCTTCCCTGGGTCTCTCCCGTGTCCATAACAAGTTCATGAGAGGTACCAGTGGCAATCTGGGTGGAAAAACAGTTCTTCGATGCACTGTCCCAGACTCTGCCAGATGGTTAACATCCCCAATCCCCATGTGCTAAATGCCATTAGCGCTCCCAAGACATCAAATGCCATTAGTGCTCCCAAGACTTTTTTTTTTTTTTTTTTAAAGACAGAGTCTGGCTCTGTCGCCCAGGCTGGAGTGCAGTGGCCCGATCTCGGCTCACCGCAAGCTCCACCTCCTGGGTTCACACCATTCTCCTGCCTCAGCCTCCTGAGTAGCTGGGACTACAGGCGTCTGCCACCATGCCCGGCTAGTTTTTTTTTTTAATTTTTAGTAGAGACGGGGTTTCACCATGTTAGCCAGGATGGTCTCGATCTCCTGACCTCATGATCCGCCCGCCTTGGCCTCCCAAAGTGCTGGGATTACAGGTGTGAGCCACCGCGCCCAGCGCTCCCAAGACAGTTAATCCTCCCTCCTCAACATTTCCAAACACCCCCTGGAGGCCAGCGGTGCCCTGGCTGAGAACCACTGAGTCAGCACCTGTATTGCTTTGAATCCCACGGTGCCCAGCACATACTGGGCACCCTGTACTGCTTGTGGATTGAATCTAGTAGGAAAGGAGCAGTCACAGACATACTTAGATCCACGTCTCTTACCAAGTAATTTCTGAACCCCTACTGTGTGCTCAGCATCTTTATATGGATGAAGAGGAGACATGGATCACAGTCTCTACACATAAGGAAGTGGTAGGAAAAACAAGATCATAACACATTATGCAATATAAGGCAATACATAAGCCAATGCTAAATCGTAAGGTCTGTGAGAAAGCGGATGACGTGATCACTAAAGGCTGGCAAAATCCAGGGAGGCTTTCTGGGAAAAAAACATAAGTTGAGGCGGCTCTTGAAGGAGGTGGGCTTGTCTTCATTCAGCCCTATTGATCCTCAGCCTGTACCTGCCAGGACTGCTGTTCATGGAAAACTCCTCTATGCCTGTCATTCTAGGAGCAACGCGGCAACCTGAGCCCTTCAAATCTCCAGGTGGCTCCTGGAACAAGAGGGTGTGAGGAATTTCCCATTCTTTGCCAGAAGACCAGCAAATATCAGGCCTGCTTTTAGGAGGCCTGCTCATCCCAAAGGCAACGGAAGAAACCACTGGTGGAAGTGCCAATGGCGGAGGTGCCCAAGACAGAACCAAAAAGCATTTGGTGCTCTGTGTACATACTGAGTCATGGGCTCCACATGGTGGGACTCCTAGTTGTGACCACAGATACTCCCCACATCGCCTGTCCCCTGTGGCCCTGGAATTCTCCTGCTGTGGATGAACCTGAGGTCTCAGCTATCTCCTCTGTCAAAGGTCTTCTTGCCGCCTCGCTCGCCAACCATCACCATTTTTCTTAGGTAGCTCATCCCCATTTCCTCCATTCATCTCTCTCCAGTCACCCAGGCTCCTCCCACAGGCTGTGCCACCAAACTCTCCTCACAGCCCATCCCACCGTCTTCTCCACTGCCATCCTCCTGACATTCAAGCTGGTCCCAGAGTCTGGCTCCTCCAGGAAGCCCAAAACTCGTGGCTTCCCCAACCCTGTTTCCTTTCAAACATGCAAAATCAGTAACACTCCCCCTCCACACCCCACTCATCCTTTACTTGTATACAATGTAAATCGAGAGTCTTGTCTATTTATATACACTATCCAGCTAATGTTAGAAAGAATCCCACTTCCCACAGACCACAGGAGCTAAGCTGAGGGCTGGGCCTACTTGTTCTTATTTCTGTGAGACTTACCTACCTTCCAAACCCCAGGCACCCCTTAGGCTAATAAGATCTAGGGATACACCCTCCTCTCTCATACACCCCACTCTGAGAAGCCATATCTAAGTCCACAGATCCAGGACCCAGAGTCCCTCCCCCAGTAAGTAAAAATGAGGATTATATGAGTCATAAGCTCTTTCCATATACATGCTCTTAACTTCTGAGACAAACAAATAAACCATTTCTTCCCCTCCCACAGGAAGATTCAGAAGAAATCCTTTTGGAATTAAGCCTGGAGTTTCCACCCCCTCCTCAGGCTTCTTGCCCTCAATTGTTGACCAAATGCTTCACCATAAGAATGGCCCCATTCCAGAGTCTCCCAATTCTTGCCATCACCAAACTCTACCTGCTGGTTCAACTCTATCTAATCTTTCTGCAGCAATGCCAGTTTAGCTTTCTGACGTGATTTACGTCTCTCTCAATCAACTAGATATTTTTGTCTTATAAAAGTTTTGTCTGAGGCCGGGCGCGGTGGCTCAAGCCTATAATCCCAGCACTTTGGGAGGCCGAGGCGGGTGGATCACGAGGTCAGGAGATCAAGACCATCCTGGCTAACACGGTGAAACTCCGTCTCTACTAAAAATACAAAAAACTAGCTGGGCGTGGTGGCGGGCGCCTGTAGTCCCAGCTACTTGGAGGCTGAGGCAGGAGAATGGCGTGAACCCGGGAGGCGGAGCTTGCAGTGAGCCGAGATCGCGCCACTGCACTCCAGCCTGGGCGACACAGCGAGACTCCATCTCAAAAAAAAAAAAAAAAAAAAAAAGTTTTGTCTGGTAAAAGCAATTTTTTTTCCCATGACACAGCGCTCAGGAGATCCTGAGAATGTATCATCAAAACAACTCTTGTTATATGTGCCCATGGCATGTTAAAAGTTTTCTGCTACAGGCCTTACCATGGCTTGCAATCACACACACACACACACACACACACACACACACACACACATATTAATAAATAATTACTTGATTAACATCTCTCCCTACTACTAGACTGTAGGAGAACCATATCGGTCTTGTTCACCACTGTGTCCTCTGTGCCTAGTTCTAGATCTTTCCTCAAACAGAACATGAAATCCTACCCACACGTAGCACGTACAACCTCAGGCTGTCTAGCCACTGGACAAAATCTCCAGGGGCTCTCTTGGGTCACTACAATTCCATCCCTCTTTTCTCTCCTCCCTCTACTATTCCCGCCCTTAGTAAGAACAAAGAGCCTCAAAACCCTTTTTCCATTATGCCCTAGAAGAGCTTCCTATAGCTAAGAGAGGCCCAGACTCAAGTTAAGGACTGGTTGGTTGGGAGGAGAATGGCAGAAGAACTGGAGAGAGCAGAGAATGGCGGTGAGCCGTGGACAGGATCCAACTCTTCTACAAGTCATGTTTTTGTATCTTACTATATTCTGTGTACAATCAAGAAATGCTTTGAGAGTTGACTTATTAACCTGATCACTTTTGTTCTGTCTTCAATCCAGGAAAGAGAACACTGAGACAGATAGTAGTAAAAAGTAGGTGTTGAGGGGAGTGGGGGCTGAAGAGCAGGTTTCAAGATGACTTCCCACTGACCACAGAAAATGAGTGTAATTCATGGAAATAAGGTTTAACAAAAATGTCCCAGTCTTGAAGGTTGTAGGATATTAAGGAAAACAGTAACAGTTAAGAAAAAGAGTCAGCTGGGCGCAGTGGCTCAAGCCTGTAATCCCAGCACTTTGGGAGGCCGAGACGGGCGGATCACAAGGTCAGGAAATCGAGACCATCCTGGCTGACACAGTGAAACCCCGCCTCTACTAAAAAATACAAAAAACTAGCCGGGCGAGGTGGCGGACGCCTGTAGTCCCAGCTACTCGGGAGGCTGAGGCAGGAATATGGCGTAAACCCGGGAGGCGGAGCTTGCAGTGAGCTGAGATCCGGCCACTGCACTCCAGCCTGAGCGACAGAGACTCCGTGTCAAAAAAAAAAAGAAAAAGAAAAAGAGTCTAGGCCGGGTTCGTGGCTCACGCCTATAATCCCAACACTTTGGGAGGCCGAGATGGGTGGATCACGAGGTCAGGAGATCGAGACCATCCTGGCTAACATGGTGAAACCCCGTCTCTACTAAAAACACAAAAAATTAGCCAGGCGTGGTGGGGCGCCTGTGGTCCCAGCTACTCGGGAGGCTGAGATGGGAGAATGGCGTGAACCTGGGAGGCGGAGCTTGCAGTGAGCGGAGATCGCCACTGCACTCCAGCCTCGGTGACAGTGAGAGACTTCGTCTCAAAAAAAAAAAAAAAAAAAAAGAGTCTAGGCTTAGAAAGGCATTGCTTGGGTGGATGTCCCCAGAGATCTGGTTAAATAGCTTAGTAGAGGACTGAGTACTATATATTACATCCTTCCCATAGAATTTGGAACCTGATTCTCAACACAGTAGACTGCCAATGCTTGGCGACTGACTGGTGCAGGAAAGGAGATTATTGATAACTTGCTCTGATTCAACTTTGTCTGGAGACAGAAAGATTAGACAGGCAGACTCACGGGCCTCTGGAGATGCTCTCCAGTCCAGAATTGCTATGTGTTTCTGGGTTGAGAGGTTACTGCATGCCTTCTCTACAGACCTATGCCAGAACACAAGCTTGGCAAGAGCGGTTGCACACTTCCTGCCATCGTGTCCCCTACATGACAAACGAAGGTGGTTTACATGTGCAAGTCGCATGTGTGACCCTGTCTGAGGCACACAGTTCAATACGGAAAGGAATGGAGGCCAGATTTGAAGTCAGGATTCTGTACGGCACAGTTTTAATGGAGCTCCTGAGGCAAGAGTGAGGGGCTGGGCCAGCTGGCTCCCTTGCTGACCTTACTGTTACCTTACGTGTCAAACACCCCCCGCTGTGTACATCCCTAAGGACTGTGGCAGTCTGTCCCATCCCATAGCATAAAGGGTGGTGATGTCTCTCTCTCTGTTTGGGGAATGACTGGTCACCTAGTTTTCGGCCAAGTTCTCAGTAATCTTCCTTCCGTCATTTTGCCAAAGCAGCATTTCACTTCACTCTAAATGCCTCCAGCTCTCCTAACAGCCCCATCCCCCTTTTGCAATTTTCTAGGGGGAAAAAAGTCACTATTGAATGTCCTTACTTCTGCAGCAGGAGGTCAGTCTTCCCATTCTCCTGCCTAAGGCATCTGTCATCAACATTTGGACAGCTAGCACATCAGAACACAGTGGCAGTCCCACGTTGCTCAGCAGCCTAGAAATACATGCCCAGAACTGCCAGCTTTCCGAGTGGTGCTGGCTCCACAGCCGCATGAAGAGAGGAGGAAGGCGAAGACACTTCTCCAAAGAACAGACACAACAACACAAAATCATTTGAAAAAGAACATCTCTGTCAGCAGCTACCACCGAGCAACAAGTCCTTCTTGAATGTGCTCCATGCTATGATTTCAGTCCAGCGATGCTAAGCATAGCTCCACAGTTTCAAGGACACTGCAGTCGAAAACTTCGAGCTGGACGGTAAAAAGAAGCTGTTTGATTTATGAAGTGGGTCAACCAAAAGGAGCAATGCAAAAGGAAAGAGGTCAGGCCGGGGTCTGCCCCCTCCTTGTCCCATCTACTTCCGCCGACATTTATCCTTTGTGAGAAGCCAAGAGTTCCAAGTCAGAAGGTTCTCCTGGAATATAACCAAGCTGAGACACAGAGGCCCACATTTTCTGTTGGATGATCCTAACTTTACTTCAAGGGCATCGCTCAGCTGGAGGCTTCCAGAACTGTTTACCCCAGACAAGGTCTGATTCTAAAAACATCCCAGAAAAAATATATTCTTAATTGTGCATAAATAAAAGAGGGGCAAAAAGAACCTTAAGAAGCCTGAGGTTTATTGAATACTTTCTCTAAGCAAGCACTGTGCTGAGCTTTCACTTGTTATAACAGGCACTTCTTCAATAAACATGTGAGCCCCTATTATGTGCAAAACACTGTTACAGGCACTGGGGATACAAAAATGAACAAAATAGTCAAAATCTTAGCTTTCACTGAACTGTTTTGTATTTCTTTTTTTTTTTTTGAGACAGAGTCTGGCTTTGTTGCCCATGCTGGAGTGCCGTGGTGCAATCTCAGCTTACTGCAACCTCCACCTCCCAGGTTCAAGTGATTCTCCTGCCTCAGCCTCCTGAGTAACCGGGAACTGAGATTACAGGTGTGAGCCACCACACCTGGCTAATTTTTTTTTTTTTTTTTTTGAGACAGAATCTTGCTCTGTCGCCCAGGCTGGAGCACAGTGGCGTGATGTCCGCTCACTGCAAGCTCCGCCCCCTGGGTTCATGCCATTCTCCCGCCTCAGCCTCCCAGGTAGCTGGGACTACAGGCACCTGCCACCATGCCTGGCTAATTTTTTTGTATTTTTAGTAGAGACGGGTTTCACTGTGTTAGCCAGGATGGTCTCGATCTCCTGACCTAGTGATCCGCCCGCCTTGGCCTCCCAAAGTGCTGGGATTACAGGTGTGAGCCATCGCGCCCGGCCTTTTTTTTTTTAGTAGAGATGGGGTTTTACTATGTTGGCCAGGCTGGTCTAGAACTTTTTTTTTTTTTTTGAGACAGAGTCTTGCTCTGTCGCCCAGGCTGGAGTGCAGTGGTGCCATCTCAGTTCACTGCAAGCTCCGCCTCCTGGGTTCACACCATTCTCCTGCCTCAGCCTCCTGAGCAGCTGGGACTACAGGCACCTGCCACCACGCCCGGCTAATTTTTTGTATTTTTAGTAGAGACGGGGTTTCACCATGTTAGCCAGGATGGTCTCGATCTCCTGACCTCGTGATCCGCCCACCTCAGCCTCCCAAAGTGCTGGGATTACAGGCGTGAGCCGCCGCGCCTGGCCCTGGTCTCGAACTTCTGACCTCAGGTGATCCATCTGCCTCGGCCTCCCAAAGTGCTGGGATTACAGTCGTGACCCACCACACCCGACCACTGAACTGACATTTTAGTGGAGCTGACAGAAATACATACGTCAGCTGGTGATAAATACTATGAGGAAGGATAAAGCAGACTAAGGGAATGCTATATAAAATTTTATACAAAAATAAAGCAGAGGAGGGAGTGCTATTTTAGATAAAGTTGTCCTGGAAGGCTTCTCTGATTGCCATTTGATAAAAATAACTACAAAAAAGGGCTATCACGTATGATCACTATGTGCTGGGAACTGTACTGAGTACTTCATGTGCATTTAATCCTCAGCAACTCTGCATTCAGTACTATCACCATGTCCACGATACAGGACTGAATAGAGCTTACAGAGGGTAAGGCTCTTGGCAGAATCTGCAGTAAGGGGAGCAGGGCCAGGGTTACATAGTAGGCGAGGAAGCTAGGACTTGAACTCAGGACTGCAACTCCAAACCCCACGCTTTTCCTCACCACACAATGCAGCCAGGCGGGTGGAGAAAAGGAGCCTCAAAGAGGTCAAGTGTGGCTGTGGCTACAAAGTAGCAGGTCCATCTGGCCTCCCCACACATGGCTAAGAGATTAACGCAATTCAATCTTCCCTAATATCAGGCGATTACTCTCATCACCAGCTGAAAACCAAGCCTTATCTTGAAACAAGAGGAGAAATACACCTTGGGCTCTTTAAGGCCAGCAAACAAATACTGAATATGTTCCTCTCCCATCCCTCTCCCCAGCCCCCAACACAAGATGGTGTAGTAAAGGGAGACACCATTTCTCACTGGAAAACAGACAGGAATAGCACAAGAGATGACCACGCTAGCTGCTTGACAGTGTCACAGCTCTCTGAGGTGGAGTCGGGGGGTGGGGGGACAGGCACTGAGAAAAGGTCAGCAGGAAGGAGAAGGTAGGCCCTCACTAGTCCCATTCCAAAGGAGGTACAGCTCTTCCTCAAGCCCTCACATTTTGGGGTGGAAAGGAGGAAGCAGAATGCTTTCTTAAACAGCATAAGGCAGGCCAGACAGAAGCACTGGGAGCAGGTCACCAGGTCTCCTGAGGGGAGGGAGAAGAGAGTAAGGCTGGAGGCAACTGAGAAAGGCTAACATTGCTTCAAGCGGAGAAGTCCAGAAGGGAAATACCACATCTAAGGTCAGAGGGTATTTGTGGAATTGCTGGAAATCCCAGGTTGAAGGTCCAAGCCAAACTACCAGAAGAGGCTGCAAGAGAAACCCAAGCAGAGTCCCACAAGGTTCAAAGCAAAGGTTGTGGTTTGGATCCACCCTTTTTTTTTTTTTTAAAGATAAGGTCTTGCTTTGTTGCCCAGGCTGGAGTGCAGTGGCGTGCAATCTTGGCTCACTACAACCTCCACCTCCCCGGTTCAAGCGATTCTCCTGCCTCAGCCTCCTGAGTAGCTGGGATCACAGGAGTGTGCCACCACGCACGGCTAATTTTTGTATTTTTAGTAGAGACAGGGTTTCACAGTGTTGGCCAGACTGGTCTCGAACTCCTGACCTCAGGTGATGCCCCTGCCTCGGCCTCCCAAAGTGCTGGGATTACAGGCGTGAGCACCTCACCTGGCCTGACCCACCCATTTTTTATTGTATTTCAGTCACCCCAGCCACAGGCACCTGTGGCCAGTTAATCAATAACCAAGATAGGAAGAATAGGTGGAAGTTCATCCCAGAATGGAGCACATTAAGAGACTTTTACTCAGAATCGGGATTTCCACCTTATATCCCAACTGATTTGGGCACCCCAGTTTAAACCCTGGCTTACCTGACCTTAAGAATCTCCCTCCTAAAGCCTTCAGACCCTCTCCCCATCAACACACACACGTGCCTGCGCACACAGAGAAATTCAACGTTCAGTCCCTCTCCCCAGAGATTTATCACCTTATCTCCAGCAAGTCAGGTCTCATAGCCCAACATTGCACCAAACAAATTATGACCTGAAAATGGCAAGAAAAAAACTGTGTCACCTAGAGAAACCCAATTAACAACATGACTCTGCTCTCTTCAATTCCCCTCTCCCCTCCAGCCATATCCGGGGCACCTGCGTGGCTGACCGCCTTTTCCCACTACTGGCCATGTTCCCTGGCTGACTCAAAAGCCAGAAGACAGTCTGAGCGGGGGCCTCCAGAGAAGCGAACCTAGAGATGGGAAGTCCTGCTCTCCCCACACCTTGGCCTGGTGAGAGTGCTGGAAGGGCACAGGATCAAAACACCACCTGGCTGATAGTCTGGAGTGTTCACCTTGAAATCACTAAGTTGCCCCTTAAGCCAAAGCTCCCTGCTGAAGAAAAACATAAATGCTATAGAAAGCTCCTCCACCAGAGTGTGTAAGTGCCCCACAAGGGACAATGAACGGGTATTTCCAAGAAATTCCTGCAGCATTTGCTTCCTCTCAACCCCTTTCCTTATTAGCCCCTAGCTTGAGAGGTCTCCATTGCTTCCAGCCTTCAGCTAACACAAATACCCACTGCCTTCCAAACCTTCTGCCTGACCACATGTAGCATGTGTCGTGTGTGCGTGTGTGTGTGTGTAAACATCCTCTTCCCAGCCCGTGCTACAGTTTCCAAAGAGAAGAAATGCCTCCCCTCCTCCCCGAGGGCTCCCGGCCCCACGCTGCTGCAGAGTTGGTCATGTAATATTCAGGGACCCTGAGACCGGAAATGCCTGGTTCTGAACTGCTGCACTTGAAACGGGAGAGAAGGGATAGGGAAAACCGAACGTGGGATTGAGGGTGACGGTAGGAGGGGTGCGGTGGCTGAAATTCTGACCAGGGAAAGCATGCAATTCAAGGGTGGGCAAGGCAGAGAAAGAGGGATGAGAGGCTGTCGAGACAGTTGCAAAGTCAAAATTCGAGGAGCCAAGGAAGAGCAGGGGAAGAAGATAGAAGTAAGGGCAAAGGCGGAAAGAGGGCCGAGAGGAGGTGAGGAGCCACAATAAAGATTCTCCAGGTGATGGGGGAGGCCAAGTTTAGGGGAACCAGTGGGTCCCGAACCCCAGAGTAAAGGTAGGGTGGCAGGGAAGTGTGGGGGCGGGGCACCACAGGGTGGGGACCGAACTGGCTCCCAGCATCTGCAGCCAGTGGAGAGAGAAGGGAGCAGAGGGCGGGGGCCCAGCCGCGGCGGGAGCCCGGGAAAGGGGCACAGGTCGCCAAGGGGACCCAGGCTGGTGGAGGGGGCGCCCGGGAGCACGTGAGGCATGCAGCCACCCCGCTCCCTCCCCTGCGGCGGGGACAGGAACCAGGGCGAGGCTGGGGGACGGCGCGCTCACCCGCAGGGCGGACAGGTCGATGTCGTCCAGGCTGCGGGCGGGGGCTGGGTCGCCCATGGCCTCCGCGGGGAACGGGGCACCGGGGCCGCTCACGCTCCGGCTCGGTTACTCCACTGCCGCCGTCGCCGCTTCTCCCCCATCGGAGGACCCCGGGGGCGGACTCCACCGCGCCTCCCCCGGAGACCGGGGAGGGGGAGGGCCGGCGCGAGGACCGACCCACCGACTGACAGGCGCTATCTCCCCGGAGCCAGCCACCCGAGCCTCCCGCCTCTCCTGCGCAGGCGCGGAGCGGCCGCGCACGGGGAGGGTGGAAGCGGGAGCGTGACGCGAGCGCGCCGGGGCCCCCTCCCCCTAGGCGCCGACACCTGCGCGCAGGCGCAGGCGAGCAGGCGAAAGGCGCGCGCGAGGACGGAGCGACCGCGCGAGCCTGGCGTGAAAGAAGTGGGCGGCGGCCGAGGCGGCCGCGGAGCGCGCCCACCAGCTGGCGCGCGTGCGCACACGCGTTTCCTTTTCTTTCCCTGTTTTTTTGCCCTTTCTCTCCCTTATTTCCTTCTCAGATCTCCTTTGACGCCTTTCCTTCCCTTTCCCTCCTTCTTTCGTGTGCCCAGCTGCCAATCAAGCCACCCACCTCTCCATTTGCGGGGGAAGGGGGCGGTACCCAACCCCCCTCTATTACTAGGGGGTTGTTATGGTAACTCCCCACGCGAGGGCTGGGTGGCCTCTAGATAGGACGGGCTGTCCACCCACCCAATTGCTATGGCAACAGTGGAGCCGCTGAGGGAGGGGCCACTCCGTGAGAACTTGGCTGGAGAAACCACGTGGGAGTTGGGGGGCAGAGGAGGGGCACCGGCTGCCTCAGGAATGCCCTTTCCACCCTCACCTAGCAGGTTGGGGAAGCATCGAGGAGCTCTCAGATCTCAGGATAAGGAATCCTACCGCAGACGTGTATCTCTGCACCTCTTTTAACAAAGTGTTCTGCACAAAGGAACTGTTTCGACAATTATTCATTGATCACTGGAGTCGCGCGTGGAGGAAGGGGTGGCGAAGGGGAGGAGAGGGAATCTGCTTTCAATCCCTTAACATATTGCTTGGGTCACCTTAGATCTAGTCATGTTGGCACAGCGCCTACAGCCATTAGCCTCAGTGGAGGCTGGGTAATGCTATCTAAGAACCAAGAGTCATGTTCTACCACTGACATGCTGTGTGACCTTGAGCAAGTTGCTTTGCTTCTCTGAGGTTTTCTTTCACTGTGAAATTGAGGGGGGAGGCTGTATGATCCTCAGGAGCTCTTCTAGCACCAACACTGTTTCTGAAAGACTCCACCACCAGCCTTAATATAAATCATTTAAGAGAGTTTAAATTAGAAGTCCTTGGAAAATAGCTGAACGCATTGCTTTCTGGACCCTTCTCCTTAGCATTTGGATGCATGGCCAGTCGGCCCCCTTCCCTAACCCCTAGCCCATTCTCCTTGCCACTGCCCTTATTCAAGCCACTATCCCCATTCATCTCCTATTTGGCCTTCTTGCCTGACTCCTTCAAGTCAATTCTATTTTTTTTTTTTTTTTAAGACAAAGTCTTGCTCTGTCGCCCACGCTGGAGTACAATGGCGTGATCTCTGCTTACTGCAACCTCAAGCTCTTGGGTTCAAGCGATCCTCCAGCCTCAACCTCCCAAGTAGCCGGGACTACAGGCAGCACATGCCACTACGCCCGGCTAATTTTTGTATGTTTTGTAGAGATGGGGCTTTGCCATGTTGCCCAATCTGGTCTCAAACTCCTGGCCTTAAGTGATCTGCCCACCTCGGCCTCCCAAAGTGCTGAGATTATAGGATCCCTTGAGGCCAGGAGTTGGAGGCCAGCCTGGCCAACATGGTGGGTTTTTGTTTTTTGAGATGGTTTTTGTTTTGTTTTTTGTTTTTTTGTGAATTTGTTTTTATTGGGGAACAGGACACAGGGTGGAAAATGTCACCTTGGTGGAGACAGAGTTTTGCTCTTGTTGCCCAGGCTGGAGTGCAGTGGCACGATCTTGGCTCACTGCAACCTCTGCCTCCCGGGTTCAAGCAATTCTCCTATCTCAGCTTCCTGAGTAGCTGGGATTACAGGTACACGCCACCACGCCCAGCTAATTTTTTGTATTTTCAGTTGAGACGGGGTTTCATCATGTTGGCCAGGTGGTCTCGAACTCCTGACCTCAGGTGATCCACCTGCCTGGGCCTCCCAAAGTGCAGGGATTACAGGCATGAACCACCACACCCGGCCAAGCCTGGCAAACATGGTGAAACTCCATCTCTATTAAAAATACAAAAAATTGGCTGGGCACGGTGGCTCACACCTGTAATCCCAGCACTTTTTGGGAGGCCAAGACGGGTGGATCACCTGAGGTCAGGAGTTTGAGACTAGCCCGGACAACATGGTGAAACCATGTCTCTACTAAAAATACAACAATTAGCCAGGTGTGGTGGCAGGCACCTGTAATCCCAGCTACTTGGGATGCCGAAGCAGGAGAATCGCTTGAACCCAGGAGGCAGAGGTTGCAGTGAGCCAAGAACATGCCACTGCACTCCAGCCTGGGCAACAGAACGAGATTCTGTCTCAAAAAAAAAAAAAAAAAAAAAAAAGGCCAGACACGGTGGCTCATGCCTGTAATCCCAGCACTTTGGGAGGCCAAGGTGGGTGGATCACAAGGTCAAGAGATCGAGACCATCCTGACAAACATGGAGAAACCCTGTCTCTACTAAAAATACAAAACTGGCCAGGTGTGGTGGCGCATGCCTGTAATCCTAGCTACTTGGGAGGCTGGGGCAGGAGAATCACTTGAACTTGGGAGGCAGAGGTTGTGGTGAGCCGAGATCATGCCATTGTACTCCAGCCTGGGCAACAAGAGTGAAACTCCGTCTCAAAACAAAACAAAACAAAAAACAGATTGGCTGGGCGCGGTGGCTCACACCTGTAATCCCCGCACTTCGGGAGGCTGAAGCAGGTGGATCACCTGACATCGGGATTTCGAGACCAGCCTGGCCAACATGGTGAAATGCTGTCTCTACTAAAAATACAAAAAATTAGCCGGGTGTGGTGGTATGTGCCTGTAATCCCAGCTACTTGGGAGGTTGAGGCAAAAGCATTGCTTGAACCCAGCAGGCAGAGGTTGCAGTGAGCTGAGATTGCACCACTGTACTCCAGCCTGGGCAACAGTGTGAGACTCTGTCTCAAAAAAAAAAAAAAAAAAAGCAGATAAAGTGTGGCGTCAAAGATCCTTCAAGATTCTGCTGGCTTTTCTTGCCTTTTCTTTTTTAATGGTTTGTTTCTTTAGGAGTTGGGGTCCTGCTCTGTCACCCAGGCTAGAGTGCAGTGGCATGATCATGGCTTATGGCAGCCTCCCAACTCCTGGGCTCAAGTGATAATCCTGCCTTAGGCTCCTGAGTTCCCGGGATTATAGGCATGAGCCACCCTGCTTGGTGCCTGCCTTATTTTTCAGTACTCAACTATTAGCCTCACATTTTCCAGCCATACTGAAATACTCTACTTACTTCCCAGAACTCAACATTCTCTCCCCCAATCTTTGCATGTACTCTTTTTTCTCCTTGGAATATTCCCTAGCCTCTTGACCATGCCCACTCTCACCATGTTTTGCTTTGTCCTACATGTCTAAATCACCTCCTCCATGAAGCCTTCCTTGACTCACCAAGACTAAGTTTGGTTCTTCTGTTTCAGCTGCCTGGCTTTTTAGTCCATGGTAACATTTAATGATTTGAATTGTAAATGTCTTTTGAATCTCCTTAAAGGCAGGAATAATATTAGTCTTGTTCAGCACATGGCCTGGCACCCACTAGAAAATCAGTAACACTTAAAAAAAAAAAAAAAAAACGGCCGGGCGCGGTGGCTCAAGCCTGTAATCCCAGCACTTTGGGAGGCCGAGACGGGCGGATCACAAGGTCAGGAGATTGAGACCATCCTGGCTAACACGGTGAAACCCCGTCTCTACTAAAAAATACAAAAAACTAGCCGGGCGAGGTGGCGGGCGCCTGTAGTCCCAGCTACTCGGGAGGCTGAGGCAGGAGAATGGTCTAAACCCGGGAGGCGGAGCTTGCAGTGAGCTGAGATCCGGCCACTGCACCCCAGCCTGGGCGACAGAGCAAGACTCTGTCTCAAAAAAAAAAAAAAAAAAAAAAAAAACAAAAGAAAGAAAATCACTAATACTTAAGCAATGAAAGTGGCCAGGCGCCGTGGCTCACACCTGTAATCCCAACACTTTGGGAGGCTGAGGCGGGCGGATCACCTGAGGTCAGGAGTTTGAGACCACCCTGACCAATATTGTGAAACCCCATCTCTACGAAAAATACAAAAATTAGCTGGGCGTGGTGGTGCGCACCTGTAATCCCAGCTACTTGGGAGGCTGAGGCAGGAGAATCGCTTGAACCTGGGAGGCGGAGCTTGCAGTGAGCTGAGATCCGGCCACTGCACTCCAGCCTGGGCGACAGAGCGAGACTCTGTCTCAAAAAAAAAAAAGTAATGAAGGCATCTGTTGTCTGGGCGGGCACTGCAGCAGTTCAAGGTCAAGACCATGGGATAGTAGGAAAAAGCATAGAAAGTGGAGGTAGTGCTTTAGGCAAATCACTAACCTCTCTGAGGCTCAACTCTGTCATCTGTAAAATGGAGATGGTAATAATAGGGAGGTTAGGATAAAATAATACATGTAAAGCACTTAGCATATACTAGGTCCTCTAAATTTACTAATGCCTCAGTCATAGAGGCTACTCTTTCCATTCTGGGTTTAGAGCCAACTCTTCTGATTCTAAGCCCTCTGCTTCCACCGCCCACCCCCCTCACTACGGTTGGTCTCCATTTAAAAAACTCCAGGACTAGGCCGGGCACAGTGTCTCATGCCTGCAATCCCAGCACTTTGGGAGGCCAAGGCGAGTGGATCACGAGGTCAGGAGTTTCAGACCAGCCTGGCCAACATGGTGAAACCCCGTGTCTACTAAAACTACAAAAATTAGCTGGGCATAGTGGGGGGCACCTGTAATCCCAGCTACTCGGGAGGCTGAGGCAGGAGAATCGCTTGAACCAGGGAGGCGGAGGTTGCAGTGAGCCAAGATGGTGCCCCTGCACTCCAGCCTGGGTGACAGAGCAAGACTCTATCTCAAAAAAAAACCCAAAACAAACAAACAAAAGCCTCCAGGACTAAGGAGGGGAAGGCAGAGACTTTGAAGCAGAAGCCCTAGGCACCCCTGGCCCAGCCTGGGGCAACTGCTGCCTCTCACTCCACAGTGAATGAGGTAATGGTCCCCCTCGGGAAAGAGGCAGTTAGTGCTGACAATGAGGCTAATTAACAAGATGCCAATTAGTACCAGGAGACCGCTATATGTAGGAGGGGGGAATTCTGGCACAGAAGTAGCTTCTTGTGAGGACTGAGGGCTGAACTCGAAGGAGAGGATGAGGCAGAGCAACACCATCCCCTCTTCATGCCTCACCCACCCAGAAAATCTCTCGTCCAGGAAGGCTTCCTAATCTCCACACTTCACTCCCCTCAGTTTCCTCCTGCATCTGTGGTCAGTTCTGAGACAGGAGCGTGAGGCTGTGGGAACAAAGGGCAAGAGCCAGGACTTGTGCTACACTTTTTTCTTTTCTTTTTTTTTTTTTTTGAGACGCAGTCTTGCTCTGTCACCCAGGCTGGAGTGCAGTGGTGTGATCTCAGCTCACTGCAACCTTCGCCTCCCGGGTTCAAGTGATTCTCCTGCCTCAGCCTCCATAGTAGCTGGGACTACAGGTGCGTGCCACCACGCCCGGCTCTTTTTGTATTTTTAGTAGAGACAAAGTTTCACCGTGTAAGCCTGGATGGTCTAGATCTCCTGATCTTCTTTTTTTTTTTTTTTTTTTTTTTTTTTTTTTGAGACGGAGTCTCGCTCTGCCGCCCAGGCTGGAGTGCAGTGGCCGGATCTCAGCTCACTGCAAGCTCCGCCTCCTGGGTTTACACCATTCTCCTGCCTCAGCCTCCCGAGTAGCTGGGACTACAGGCGCCCGCCACCTCGCCCAGCTAGTTTTTTGTATTTTTTAGTAGAGACGGGGTTTCACCGTGTTAGCCAGGATGGTCTTGATCTCCTGACCTCGTGATCCGCCCGTCTCGGCCTCCCATAGTGCTGGGATTACAGGCTTGAGCCACCGCGCCCGGCCCGATCTCCTGATCTTGTGATCCACCCACCTTGGCCTCCCTAAGTGCTGGGATTACAGGCATGAGCCACCACGCCAACCTACATTTTTGAATATTGAAAATATTTTGGACCAGGCATGGTGGCTTATGCCTCTAATCCTAGCACTTTGAGAGGCCGAGGTGGGTGGATCATGAGGTCAGGAGTTTAAGACCAGCTTGGCCAACATGGTGAAACCCCGTCTCTACAAAAAAATACAAAAATTTGCCAGGCACGGTGGCACCTGCCTGTAATCCCAGCTACTCAGGAAGCTGAGGTGGAAGGATCAATTGAGCCCAGGAGGTCCAGGCTGCGGTGAGCCATGATTACACCACTGCACTGCACTCCAGCCTCAGCAACAGAGTAAGAGCCTATCTCAAAAATGAAAAAATAAATAAGCTGGGCACCATAGCACGCACCTGTAGTCCCAGCTACTCTAGAGGCTGAGGCGGATTGCTTGAGCCCAGGAAGTTGAAGCTGCAGTGAGCTATGATCATAACACTGTGCTCTAGCCTGGGCCACAAAGCAAGACCCTGTCTCTAAAAAATAAAAAGAAACAAAACTAAACATTTCAGACATACAAAAAGTTATGAATATATATATGTGTGTTTGTATTTTTTTAATTAAGAAATTTTTAGAGATGGGGGTCTTGCTATGTTGCCCAGGCTGAGCTTGAACTCTTGGCCCTCCTGCCTGAGCCTCCTAAATAGCTGGGATTACAGGCTTTAGCCTCCATGCCCAGCTTTTATATATACACAGTTTAAGAAATAAAATGGGCCAGGTGCTGTGGCTTGCGCCTGTAATCCCAGCACTTTGGGAGGCCGAGGCAGGTGGATTACCTGAGGTCAGGAGTTCGAGACCAGCCTGGCCAACATGGTGAAACTCCATTCTACTAAAAATACAAAAAAATTAGCCAGATGTGGTGGAGGACGCCTGTAGTCCCAGCTACTCAGGAAGCTGAGACAGGAGAATTGCTTGAACCTGGGAGGCGGAGGTTGCAGTGAGCTGAGATTGTGCCTCTGCACTCCAGCCTGGGCAACAGAGCAAAAAAAAAAAAAAAAAAAAAAAAAAAAGAAAGAAAAGAAATAAAAGGGGCCAGGTGCTATGGCTTATGCCTGTAATCTCAGCACTTCAGGAGGCTGAGGTGGGAAAATCACTTAAGCCAGGAGCTTAAGACCAACCTGGGCAAGATGGCAAGACCCCATCTCTACAATAAATAAAAACGTTAGCAGGTGTGGTGGCACATGCTTGTAGCCCATCTATTCAGGAGGCTGAGGCAGGAGCATCTCTTGAGTTCAGGAGTTCAACATTGCAGTGAGCTATGATTGTGCCATTACACTCCAGCCTGAGGGACAGAACAAGACTCTGTCTGTCCCTCCCCCTCAAAAAAAAGTTACCATTGTTACCAGTGACATTCTGTCTATATACCTCTCCTGGAAGGTAACCATTCCCAGTCTGGTATGTGCAATATGCTTCCATAGACCTTGCCATGTTTTCCGCCTCTTCCCTCTGGAGCAGGGCCATCCAGTAGAATCCTGTACAGTGATGGAAATGGTATATACTTGCACTGTCCAATATGTTAGTTACTAGCAGCGAATGGCTACTGAGCACTTGAAATGCAGTTAGTGTAAGGGACTAATTTTTTTTTTTTTTTTTGAGATGGAGTCTCGCTGTGTAGCCCAGGCTGGAATGCAGTGGCGTGATCTCAGCTCACTGCAACCTCCGCCTCCCAGGTATCCGCCAATCTCCTGCCTCAGCCTCCCGAGTAGCTGGGACTACAGGCGCCCGCCACCGCGCCAAGCTAATTTTGTTTCTGTATTTTTTGAACAAGAAGCAGCCTCTCCAGGTCCTTCTCGGAGCATCTCCCTCACCTGTGGTTGTGACAGCAGCTCCACAGTTCTCCAGGTGCCCTGGCTGGGCGCTGCCCATCCTTCTACCCAGGCAGCACCGTGTCAACACCTTCTCCTCTCAGGAGCCAGGTGACCGAACTCCCGAAGCCATGGATAGGTAGAACAGAGGTAGACAGAAGAGAAAGAAGAAAGGAGGAGGGTGGAGATAAGATGAAGGGGACTGGTGCCCCATGTGGGCAGGGACGGGAGGCTGGACCGAGCGCTTAGTTCCTCCAAGGAAGACGCATTAACCTTTTCGACACCTTTATTTATGAAATGCTTATTGAACAGATACAAAGTTAGTGTCAGCAGGCTGGAGGAGGGAGTTAATATGCACTCCTTCCTTCCCCTGGTGGGGGCTAAAGCCAGAAGTGGCTTTATCCTTCCCTCCACCTTGGCAGCAACGGGCTGGGAGAGGCCCTGGGACAGGGAGGGGTTCAAGGGCAGGAGGAGGAAGGGAACAATGGGTAGTAGGGCCTGGGGCAGAGCTCCCGTCTCCTGGAATAAGAGGCTTGACCCTGCTCGCCCTGGCAGGAGCTGTGCTTCTCCTCTGCAGCATGGAGAAGTGGTTTGCACTGGGCAGCAGGGGGGTGAGCTTCTCTGGGACTCTCTCCTGCCTCCCCAGCCCAAGGTTGCGAGTGTCCTCTTCGGCTATTTCTCATGTAAGGGTCCTCTGTGACACCTCTAATCCCGTTCAGGGATGCCTGCCTTCCCAGATCTCACAGGGCACTGCCCTCAGTCCCTGCGCTTAAGGGGCAGGGAGCCAGACCTGGTGGGGCACAGCAGCTGGTGACCTCTCCCCGACGGGGGCCTCAACTATGTCCACACTTCTAGGGGGATCATGCCCTCCTTGCTACCCAGCGGGGGCAACAAAGACTCATCCTCAAGGAACTTGAGGGGGAAGTGGACCAGGTGGCCCTGGACCTGGGTGAGCTCAGACCGAGCCAAGGGAGGACTGACGGTGGCCAAGGGCTCCACGGCCACATACTCCCGGAGTGTCCGCAGGGAACGCGTGGCATTGGTCGGTAGGCAGCGGAAGATCTGTGGGCGGGGGCATAGATGCCAATAAGGCTTGGGGAGACTCTCCCAACAATCTAAGTCCGACTAGGCTCGACCCCTTCCCCCATGCCATCTCTCCATACCCCCACTGACCCTGGGCCTCTCTCTCTTTTTTTTTTTTTGAGACGCAGTTTCACTCTTGTCGCCCAGGCTGGAATGCAATGGTGCGATCTCAGCTCACTACAATCTCCACCTCCTGGGTGCAAGTGATTCTCCTGCCTCAGCCTCTCGAATAGCTGGGATGACAGGCACCCACCATCATGCCCGGCTAACTTTTGTGCTTTTTTTCTTTTCTCAGAGATTCGCTTTTATTGCCCAGGCTGGAGTGCAATGGCGTGATCTCGGCTCACTGCAACCTCCGCCTCCTGAGTTCAAGAGATTCTCCTGCCTCAGCCTCCCAGTCACGCCCAACTAATTTTTTTGTATTTTTAGTAGAGAAGGGGTTTCTCCATGTTGGTCAGGCCGATCTTGAACTCCTGACCTCAGGTGATCCGCCTGCCTTGGCCTTCCAAAGTGCTGGGATTACAGGCGTGAGCCACTGCGCCCAGCCAATTTTTGTACTTTTAGTAGAGATGGGGTTTCGCCATGTTGGTCAGGCTGATCTCGAACTCCTGACCTCAGGTGATCTGCCTGCCTTGGCCTCCCAAAGTGCTGGGATTACAGGCGTGAGCCACTGCGCCCGGCCAATTTTTGTACTTTTAGTAGAAATGGGGTTTCGCCATGTTGGTCAGGCTGATCTCGAACTCCTGACCTCAGGTGATCCGCCCGCCTCGACCTCCCAGAGGGCTGGGATTACAGGCATAAGCCACTGCACCCGGCCTGGGCCACTAAATCTCTTGATAGCAAACGCCCCCAGGCCCTCATCCCCCTTCCGAGAATGAGTGTGTGGTGGGGCTTCTCTCCATCCTACCCTGAGCAGGATAATGCACACATTTCCCCAGGCCACTCTCCCCCTCCCCTCCCAAGTTCTCACCTGCTCATAGATGTTGGCGTTGCTCTCAGCTGTGTCTTGCCACAACTGGAAGAAGTCATCACAGACGGGGTCTCGGAGATCCAAGTCTGGCCGGGTATTTGCTCCAAGAATCACACTATGGGAGAAAGGGGTCCCAGCAGGGCCAGATTAAGATCCTTAGAGAACCTGAATGCCAGAAAAGTTACATCGTCCCTACTCAGGTAATTCAAAATTGGCTGGGTGCAGTGGCTCACGCCTGTATTCCCAACACTTTGGGAGGACGAAGCCGATGGATTGCTTGAGCTCAGGAATTCAAGACCAGCCTGGGCAATATGGCAAAACCCCATCTCTACAAAAAAGTACAAAAATTAGCCAGGCGTGGTGGCATGTGCCTGTAGTCCCAGCTACTTGGGAGGCTGAAGTGGGAGGATCACTTGAGCCAGAGAAGTCGAGGCTGCAGTGAGCTGTGGTCACGTCACCGAACTCCAGCTGGGTGACAGAGCAAGACCCTATCTCAAAACAAATAACAAACAAACAAAAAAAAACAAAACAAACGCAATATAAAATAGTAAAATAAGTATAAAAGAAGCCAACAGAGTTCTGATTTGTCTTGACTTTGATGACTACCTTGGTGTTTTAAAAAATTATTTTTATTTTAAATTTTCTTCTTTTTCTGTTCTTTCCCCAATCCTCAGAACCTGTGAAAATAATTACTTTTTTTTTTTTGAGACAGAGTCTGGCTTTGTCGCTCAGGCTGGAGTGCAGTGGCGCCATCTCCGCTCATTGTAAACTCCGTCTCCCGGGTTCACGCCATTCTCCTGCCTCAGTCTCCCAAGTAGCTGGGACTACAGGCGCCCTCCACCACGCCCGGCTAATTTTTTGTATTTTTAGCAGAGACGGGGTTTCACTGTGTTAGCCAGGATGGTCTCGATCTCCTGACCTCGTGATCCGCCTGCCTCAGCCTCCCAAAGTGCTGGGATTACAGGCGTGAGCCACTGCGCCCGGCCAAAAATTACTTTTAAAAGATTTTTTTTTCTTTTGGCAGGACACGGTGGCTTACAGCTGTAATCCCAGTATTCGGGAAGCTGAGGCAGGAGAATCGCTTGAACCCAGGAGGCAGAGGTTGCGGTGAGCCAAGATCGAGCCATTGCACTTCAGCCTGGGCGACAAGAGTGAAACTACGTCTTAACAACAACAATAACAACAACAACAACAACAAAGATTTTTTTCATGGCCAGGTGCAGTGCCTCACACCTGTAATTCCAGCATGTTGGGAGGCTGAAGTGGGCAGATCACCTGAGGTCGGGGAGTTCAAGACCAGCCTGACCAACATGGCGAAACCCCGTCTCTACTAAAAATACACAATTAGCCGGGCGTGAAGGCACATGCCTGGAATCCCAGCTACTGAGGCGGCTGAGGCAGGAGAATCACTTGAACCCGGGAGGCAGAGGTTGTGGTGAGCTGAGATCTCGCCATTGCACTCCAGCCTAGGCAACAAGAGCAAAACTCCGTCTCAAAAAAAAAAAAAAAATTGTTTCTCATTTTTTTTGTGTGTTCCTGCTTCACTGATACTCTAAATTGATTAGTCTGCCTATTGATTTGTTTTTTTTTTTGTTTTTTTTTGTTTTTTTCTGTAGGCAGAGTCTTGCTCTGTCGCCCAGGCTGGAGTGCAGTGGCGCGATCTCGGCTCACTGCAACCTCTGCCTCCTGGGTTCAAGCGATTGTCCTGTCTCAGCCTCCCGAGTAGCTGGGATCACAGGTGCCCGCCACCAAGCCCAGCTGATTTTTTGTATTTTCAGTAGAGACGGGTTTCATTATGTTGGCCAGGCTGGTCTCGAACTCCTGACCTCAGGCAATCCACCCGCCTTGGCCTCGCCAAAGTGCTGGGAAGTGCTGGGATTAGAGGCGTGAGCTGCCGCGCCCAGCCTCGCCTATTGAGAATCTAGGCCGGGCACGGTGGCTCAAGCCTGTAATCCCAGCACTCTGGGAGGCCGAGGCGGGCGGATCACGAGGTCAGGAGATCAAGACCATCCTGGCGAACACGGTGAAACCCCGTCTCTACTAAAAAATACAAAAAACTAGCCGGGCGAGGCGGCGGGCGCCTGTAGTCCCAGCTACTCGGGAGGCGGAGGCAGGAATATGGCGTAAACCCGGGAGGCGGAGCTTGCAGTGAGCTGAGATCCGGCCACTGCACTCCAGCCCGGGCGACAGAGCCAGACTCCAGCCCGGGCGACAGAGCCAGACTCCGTCTCAAAAAAAAAAAAAAAAAAAAAAAAAAAAAAAAAAAGACCATCCTGGCTAATACGGTGAAACCCCGTCTCTACTAAAAAAATACAAAAAACTAGCCGGGCGAGGTGGCGGGCGCCTGTAGTCCCAGCTACTCGGGAGGCTGAGGCAGGAGAATGGCGTGAACCCGGGAGGCGGAGCTTGCAGTGAGCTGAGATCCGGCCACTGCACTCCAACCCGGGCGACAGAGCGAGACTCCATCTCAAAAAAAAAAAAAAAAAAAAAAAAAGAGAATCTAGCACTACCTCTACCTCTGGCTCCAGGAGTACCTATGTGGTGCTACCTCTTGTCCTGCTCAAAAGGCAGACGCCTCCATCTCCCTCCCACCCTGTGGCACCCCGCCCCAGCTCTACCTGAAGCAGTGCTTCCGCAGACTCAAGGCAAACCTGCCCGCCTGATACTCCACCCCATTCATGAGGGATGGTTCCGTCTCTGTGTCCTCGATCAGCACGGCCAGCTCACTGTCCCGCTTCCCCAGCAAGCTCCGGTCATTGATGTTTGCAGAACCTGGGGTGGATGTGGGGCACGCTGTCTGCTTGGGGCCAGGGCACTCCCCCCAGTACCCCATCCCCTCTACCAAAGCACTGGCCTGCAACATTCCTTCTTGGACCCTCTACCCATACATGAGCCTGAGCTGCAGTCTCTGTCATCCCGGCCTCTCATGTCTTTGCCTGTCCCCGCACCCTCTCCCTGCCAGGGGCCCAGATCCGGCACTGACCGATGATGACTGTCCGGTCATCTGCGATGAGCATCTTGCTGTGGATGTAGATGAGCTCCGAGACGGGGTGCCCGCCCAGCTCTCCGTGTGTACGAAGCCCGCAGATGGAAATATAGTCCCGCCATGCTGTCCCCACTGCATACAAGAGATGGGGTGACAGGAGGGGAAGCGAGGGGAGAGGTGGCTCTGTGTGCAGACAGGGCCCTGCCCCACCTCCTCTCACTCCAGAAGCTCTTCCTACATAGAGTCTGGTCTCTCTACTTCTCCCTGCAGTGAAAGGCCAGCTATGGTCTGCGTAGCCTCAGAGGCTCACAGGAATGACAGCCTCCTTCCCCCACCCCCAGGCCTCCAGCGCCCCAATCTCCCTCTCCCAGGGGTCCAGGGCTTGAGCCCCCAGCCCCCAGCACTCACTGGCTGCTTTGAGGCGATGCAGGATTGAATACTCCCCACGACACAGGGTCCTGAGAGGAAAGAGAGAGGGAGAGAAGTAGAGGCTGGCAGAGGGGAGGGGAGGTTGGGAGAGGTGGCCCTCCTTTAAGGCCCAGGAGGAAGGGATCAGGACAGAATCAAGAGGGGGACAAGGGTGGGATGGGGCCATTGAGAGCCCTGGGGGGTCACCTGTAAGTAAAATGCAGAATGGCCTGAATGGAGTTGCCACCACCCGTGGAGATATCACCCTCGAAGCCAGGGAGTAAGGGCAAAAGCACGTAGACTCGGAAACACTGCCCCTGTCTGGGGAGAGGGTGGAGTCAGAGGTGCGACTGGTCCCTCCAACCCCACCCCCTTCAACTGGGCTCAGACCACGCCCACAGTCCCCACCTTCCTGACAGTCCCCCTTACTTGTGGGCCTTCAGGATTCTGTCCACAATCTCATCGCCCACCTTGTTCAGAACCGTCCGCCCATCTGAGCAGCTAATGAAGAACTGATTCTGGGGCAAGAACCAGAGACAGACATTAGCAGCCTGGCCGCTGGCGCTGTCCTCGGCCTCCAGCCCTGGTCCCAGGCTCCAGGCGTCTGCTTCTGCTCCGGGCCCAGCTCCACCAACCCTTGATGACTGACTCCACTCATTCCCCAGGTCTCTCTCCTGCAACATCCCTTCCATGCTCTCCCCCACCTCCTCCCAGTCAGACCTCAATGTAGAGGAAGTGCCGGCTCTCCTTGATGGTGTGGAGGTAGGCATTGAGGATGGAGTTCTCCAGGGTCCCTGCTGACCAGCGGTCCACTGACCGCAAGACCTAGGGAATGGTGAATGCGATGTGCTTCTTTTCATTTTCTTATTTTATGTTTTTTTTTAGACAGAGTCTCGCTCCCTTGCCCAGACTGGAGTGCAGGGGTGTGATCTCAGCTCACTACAACATCCGCCTCCTGGGTTCAAGCCATTCTCCTGCCTCAGCCTCTCTAGTAGCTGGGACTACAGGCACACATCACCACACCTGGCTAATTTTTTGTAATTTTAGTAAAGATGGGGTTTTACCATGTTAGCCAGGATGGTCTCGATCTCCTGACCTCGTGATCCGCCTGCCTCGGCCTCCCAAAGTGCTGGGATTATAGGCGTGAGCCACCGCGCCTGGCCGTGATGTGCTTCTTAACCCCAGGAGAGGACAGTGTAGGGGGCTCTCACACCAGGGAGAGTGGGTTGGGGTGTTGGGCTGAAGGAGACAAAGGTAGGGGCTGGCTGAAGTGGGGGGCCTCACCTGCACAGTGGTGCACTGCCCCCCTGGGAGCGTGAAGGGGAGCTGGTTGGCAGTGCTGGTAGACTTGGGAAGCAGGTAGGGGTACGTGGGAGTCTTGTACTTGGCCTTGGTGGTCTGAAGTGGAGGGATGGCAGAGTCAGCAGGAGGTGCTGAGCTGTCTCTGACTCCCTCCCTACCTCCAGCCCCCACCAGAAGGAATGAGCACCTTGGTGAAGTTCCAGCGCTGGATGAAGTGCCGGGCGAGGTCCCGGGCAGGTAGGCCGTGGACGACCACCCCAACGTCCCGCCATGGCATCCGTGGGGTCGTCTCCCTGTCAATGAAATCTGCGAGGTCCCGGGAGAGTCAGGGGAGACGTCAGGGCTGGACTCCTGGGGACACTTGGGGCAGGGAGGAGGAGCCTGCCAGAGGGAGGGCTGTACCACCCTTGACCCCTCTCATCCCATCCTCAGTACCAGTCCCAGCTTCTGACCCTGCTCTCAGCTCTCTGGGGTTTTGGCGGGTGGGAGGCTTCACCTTCGAAAGGCCGGTCGAGCTGCACCCAGTCCTTGGTGATAAGATTGCTGTAGTCCTTGCCCAGCCAGAAGAATTGGTTGTGAGAGAGGTCTGGGGTGGCCGGCGAGTCTGGGCACGGGGTGGGAGGCTGTAGGGGGAACACACCCAAGCCAGGGGCAAGGGGAGGTCATGGGGCTGTACAGAGCCAGGGCCAAAGAGAGGAGCACTGAAAGAGTGAGAGAGACGGAGAGGAAGAATGAAACAGAGGGTCTGATTCCCCAGCCCTCCCCTCCAGCCGCCTTTGACACTTTTAGAGGAATGGGGTGATGGTCAGTGAAATGGGGAAAGGACTGGGTTACAGCCCTTTCTTTTTTGAGACGGAGTCTTGCTCTTGTCACCCAGGCTGGAGTGCAGTGGCACGATGTTGGCTCACTACAACCTCCGCCTCCTGGGTTCAAGCGATTCTCCTGCCTCAGCCTCCCGAGTAGCTCAGATGATAGGCACCCGCCACCATGCCAGGCTAATTTTTTTGTATTTTTAGTAGACACGGGGTTTCACCATGTTGGTCAGGCTGGTCTCAAACTTCAGACCTCAGGTGATCTGCCTGCCTCAGCCTCCCAAAGTGCTGGGATTACAGGCATGAGCCACGGCACCTGGCCGGTTACAGCACTTTCAAAGTGGGTTCTTGGGGTCCCAGAAAGTTTGAGGAACCCTGAGGTGGGCAGGGCCTGGAATGATTGAGGGGGTAAGGCTGGAGTCGGGAAAAGGTGTGGATTGAGCTTATCTGAGTTTGGGGGTACTTAGGAAGGCCTCGGGGGGATTACCTGGGAGGCAGCTGATTCAGAGGAGTCTCCAAGGTCAGTCAGTCGGTAGTGCAGGTCATCCCAGCGGCCATAGGCAAGGTCCAGTCCCCCCAGGAATGCTACCACTTGGTCCACCACCAGGAGCTTCTCATGATGGGCCCACAGCGTCACTTGGTCTGGGTGACGCATCACCTGGAGCAGGCATGGAGGGTTCATGAGGTGGGTTTAGGTGAAGGAAAACAGGAGGTACTGGGAGGGAGAGAGGAAAGATGGAAAGATGAGACCGTCAGGAAGCAGGAGCACTGGGGGCGGGGACAGTGTGGGGAGGAGGGCTGTCATGGGGGAGGGTCTCTGAGGCCCAGAGTCACCTTTATGTTTGGGTGCAGCAGCATCAGTGCCCTCTTGCTATAGCCACTGTTGATGCCCAAGGCCAATTCCACTTCCTTAAACAGCAGAATGGACACGCGGACACCCTCCTCCTGGTGGTGAGTTGGGGAATTAGATCCCAGTGCCTCTCCCAGAGTTGCCCCTTTCCACACTCCCAAACCCTTTCTACGTGGGTCCCTCCAGCCTGTCTGGAGATCCTAGAGGCTCTGCCACATATGCCCTGCTTTGCTGCTTGCAGCAGACTTAGACTAAATGTCATCTGTGTGCTCACCCACTCACCCATCCACATATCTATCCACCTACCCACATATCATCCATCCATCTATCTTCCCAAGCATTTACTCATCCCTTTATCTACTGTCTATCATTCATCCATCTACCCGCCTACCCTCCTAGCCCTCCACCTTTCCAACTCATATCCTTCCATCTATCACCCTTTCTGTCCTCTATCCATCCACCTGCCCACCCACCCTGCAACATCCATGCATCCTTCTTCCAGTCCATCAACACCACACATGCCCCTCCATGGCAGGTACTGTGCCTTGTAGTGGAACAATGATATTAACTAGTCCAGTGAAAGAGATAGACATGTACACCCCCAGATAACACAATAAAGGATTATGTTTACTGGGAGGGAAGTCTCTGCCAGGTGGAGGGAGCATGAAGAGGAAGGTGTCAGTTCTCCTTAGGGCAAAGGGAGAGGGCGGAGGTGATGTCTGACAGGCGCTGGGCCAGGATGGGCACATTTCCCTCCCCTGAAGCCTCAGACTCCCTATCTTCTCCCACGCTGCAGCCCTGCTAATGAACCTCCACCCATAGGCAACCCCCTCCCCCTGCAGCCCGACGGCTGTCCTCACCGCCTTCCTCTTGAGCATAATGTCCAGTCTCCAGTCATCTGAATGGGCCGGACGCTTCAGGTAAACCTCAGGACTCAACCTGGGATTCAGGGCAGTGGATTAGGGGCAAACAAAGCCCCAGACCACCAGCCGTACCCCCCTTCTCCCCCTTCCTCTGAGGAACACGCTGACCTGCCCCAGGCTCTATCCTGCCCCATCTTATTGGGGCCTTTCCCACTCACCACCAGTCTGTGATGAAAATCTCCTCTTGAGCTCGAAGGATGGCATCTGCCACAGCAGCAAAGTAACCTGCCCCATTCACAAACCTGGGGGGAGGCCAAGCCAAGGAGGTCAGGGGAGTCAGAAGCCAGAAAGCTCTGGAGAGTGAAGACCGGAGGACAGTCATGGGTCAGAGGTGACAGCAAGGTCAAAGATCAGGAATGATCAGAGAGCACAAGCGGTATCAGACACATCAAAATAGTGTTTGCCCATATACGCTAAATACAAATAAAAATTACAAAAAGACACAATAACCTAATCAACTAAAGAATGGGGGGATTACTACATCATACATAAAGAACACCAATAAGTCGACAAGAAAAAGTCACATGAGCCAACGGAAAAATGAGCAAATCGTAAGAACTGACAGTTCACAGAGAAATTAAAATGGCCAGTTGTGGCAAATGATGTTCAGTTTCACTAGTAAACGAAGAAGTTAAAATGAAATTACATTGAAAATATCCATTAGATGGGTAATAATTAAAATCATTAGTAACATTCAATATCAGCATATTAGCATATCAGAATGTTATTCAATATGCTGGGGAATATTCAGTATGCTGGGGAAGTGGGTATTCTCATAGACTACGGGAATATAACTTTTAGGAGACAATTTGGCAGTATCAAAAAAAAAAAAAAAATATATATATATATATATAGCTTTTTTGAGATGGTGTCCGGTTCTGTCACCCAGGCTGGAGTGCAATGGCACGATCTTGGCTCACTGCAACCTCCGCCTCTTGGGTTCAAGTAATTTTCCTGTCTCAGCCTCCCAAGTAACTGAAATTACAGGTACCCGCCACCATGCCTGGCTGATTTTTGTATTTTTAGTAGAGACGGTTTTTGCCATGTTGGCCAGGCTGGTCTTGAACTCCTGACCCCAGTGATCTACCCGCCTCGGCCTCCCAAAGTGCTGGGATTACAGGCATGAGCCACAGCGACTGGCCAGCAGTTATCAAAATATTAAATGCACATAGCCTTTAATATCATTAAATATGCACAGTAATTTTACGTCTAGGAATACAACCTACACAATGCTTAGGCAAAGATCATGTTCATCGCATTGTGTGTAAGAATGAAAAATGGGAAATAATCTAAGTATCTAATCTCTCACACATGTATTAAGTGAAAAAATAAGTCACAGAAGAGGGTGCATGATCTCATTTATGTTGAAACAAAAGTAACACATGCCTGCACATGTGAAAATATGTAGGAAGGCCAGGCGAGGTGGCTCATGCCTGTAATCCCAGCACTTTGGGAGGCCGAAGCGGGTGGATCACTTAAGGTCAGGAGTTCATGACCAGCCTGGCCAACATGGTGAAATCCCATCTGTACTAAAAATACGAAAATTAACTGAGCATGGTGGTGCATGCCCGTAATCCCAGCTATTCAGGAGGCTGGAGGCAGGAGAATCGCTTGAACCCGGGGGGCAGAGACTGCAGTAAGCCGGTATCATGCCACTGCACTCCAGCCTGGGCGACAGAGCCAGACTCCATCTCAAAAAAAAAAAAAAAAAAAAGGCCGGGCGCGGTGGCTCAAGCCTGTAATCCCAGCACTTTGGGAGGCCGAGACGGGCGGATCACGAGGTCAGGAGATCGAGACCAGCCTGGCTAACACGGTGAAACCCCGTCTCTACTAAAAAATACAAAAAACTAGCCGGGCGCTGTGACGGGCACCTGTAGTCCCAGCTACTCGGGAGGCTGAGGCAGGAGAACGGCGTGAACCCGGGAGGCGGAGCTTGCAGTGAGCTGAGATCCGGCCACTGCACTCCAGCCTGGGCGACAGAGCGAGACTCCGTCTCAAAAAAAAAAAAAAAAACCCAACCAAACAAACAAAAACAACCTCCGTCCATGACTGCCCTGTGCCTGTGATATTAGCACACGGGAGCCTGTGAGATCAGCTGCCACTGACTCCCAGCCTCTCCTCTGACTGCTCCTCCTCACTCAGTAACAACAATATGTCCTGGTGGTTCCCAAACGCCCTGAGCTATTTCTGTCTTCTCTGCCTGGACTGTTCTGCATTTTCTTTATCTCGTATAGTTGCATGAGGATCAGCAAGTGTACGCTGTTCCCATGCAATCACCAGTCCTATCAAAATATAGGACATTTTCATCGTCCTGGAATGTTTCCTCGTGTGCCCCGTTTGATTGCCCAGACAGTCTTTGCCCCGTACCCTGCCACAGGCAACTGCTGATCTGATTTCCATCGCTGTGGATCGGTTTTGGCTGTTTTAGAAGTTTATAGCCGGGCGCGGCGGCTCACGCCTGTAATCCCAGCACTTTGGGAGGCCAAGGCAGGTGGATCACAAGGTCAGGAGCTCGAGACCAGCCTGGCTAACACGGTGAAACCCCGTCTCTACTAAAAAATACAAAAAACTAGCCGGGTGAGTTGGCGGGCGCCTGTAGTCCCAGCTACTTGGGAGGCTGAGGCAGAAGAATGGCGTGAACCCGGGAGGCGGAGCTTGCAGTGAGCTGAGATCTGGCCACTGCACTCCAGCCCGGGCGACAGAGCGACACTCGTCTCAAAAAAAAAAAAAGAAGTTTATAGCCGGGCGCGGTGAGCTGAGATCAATAGAGCAAAACTCTCAAAAAAAAAAAAAAAAAAAAAAGGAAAATGTTTGTTAAATGAAGGACTAAATCAGATTTGAGAAGATCATAGAGAACAGAGAGGGTCAGTATGGTACAGGGGGGTTTAAAAAGTTACAGGAGGTTACAGACGTCAAGGGTCAGAAGAGATGACCAAGTCTGAGGGTCAGAAAGGTCAGAGCGAAATCAGAGAGATCAATGTGGTTAAAGATATCAAAGATCAAGATGATTAAGGGCCGGGCGCGGTGGCTCAAGCCTGTAATCCCAGCACTTTGGGAGGCCGAGACGGGCGGATCACGAGTTCAGGAGATCGAGACCATCCTGGCTAACACGGTGAAACCCCGTCTCTACTAAAATACAAAAAAAATTAGCCGGGCGAGGTGGCGGGCGCCTGTAGTCCCAGCTACTCGGGAGGCTGAGGCAGGAGAATGGCGTGAACCCGGGAGGCGGGGCTTGCAGTGAGCTGAGATCCGGCCATTGCACTCCAGCCTGGGCAACAGAGCGAGACTCCGTCTCAAAAAAAAAAAAGAAGATTAAGGAAGTCACAGGGTGGATCGCTGAGGTCAGAAGGGTTCAGAGGAGATAAAAGAGAGGGTGAAGGACTCAGAGACAGGGGGTCAAGAAGGCCACAGAAGGGATGTCAGTGTCTCACCACCGGGCCAAGGTCCCAGGCCGGGATGGGGCGTAGCTGTCATGCTGGTGCAGCTGTAGGAAGTCTCTGCCTGGGCCCCGTGCCAGCTCAGTGATCTCTTGGGCCCACCACCGTGCCTGCCGGTAGCTGCTGCACTTGAGAATCAAGGACCTGGATGGGAACGATGAGATGGACCATAAATCCTCGCCCTCCATACATATGATCTTGCCCAGAGACCTCCCCTTTCTTTCTCACTTCCTCCCTTGGTCCCTAATCACAACTCCACAGAGACAGGGCGTGTATGTATCTGCCTTATTTGTTTATTTATTTTTGAGACAGAGTTTAGCTCTTGTCCCCCAGGTTGGAATGCAGTGGTGCGATCTCTGCTTACTGCAACCTCTGCACCCTGGCTTCAAGCGATTCTCCTGCCTCAGGCTCCCAAATAGCTGGGATTACAGGCCAGCACCACCACGCCTGGCTAATTTTTGCATTTTTAGTAGAGACAGGGTTTTACCATGTTGGTCAGGCTGATCTCGAACTCCTGACCTCAGGTGATCCGCCCGCCTCGGCCTCCCGAAGTGCTGGGATTACAGGCATGAGAAACCATGCCTGGCCGTATCCACCTTACTCACAGTTGGAGCCTAGTATTGTATCAGCAACCAGTATTGTACCAGGCACTCAGGTTTGTTGAATGAACAAATGAACAAATGGAATTTCCTTTATGTCAGCAGTTCCTTTCCTGGGCTTCTACTAATCCCCTTTCTCTGGGCCCAGTCTCTAAGAGCAGTCCCAAGCATCTGGCTAGACCAGTTCCCTGGTTCAAAACTATGTCCGGATCCCGGGAGGTGGAACAGCCTTCCTCTCTACTGTGGTCTCTCTTACTCAACCCCCAGCAGGGCTGCAGGCTGGCTCACCACTCAGCCGGTGTCTCTCACCCCAGGGAGGCCTCACCTGTGGGAGGTGTCGATCCGCACGCCGTACCGTGCCTCCGTGCTCCTTTTCCCCACCTGCACCTCAAAGCCAGGGTCAAAGAGCTGAACAAATGAGATGGCACCCGTCTCGAGGCACATGTACAGCAGGAAGGAGTCCTTCACCACCAGCCACCTAGAGCAGAAGGGCTCCCTGTGTTCCTCTCTGCCCTCGAAATTTTATTCCTCACCCCCACCCACTGCCCAGCTGCTCGGCCATAGCCCTTACCTCTTGGACCAGCGATAACAAACTTGGTCTCGGCCACAGCAGGTGAGGCCAGGAACGCGGTGGCCACCTGAGCGCTTCCGGATCGTCCCCTCCCTGTGGAGCAATCAGGAAGAGAGGCTGGATGAGGACTCCAGACCCCCAGCCCACCCTGCACTGCTTGCCCCATTCTCAGGCAGGGAGAAATTAAGAGGGATGTCTACAGATGCCTGGGTGAAGGGGGCCAGACACTCACAGCCCTTTGCAGCCCAGGTCTGGGATAAAGGACAGCTGACTGACTTCCAGGAATTCTGTCTGCAGAGGAAAACAAAAGGCCAGAGGAGATACCTGGCTTTCAGCTCCTCAGACCCTGGGGCCCCTGGCCCTCCTCCCCCTGAGGGTCTGATGATCCTGCTCCACATCTAAAATCAGCTCCTGGACCTTACCAAGGCATGGTAGTTGCGATAGAAAGACATGGTCAAGAGGCGGTTGAGGTAATTCTCCAGGTATTTCTAAAGTGGAGATGAGAGAGAAAGAGACAGATGGGACCAGAGTCATTTGCACATCCAATGCCTTCCCAGAGGACCTGGCATCTGGTCCCACCTGTTTGCTGGCTGCATGTCTGGTAGAGCCCTCAGGACCTGCCCGGGGTAGAGAGGGCATCTCTCTGTTGGCTGCATCTTGGGCTGGAGAATAGGCAACGGCAAAACTGTGGAAAGGATGGATGAGGTTCAGGTAAGAGCTGGGAGGCTGGGTGCTCTGGTTCCTGAAAACACTGGAGATGGGGCTTGGAGGAAAAGAAGAGGCCTGGAGGTGGCCAGGCGTGGTGGCTCATGCCTGGAATCCCGGCACTTGGGGAGGCTGCAGCAGGTGGATCACTTGAGCTCAGGAATTTAAGACCAGCCTGGGCAACACAACAGCACCCCATCTCTACAAAATATACAAAAATTAGTTGGGTGTGGTGGCTGTGGTCCCAGCTACTCGGGAGGCTGAAGTAGGAGGGTTGCTTGAGCCCAGGAGGTTGACATGAGCCAAGATCATACCAGTGCACTCTAGCCTGGGTGACAGAGGGAGACCTTGTCCAAAACAAAAACAAAAACCAAGCAAAAGTCCTAGAGTCTGGCAAAAGGAAGGCCCCCTACCCTGGGAATGGAGACTAGAAAAGGGTGAGGCTGCCAAGAGTATTTTGGGCATCCCGCCCAGCTGAGATGCTGGCACAGAACCATGGACAGGGAAAGCTGAGCAGGGAAAGTTTCCTGGTAACTGGGGTCAGGGGAGGGGCCCAGTGGCCAGAGTTGCAGGGAGGAAAGATTGTGGCCTGGGGGTGAGACAGGCAGAAAGGAGGGTGGGGGGCACCTGCCCTCTAGAGGACTCAGTCTGATCCCCCTCACCGAGCCAGAGGGAGCAGACTCATCAAGACTTTGTGTCTCAGGAGGTCCCGATGCAGCTCCTGAAAATGACGGAACTTCTTCTTGGTTGTCCAGGTAAAGTCGCCGTGAGTCAAGCGGACAGAATACAGAGTGCAGGTTCCTACCTAGGGGTGTGAGGAACTGAATGGATGACCCCCGTGTTGAGTCCCCGCCTCCCCACTCTGGCCAGCTCTCCCTTTCCCCCTCTATGGCCAGCCCAGCCACCTTGGATCCATTCCAGGCCGCCCTCCCTTTCCCCCTCCCTGGGGCCAGTCTGGCCACCTTGGATCCGCTGGTGTATCTTTCGGTGCCCACCACCTGGGCTGTGACAGGGACCCCAGGTGCGAACACCAAGGGGTGCACTTTCAGAGGCTGAAGCTCATAGATGGCCAGAAACGGGTGCATCCGGTCGGCTGGGAGGAAAGAAAGTCGAGGAGTGTAGACCCCCACAGGCCCCAGCCCCCTGGCTCCCCACGCCTCTCCTCCCCGAGGGCCATCCATATTCCCTGTGTACCTGGGTCCTCTCCCTCCCTCAGAGTGTCCACCTCATCGGACTCCATCTGGAGCTGGCTGGAGTCCAGTTCGTCCCCAGTGGGGAAGAGGGTCTCAGGGGTCGCCATCATCCTAGGAATATAGGGAATCCTCAGGGAGGCGAGTTGCCCTGCAGCACCCGCCCCCCATCCTAACTCCTGCAGGTCCTCCATCTCTTCTAGGTCCTCCTCTTCCCCCACAGACTCCTGACCGCCCGCTGATGACGACCGACCAGTTTGCAACGCCCCACCGACCCCTTCGAGCCCCCATCCGCTATCTTAGTCCTTCATCCACAATCCCAGTCCCAGTCCCGCTCCCCAACCCCCGCCCCGTCCCGTAACCAGAGACCCGGGGAACACCCAGCCAGGCCCGGAAGGCTCCGACCTGGGGCGGCACAGCAGCTGCGCGGGGAAGCGGCCCCGGGTGGTCGGGAGAGCGCGGGGCTACCCGGCTTACGCCAGGCCAGGCGGGCCGGGGGCAGGGGTCCAGGCAGGAATGAGGAAGTTACGCGATCCCCGCCGAGGGGAGAAACCCCGAAATCTGAGCGTGCGACTGAGTCTGGAGGCTCCGCAGCCCGAGCCCTTTCCGTCCCCGCCCGATTCCCGGGACCGGGGACCCCCGCGCGCCCCTTCCCGGCCGCCTCACCCTGGCAGACGGAGCCAGCGCCCGCGCGGGTTCCCGAGCCAAGCGAGCAGAGCGGAGCCGGAGCCGCAGCCGGAGCCCACGCCCCAGCAGGCCGGGGCGGGGCTGGGGCTCAGGGCCTGCCCTCGGGGGCGGGACGGCCCCCGGCCTCACCTCCGCGGGATTCTCGTCTGTCCTGTCCCGCCCCCGCCGCCCTCGGCCCGCCCCGCCGCCCCCGCCGCCCCGCCGCCCCGCCGCCCCGCCGCCCCGCCGCCCCGCCGCCCCGCCGCCCCGCCGCCCCGCGCACCACCGGGAGCCCGGGGGCTGCACTGTGCTCTGCAGGGCCGCGGGGCCGCGCAGCTCTCTCGGTGAGACCGGCAAGTGCTGCAAAGCGTCGGGGCTTTCCGCGCCGTCGGTCCCAGCGTGCCCGCCCGCCGCCCGCCGCCCGCCGCCCGCCGCCCGCCGCCCGCCGCCCGCGCCCCCGCCGCCCGCCGCCCGCCGCCCGCCGGGGCACCCCGCGCTGCGCGCATCCTTCCGCTCGGCTCCCGCCCCGGGCCCCTCCAGCCGCGGGCGCTGCCTCGGCCCCCGGGGACACGCGCCTCCGCTGCGGGAGCTGCCGGTGGGTGCCCCTCTCCCAGACTCGCTGCGAGCCACGTTCGACCTAGCCCAGATAGCGTTTGTACCTGGAAGGAATGAGGGCGTAAAAGGCCCGAGGGGTGGTGGCTACAAACCCATTAGTGTAAGAAAGCGGGCATTCTTTCATTCATTCACCAAACATGTATTGCGCGCTTACTCCTTGCCAGACACTGAGCGTATGGTAGTAAATAAGATGGTTACGGAGCCTGCTCAGCTGGAATTGACAGTCTAGGGGGGAAATAAAATTTTTTCGGGTATTAAAATACAAGAGATTTCAATCTTTTTTAAAAAGCAGATTTATTTTTCTCTTCTTTTGATAGACATGTGTGTTTCCAGTTTTGCCCGTTGTTTTAGCTCCTGTAAACATCCCTGTCTTTGTGTGGATAGTTTTCCTTTATCTTGGGTAACTAGCGAGTGGAGTTGTTGGATCATGTAAGTGTATGTTTAACTTATAAGAAACTATCACACGATTTTTTTTGAAATGGTTGTTACAGTCTAGATTTCCAAAATCAGTGTATGGTGGTTCCAGTTATTCTATGGCATAGCCAACATTTGATATTCTAAATCTTTAGCGTTGGCCATTGAATGGATGTCATAGGCACACCATTGCAATTTGATTTGCATTTATCTGGAGATCAATGATATTGACCATGTTTCATGTGCTGATTGGCCATTTGTATGCATTCTTTTATAAAGTGCCTATTCAGTCTTTTGCTAATATTTATTTATTTTTTTTTTTGAGACTGAGTCTCACTCTTGTTGCCCATGCTGTAGAGCAGTGGCACGATCTCGGCTCACTGCAACCTCCCCCTTCACCATCCCCGGCCTTTTGCTAATTTTTTCTTTTCTTTTTTTTTTTTTTTTGAGAGGGAATTTTGCTCTTGTTGCCCAGGCTGGAGTGCAATGGTGGGATCTCGGCTCACTGCAACCTGCGCCTCCCAGGTTCCAGCAATTCTCCTGCCTCAGCCTCTTGAGTAGCTGGGATTACAGCCACTGGCCACCACGCCTAGCTAAATTTTTGTATTTTTAGTAGAGATGGGGTTTCACAATGTTGGCCAGGCTGGTCTGGAACTCCTGACCTCAGATGATCCACCCTCCTTGGCCTCCCAAAGTGCTGGGATTACAGGCGTGAGCCACCACGCCTGGTCATAAACTTCTAAATTTAAGGCAAAAACAATCTATAGTGATGGAAATCAGATCAGTAGTTGCCTGTGGCAGGGTGTAAGGAAAAGATTGCCTGTAAAGGGACACGTGAGGGAACATTCCAGGATGATGAGAATGCCCTATATTTTGATAGGAGTGGTGATTGCATGGGAGCATACACTTGTTAATACTCATGGAACTGTATGTTAAGATGTGTGCATTAAATTGTATGTACATTTTTGCTTCAATAAAGTTCATTGAAAGAAAAACAAGGCCGGGCGTGGTGGCTCACGCCTGTAATCCCGATACTTTGGGAGGCCGAGGTGGGTGGATCACGAGGTCAGGAGATCGAGACCATCTTGGCCAACGTGGTGAAACCCCATCTCTACTAAAATTACAAAAAATTAGCTGAGCATGGTGACGCGTGCTACTTGGGAGGCTGAGGCAGGAGAATTGTTTGAACCAGGGAGTCGGAGGTTGCAGTGAGCTGGGATAGTGCCACTATACTCCGGCCTGGTGACGGAGTGAGACTCCGTCTCAAAAAAAAAAAAAAAAAAAGACTGCGTAACTCGGGCAGTATGTGTCATCAGCAACCTAACGTTTCCCACATTGTGGTACCTTCACGGAATGATGAAACAGCCCTTGTACAGCTTTACTTACGGGCACTTAGAGTCCTTGGCTAGGATGCTCTTGACTAGAGGGTCTCTGACTAGAAGACCAGAGCCTCGGCTCTGGCCACCCCAAACTGGCTGAGGGCATCGATGCTTGGGGACATGCTTCAGAAGCTCAGTGTACTGGTTAAAAGAGTAGATTCTGGCTGGGTGTGGTGGCTGATGCCTGTAATCCCAGCACTTTGGGAGGCTGAGGTGGGTGGATCACTTGAGGTCAGGAGTCCGAAACTAGTCTAGACAACATGGTGAAAGCCCATCTCTACTAAAAATACAAAATATGACTGGGGATGGTGGCGGGTGCCTGTAATCCCAGCTAATTGGGAGGCTGAGGCAGGAGAATCACTCGAGCCCTGGAGGCAGAGGTTGCAGTGAGACAAGACTGCACCACTGTAATCCAGCCTGGACAACAGAGCAAGACTCCATCTCGAAAAAAAAAAGAGTAGATTTTGGGGTCAGACTGACTCAAGGTGAGGGTTGTGAGGTGGGCATGGTTCCTACTCTGTACTGCCTGCCTGTGTGACCTTGGGCAAATTACCTTGCCTCTCAGTGCCTCCTTTTCCTCATCTGTAAAACCAGGATAGACTTACCAGCAAGGGACTTACCTCAAAAGATCTTTGAGGCTGGGTGTGGTGGCTCACGCCTGTAATCCCAGCACTTTGGGAGGAAGAAGCAGGCGGATTGCCTGAGGTCAGGAGTTTGAGACCAGCCTGGCTAACGTGGTGAAACCCCGTCTCTACTAAAAATACAAAAAAATTAGCCAGGCATGGGGGTGCACACCTGTAGTCCCAGCTATTCCGGAGGCTGAGGTAGGAGAATTGCTTCAACCCGGGAGGCGGAGTTACAGTGAGCCAAGATCGCGCCACTGAACTCCAGCCTGGGCGACAGAGTGAGACTCTATCTCAAAAAAAAAAAAAGATCTTTGACATGATTAAGTGAAATGAGATAACATGTAAAAGTTCCTAGCATTTACCTGACACAGCATCATTAATCAATTATAACCATCTTCATAACAGGGGACAGGAACCATCAGACCATTTAATGAGAATCTAACATTTCCCTGGATAATAAAGTTTCTTAGTCTAAAAAAATAGAGTATTCTTTAAAAGTCTACATCTTGGGCACTCCAAGTCTCATTCTAAAATACAAACGAATCCCCAGCCGTGTCCAGCCTGGTGCCAAGTTGTCGGGCATTGCTATAGTGAAATTTTACTGTATCTGTCACGGCACCTCTGCATCTGTCCCTGCCGTGCTACCTCTCCCAACCACCTCCTGCTTCTCCATGGGGATCAGAAAGGACCCCCAAATTAATGGGGCATAAAAATAGGTGTCTGAATGGGAGTATACCCCAGCCCTTTCTTCCCCCCTCCTCTCCCCATTCCATCCCTGGCGCCTATAATCACCAGGCGGTCTGAAGCTAAGTGGTAGTTTTGCCCATGGTGGGGGGGCTCGGAAACCACACCCCTCTCCCGGGAGCCCTCCTGGCCATTCCCCACTCCAGTCGCCTCCACTGTTGAGATGGGTCTGAAGGGGGCATGGTGTTTCCCATGGTGCAGGTGCCGGAGACAGCGGGGGACTGAAAGAGGAGCAGGTATGGGGTAGACTGAGGGTAAAGCGGGGCTGTCAGGCAGTCAGACAGACAACTGCATCACAGGGAGAGAGAGAAATGCTCAAACCACCAAAAGGAAAAGGCACATTTGTCTCCCTGGGTGGGAGGTGGGTCACCAAAGTCCTCACAGGACTGGCTAAATACTTTGTGGGGCCCAGTTCGAAATGCCTAAGAGGGGCCCCTCGTTAACAATTTAAGAATTTCGGCCGGGCGCAGTGGCTCACTCCTGTAATCCCAGCACTTTGGGAGCCCGAGGTTGGCGGATCACGAGGTCAGGAGATGGAGACCATCCTGGCTAACACGGTGAAACCCCATCTCTACTAAAAATACAAAAAATTAGCCGGGCGTGGTGGCGGGCGCCTGTAGTCCAGCTACTCAGGAGGCTGAGGCAGGAGAATTGCTTGAACCCGGGAGGCGGAGGTTGCAGTGAGCCGAGATAGTGCCATTGCACTTCAGCCTGGCAACAGAGTGAGACTCTGTCTCAAAAAAAAAAAAAAATTAAGAATTTCAAGATGGTGATAGCAGAACCCTCTGCCAAGCACGGTGGCCCTTTTGAGTCTGGGGATCCTATGCAATTGCACAGGTCACATGCGTGTGAGCCAGCTCTGCTTGCTCTGCAACAGTCCCTCTCCCTCTCCCTGCTGCTGTCACCCACGCTCCTCACCGGTCCCCAGGCCCCAGATGTCTTCCCTTCTTCCCTCCTCAACCCTGGGTTGGGGGCGAGGGAGGAGGTGAACCCTGACCTACAACTTCCTTCTTTCCTCTCCCATCTTTTAGGCCTGAGTCCTGCTGCCCCTCCAGATCCCAGTCCAGCTATAGCCCCCATCATGGCTGAGGGAGGGGTACCCTCGCCAGGGCCTGGTGCCTACTTCAGCAGGAAAGCCCGACTCTCCTTCCGCCACCAGCTGCATGACATAGCATCTGCCAATGACTCCACCATTTGAAGGGGACAAGGAGCTGAACCTCCAGGAAGGCTTAGCAAGCTTCCTTCCCCAGACTTCTCAGCGATCCTAATGTCCACCTCCCCAAGTCCTTTCTAACCTTCTCATTAAATATGTTCGTAGTTGCTAAGTGCTGTGTGTGTGTGTGCAGGGGAAGTAGATGGGGCCAAGGCTGCAGGGCTGGGTTATGGGGCTGAGATGGGAAGTGTTGCCTATGGTGGGAGTGAGACACAGGAATGATGAATATGAGGCAGCTCATCTCATGCAGAGCCCAGGTGTGACAAGTGGGAAAGTAAGAATTGGCTGACATCAAGCTTCAGAGTTGAGTGTGCTGAAGACAGTCTGGGGTGGCTGGGGGCTGGGCAGGATGGCAGATGGGATGAGAAAGCATATTCATTCAGTAAAATGCCAAGTATCTACCCCTGCCAGGCATGGAGGAGATATCAATGAACCAGAAAGAAAGAATTCTCTCTTCTCACTAAGCTGACTTTCTAGTAGAGGTAGGGAGACAATCATACACAGGTAAACAACTAAGTGAACCCAAGACAGTGATATGTGCTGCTGTGAAGAAAGTGAAACAGGGTCATGTGAGAGTGGGACTAGGGGGTGGTGTTTCTCCAGTTTCAGGTGGTCGGGAAATGCCTTCCTGATGAGGTGACATTTGAGCTGAGAGCTGAATGATGAGTAGCCACGTGGAAATCGGGGAGTGATGTGTCAGCGTAGGTTTACTAGTTCCAACAAATGGCCATCTCTGGTGCAGAATGTTGACAGTGAGGGAGGCTGCCCACGTGGGGAGAGGAGCACATGGGAAATATCTGTATTTTCTACTCAATTTTGCTGTGAACCTAAAACTGCTCTAAAAAATGAATTTTAGGCCGGGTGCGGTGGCTCACGCCCATAATCCCAACACTTTGAGAGGCCTAGGCAGGAGTACGAGACCAGCCTGGCCAACATGGTGGAAACCCGTCTCTATTAAAAATACAAAAAAATTAGCCAGACGTGGTGGTGGACGCCTGTAATCCCAGCTACTCAGGAGGCTGAGGCAGGAGAATCGCTTGAACCCAGGAGGTAGAGGTTGCAGTGAGTCGAGATTGCACCACTGCACTCCAGCCTGGGGGACAGAGCCAGACTCCATCTTAAAAAAAAAAAAATTGCGAGGCCGAGGCAGGTGGATCACCTGAGGTCGGGAGTTTGAGACCAGCCTGACCAACGTGGAGAAACTCCGTCTCTACTAAAAATACAAAATTAGCTGGGCATGGTGGTGCATGCCTGTAATACCAGCTACTTAGGAGGCTGAGACAGGAGAATCGCTTGAACCTGGGATGTGCAGGTTGCGGTGAGCTGAGATCACGCCATTGCATTCCAGTCTGGGCAGTAAGAATGAAACTCCGTCTCAAAAAAAAAAAAAAAAAAAAAAAAAAGGCCAGCTGTGGTGGCTCATGCCTGTAATCCCAGCACTTTGGGAGGCCGAGGCAGGCAGATCACAAGGTCAGAAGTTCCAGACCAGCCTGGCCAATATGGTGAAACCCTGTCTCTACGAAAAATACAAAAACTAGCTGGGTACAGTGGCACGCGCCTGTAATCCCACCTACTTGGGAGGCTGAGACAGGAGAATCGCTGGAAACCGGGTGGTGGAGGTTGCAGTGAACTGAGACCAGGCCACTGCACTCCAGCCTGAGCAACAGAACAAAACTCTGTCTCAAAAAAAAAAAAAAAAAAAAAAAAGGGTAGGCACAGTGGCTCATGCCTGTAATCCCAGCACACTGGTAGGCTGAGGCAGGAGAATCACTTAAGCCCAGGAGTTTGAGGTTACAGTGAGCTATGACAGTGACACTGCTGCCTGGGTGACAGAGTGAGACTCTGTCTCTAAAAAATACATAATAAAATTAGGCCTGAGGTGAGGTGGCACATACCTGTAGTCCCAGCTATCAAGCTCCTTTATGTCCCTGGCTTGAATGGGGACAGCTTCGGAGGGGCCAGAGTCCATTTTCAGCCTCTCATCCAAGGGGCTGATCACACCCTCCACCATGGGAATGGTGGCTTCCAGAGCTGGCCAAAAGCACTCCTGGTGGCTGTGTTCTCCCACTCAACTGTCATCTTAAATTCCATTTGCAAACAAGGCCCACCTTTCTCCCAAAAGCCAAGGAAGTCACAGTGCGCCTGTTGATCACAAGATGAGGTGATAGAGGTTAAGTGTGGAGAGAGGGGACCATGAGGCTGGACTGGAGGAAGCTGCTCTTTGTGGACTTAGGAGCAGTAGTCACCCATGGTGACTGGCAGGAAGCAGGCTGAGGAAGGTGACTCCAGTTTTAGTCAGAATTCCGAGTTCTACCTTGGGGTTGAACAGGGAGCGGGTGTTGCTGGTACCCCCAACACCAACCACAATCCAGTGGTTCAAGGACCTGGATATGGTGGGGGAAAGAAAGTTTGGGGGAAGGTGGTTTGGAGAAGAGGTTTGAAAACCACCCATGTAAAAGCTTATTGGGGAATCAAGCATTCATAACCTCCTTTCATTTCCTCTCCAACTCGCTCTGAGTTCAGTGCAATGGTTTATACAAATAGGAATGGGCCAGACAAATTCAACCTTGAAGTCAAAAAAAAGAACCCCAAAGTATAAAGATTCTCTGTGACAAACTTTATTAAATTTTGCATCAGTACGGGGTATCTCTTATTGCATACTAGAATCCCAGGATTCAGGGGGGCGGTAAAGTGGCAATGGCGAATTTGGGTATCTGGTCTCCCAAAAGTACTTGCCGCTCTACCCCTGACTCTGCAATGGCTGCCAGGCGGATCACTCCTCCACTGGAGCCATCCCGCTCCATGGCCAAAGCGAGAGCTGTGGATAAAAGGAGAAAGCTGGGTTCAGAGTCAGATGCTGGGATCACTGCAAGGAATGAGGAATGTTGGCCTGGCTTAGGTAGTTGGGGTTGAAGCTCACAGGCCCAGGAGCCTAAGCTCTCACCATTGGCAGTGAATTGCAGACACTCCTCCTTGGTCATGCCTTCCCGGTAGGTAGCATCCACATAGCCATAGATGTAGGAGCTCCCAGAGCCTCCAATGGCAAAGGACTGCCTTACCATCATACCCCCCATAGGCACTGAGTACACCTGCCAGATAGAAGGAGAGGAGTTACCAGTCGTATCCTCCCTCCAACACATGTACATTCACCTGTCCATTTTGCTATTGGTCTGAGGAACGTTAATAGTAAGAATAAGTGAGGTAGAGACTGGAAAGAAAAAGAAAATGGTTGGGGAGAGGATAAAAGGCCTGGCTCAAGTGTGCTCTGGTCGGGGGTGGGGATCTGACCTGCCCTCCTTCTTGAGGGTCCCAGCCTGCGATGATGATTCCCGCCATCAGGTCTTCTCGGTATCGGTAACACATCTCCTTAAAGAGGCTGGCTGCTGTGTGGACCAGTGGAGGCTCATTCAGTTCAATGCTAGAGGGTCAGAGAAGTCACAGAGAAAGTTTCAGGACCTAGAAGTCAGGCCATTTAGCTCCTCAGCTTCCAACTCCCTTCAGATATTTGCCCCTCCCCTGCCCACAAGCACCTGTGGAAACCGAGCTGGTAAGTGACAGCATCAGCTACTGCCTGGGTATCAGCAGCTGAGCCTGAGCGACAGCAGAAAATGTGGTCGTGAATAGGAGTCAGCTTGTCAGTCACTCGATTGGCGATGTAGGACCTGCAGGATGGCAGAATAGTGAGGAAAGGAGCCCACCTGTCCTCCACCTCCATCCCATCACTACCCACTCTCTTAGGGCTCAGGGACAGGATGTCCAGTATTGCCTTTTTTTTTTCTTTGAGATGGAGTCTCACTCTGTTGCCCAGGCTAGAGTGCAGTGACGCGATCTCTGCTCACTGCAGCCTCCGCCTCCTGGGTCCAAGCAATTCTCTAGCCTTAGCCTCCCAAGTAGCTGGGACTGCAGGCACGCGCTGCCACTCCCGGCTAATTTTTGTATTTTTTAGTAGAGACGGGGTTTCGCCATGTTGGCCAGGCTGGTCTTGAACTCCTGACCTCAGGTGATCCACCCGTCTCGGCCTCCCAAAGTGCTGGGAATACAGGCGTGAGCCACCGTGCCTGGCCTCCAGTATTGCTTATTCTCATCCAAACTGAAGCAGACTGGAGAACAGACTTTTGTAAGGATTCCCCTAAAGAGTGAGGGGAACTGAAAGTAATAAAAGCTGGGACAAATCTTAATCTCCAGAGAGAGAAGAAACCTCTCTTCCCACAGTGGTCTGTGGAGGATTAGGGTGGGCTGGCAGGCAGGAAAGGAAAAGGAAGATGGGAAGACCTTTCACAAATCTGTCCTGAGCTCACCCAGTGGTTGTTCTGGAGTCTGCCCCCAGAACCACGCCCCCATCAAATTGCACGGCCATGATAGTAGTCTGGGAAAAGGGAAAAAGGAGTGAGTCCACATTCTCCAGCATACACAAGCCTCAATGATCTCTCTACCTAGTTCCCAAAATACAAAATCTGTGCGTCGCTGAACCATTTTCAAATCTTACAGGGGCCTCAGTACCCCGCAGAATACCAGAATGCCAACCCTCAAATCCCAAAAGACTCATCCCGGACTTAAGCCCAGGATCTTCACTAGCCTCGCAGGATTCCAGAATTCCACATTTCAGCCCACCCTCCACCTCCTACTACGAAGCTACCACACCACTCCACCATCCTCGGAGTGCCTCTCCCCATTCCTGGAGCACAACACATTCTACCTCCCCTCCGCCCCTGCCAGATCTCTCAACCCCACTCAAGCTTTATCTTCCCATCGCGTCAGGCCTTGTGCACATCCTATAAACCCCGAGTCCTTCCTCACCCCAGTGGACACTTCTCGGCTTTCCCAGTCTGGGGTGAAGGCCTCCGGCCCCCAAGCCGGTGCCGGCCCGGTTCCCCGAGCAGCTAGTAGGGTGGCCGCCATATTTCTCCTCCGGTACTGCCTCAAAGCAACTGTCGTAAAGCGCTCTGTCACGCTCTTTGGTCGCGCTTTGAGGCCTTCTGGGAGCGAAGCTACTACGAGGTTGACGGCAGAAGGGAAAAGAAAAGTACAGTACTGCATGGGGACGGTTCTTTTGCGACAGTGCGTACTTGATGGCAGCGTGGCAAGCAACAAACACAAGAAAGTCTGAAAAAAACAAAAAACAAAAAACAAATAACAAAACAAAAAAACAAAAACAAAAACAAAAAAACGGGCCGGGCGCAGTGGCTCAAGCCTGTAATCCCAGCACTTTGGGAGGCCGCGGATCACGAGGTCAGGAGATCGAGCCCATCCTGGCTAACACGGTGAAACCCCCGTCTCTACTAAAAAAATACAAAAAACTAGCCGGGTGAGTTGGCGGGCGCCTGTAGTCCCAGCTACTCGGGAGGCTGAGGCAGGAGAATGGCGTAAACCAGGGAGGCGGAGCTTGCAGTGAACTGAGATCCGTCCTGCCCGGGCGCGGTATCTCACGCCTGTAATCCCAGCACTTTGGGATGCCGAGGCGGGCGGATCATGAGGTTAGGGGTTCAAGACCAGCCTGGCCAACATGGTTAAACTCCATCTCTACTAAAACATACAAAAATTAGCCGGGCGTGGTGGGGCGCGCCTGTAATCCCAGCTACTGGGGAGGCAGAGGCAGGAGAATCGCTTGAGCCCAGGAGGCGGAGGTTGCAGTGAGCCAAGATCACACCACTGTATTACAACCTGAGTGACAGAGCAAGACTCTGTCTAAAAAAAAAAAAAAAAAACAAAAACAGAAAACAAAAACCAAACCAAACCAAAACAAAAAACCCTCCTAGTGGCTTGCGCCCTACCGATCTTACGGAGCTGCAGGCCAAAGGGCCCACAAAATAAACCTGAGAGTCTTTGGGTTAAAGTGACCACACCATGTTTTCCTTTCTTTTAGTTATATACTTAGGAGTATATGCTGGCAGAGGAATTTATGGGTTCTATAACTGTATGTTTAACATTTTGAGCAACCGACAAACTGTTTTCCACAGAAACTGCACCATTTTACATCCCTACAAGCCATGTATGAGGGTTCCAATTTCTCCACATCCTCACCAACACTTGTTATTGTGCATTATTTTAGTTACAGCCATTCTAGTGGGTGTGAAGTGGTACCTTGTGGTTTTCTTTTTCTTTTTTGAGACGGAGTCTCGCTCTGTCGCCCAGGCTGGAGTGCAGTGGCGCAATCTTGGCTCACTGCAAGCTCCGCCTCCCGGGTTCACGCCATTCTCCTGCCTCAGCCTCCCGGTTAGCTGGGACTACAGGCGCCCGCCACCTCGCCCGGCTAATTTTTTGTATTTTTAGTAGAGATGGGATTTCACCGTGTTAGCCAGGATGGTCTCGATCTCCTGACCTCGTGATCCGCCCGTCTCGGCCTCCCAAAGTGCTAGGATTACAGGCGTGAGCCACCGCGCCCGGCCTCTTGTGGATTTCATTGGTATTTCTCTAATGATTAGTGATGCTGAGCATATTTCCATGAGATAATTGGCCATTTGTATGTCTTTTTTCATGATTCAAGTTCTTTGCACATTCTAAAATTGGGATATGTCTTTTGTTTAATAAATTTTTGGAGTTTAATTTTTTTTTTTTTGAGACAATGGCGGGGTGTGTGTGTGGCGGCGGGGAGGGGGGGGGTTGTCTTGCGATGTTTTCCAGGCTGGAGTGCAGATACGATCATGGTGTACTATATCAACCTTGAACTTCTGGACTCCAGTGATCCTCCTGCCTCAGCCTCTCAAGTAACTGGGACTACAGGTGTGTGCCACTGAACCCAGCTCTATTTGTCTTTTTATACTGGCATGATCTAGGCTCACTGCAGCTTCTGCCTCCCGGGTTTCAGCGATTCTCTTGCCTCAGCCTCCCAGGTAGCTGGGATTACAGGCACGCGCCACCACACCCGGCTAATTTTTGTATTTTTAGTAAAGAGATGGGGTTTCACCATGTTGGCCAGGCTGGTCTCGAACGCCTAACCTCACGTGATCCTCCCGCCTCGGCCTCCCAAGGTGCTAGGATTACAGGCGTGAGCCACTGTGCCTGGCTGTTTTTTTCTTTTCTTTTTTTTTTTTTTTGAGACGGAGTCTCACTCTGTGGCCAGGCTGGAGTGCAGTGGCCGGATCTCAGCTCACTGCAAGCTCCGCCTCCCGGGTTTACACCATTCTCCTGCCTCAGCCTCCCGAGTCGCTGGGACTACAGGCGACCGCCACCTCACCCGGCTAGTTTTTTGTATCTTTTAGTAGAGACGGGGTTTAGCCAGGATGGTCTCGATCTCCTGACCTCGTGATCCGCCCGTCTCGGCCTCCCAAAGTGCTGGGATTACAGGCTTGAGCCACCGCGCCCGGCTGTTTTTTTTTCTATTGTTGAGTTGTAAGAGTCCTTTTTAATATTCTAGGTACTAGAAACTTATCAGATACATGATTTGAAAATATTTTCTCCCATTGGATTGTCTTTTCATGTCCTTCATTGGTGTTCTTTGAAGCATGAAAGTTTATAGTGCTGGCTCTTACATTTTTAGGTCTGTGGTCCATTTAGAGTTAATTTTTGTATGTGATGTGAAGTAAAAGTCCAAATCCATTCTTTTGCATATGGATAGCTAGTTAGTTGTTCCGGCACCATTTGTTGAAAAGACTGTCTCCCCATTGAATGATCTTGGCACTCTTGTTAAAAATCAATTGCCCATACATATATGGACTTATTTCTGGATTCTTAGTTTTGTTTCATTGATCTATATGTCTGTCCTTATACCAGTATCATATTGTCTCTATTACTATAGTTTTGTAGTACATCTTTCTTTCTTTCCTTCCTTCCTTTCCTTCCTTCCTTCCTTCCTTCCTTCCTTCCTTCCTTCCTTCCTTCCTTCCTTCCTTCCTTTTCTTTCTGTCTGTCTGTCTGTCTGTTTATTTTTTTGACAGAGTCTCGCTCTGTTGCCCAGGCTGGAGAGCAGTGGCGTGATCTCGGCTCACTGCCACCTCCGCCTCCCAGGTTCAAGCAATTCTCCTGCCTCAGCCTCCCGAGTAGCTGGGACTACAGGCGCCTGCTGCCATGCCTGGCTAATTTTTGTAATTTTAGTAGAGACAGGGTTTCACCATATTTGCCAGGCTGGTCTGGAACTCCTCACCTAGTGATTTGTCTGCTTCGGCCTCCCAAAGTGCGGGGATTACAGGCGTGAGCCACCGTGCCCGGCCTGTAGTACTTTTTTTCAAAATTGAGGTTAGGCCAGGCGCGGTGGCTCAAGCCTGTATTCCCAGCACTTTGGGAGGCCAAGACGGGCAGATCACGAGGTCAGGAGATCGAGACCATCCTGGCTAACACAGTGAAACCCCCATCTCTACTAAAAAATACAAAAAAACTTTTTCCTCCTTTTCAAGATTATTTTGCCTTTTCTGGATCCTTTGCATCTCCATTGGGATTTTAGGATTAGCTGTCCATTTCTGCAGTGTTTATAGTTTTCGATATGTAGGTCTTGCATTTCTTTGGTTAAATTTGTTCCCAAGTATTTTATTCTTTTTGATGCTATTATAAGTGATGTTGTCTTCTTAATTTCATTTTTGGGTTGTTCATTGCTAGTACATAGAAATACAACTGATTTTGGTTTTGATATTGTATCCTGCAACTTCATTGAACCATTTATTAGTTCTTTTTTGTTTTTCGTTTTTGAGACAGAGTCTTACTCTGTTGCCCAGGCTGGAGTGCAGTGGTGCGATCCCAGCTCACCGCAACCTCTGCCTCCTGGGTTCAAGCAGTTCTTCTGTGCACACCACCATGCCCCGCTAATTTTTGTATTTTTAGTAGAGACGGAGTTTCATCATGTTGGTCAGGCCGATCTCGATCTCCTGACCTCGTGATCTGCCCACCTCAGCCTCCCAAAGTGGTGGGCTTACAGGCATGAGCCAGTGCGCCAGGTCATTTATTAGTTCTAATAGTTTGTGTCTATATTCTTTGGGGTTTTCCTATATAAACCATCATATCATCTGTAAATGGAGATAGTTTTATCTCTTCCTTTCCAATCTGGATGCCTTTTATTTCATTATCTTGCCCAGTTGCTCTGGCGAGTTACTTCAGTACAATGTTGAATAGATTGGCAAAAGCAGACATCTTTGTCTTGTTTCTCATTTTAGGGGAAAAACTTAGGGAAACGTCTTTCATCATTGACAATGCTGTTAGCTTGGTTTTTCATAGATGCCTAGGCAGGGGAAGTTCCCTTCTATTCCTAATTTGTTGATTGTTTTTTTTTTTTTTTTTTTTTTGTGTGTTTTTTTGTTTTGTTTTTTGTTTTTTGAGACAGAGTCTTGCTCTGTTGCCCAGGCTGGAGTGCAGTGGCGCGATCTTGGCTCACTGCAGCCTCTGCCTCTCAGGTTCCAGCGATTGTCCTCCCAAAGTGTTGGGATTACAGGCACACGCCCCTGTGCCTGGCTAATTTTTGTATATATATATATATATATATTTTTTTTTTTTGAGATGGAATCTTGCTCTGTCACCCAGGCTGGAGTGCAGTGGTGCCATCTCTGCTCATTGCAAGCTCCGCCTCCCGGGTTCACACCATTCTCCTGCCTCAGCCTCCCAAGTAGCTGGGACTACAGGTGCCCACCAGCATGCCTGGCTAATTTTTTGTATTATTAGTAGAGACGGGGTTTCATCATGTTAGCCAGGATGGTCTCGATCTCCTGACCTTGTGATCCGCCCCCCTCAGCCTCCCAAAGTGCTGGGATTAGAGGTGTGAGCCACCACGCCCGGCCTCATTTTTGTATTTTTAGTAGAGACAGGGTTTCACCATGTTGGCCAGGCTGGTCTCGAACTCCTGACCTCAGGTGATCCACTCGCCTCACCCTCCCAAAGTGCTAAGATTACAGGCGTGAGCCACTGCGCGGGACTGTTGATTGTTATTTATTTATTTATTTGAGAAGGAGTCTCACTCCCATCGCGCAGGCTGCAATGCAGTGGAAACAAACAAACAAAACCCCAGAAGGGTCTGGATGATGAGGTTTTTGCTCTGAGGACCTGGAAGAATGGAAGTGTCATTCACTGAGCCAGCAAAGACTATGGAGGGAGAATTTTCGTGGGGAGGGCGTATTGGAGCTTAGCGTTGGACATGGTAAGTTTGCTATGACTAAGCGACATCCTAGGGGAAATACCTAATAGGCAATCGTATATGTAGGATTCTGGAGTCCGGGAGAAAGTGGATTGAAGTGGTGATTTGGGAGTTATCAGTGTATGAAATGGCAGGGTCTTTCATGTTCACTGTGGGAGTGGCCGAGTGGAGCTGAGCAGCCGCTTGGTGTGAGGCATGACGCACGTGCGCTTGGGTAGCTGAAGGGTGAGGGTGCCGTTTATTCATAGAAGGTGCAGTTCTTGGGGGGATGGTGGTGGGACTAGTGTTGGACGTGTTGCATTTGCAGTGTCTATGGAGTGTGCAGGATGCTTGCTGTATACTTGGCTGCACAGGGGTGAAGCTCAGGGAGAAGTCTGAGCTGGAGACTCGGCGTGTGGTTGGCAACCAAAGCCACGGGAGTGACTGCGATAGGCCGGGGAAGCGTGAGTCTCTCGGCTGCCGGGAACAGAGATGACACATCTTCTCACATTCGTTTTTTATTTCCCTTAAGCGCCTGTCGTCATCACACAAAACGCCCTACGTCGATGCTGCCAAATACTTTTTATTCCTCACAGCTCCTGCTGTCTTTCCGAGACTGCGGACAGAGGGAGCTCAACGCCATTCCCTGCCGGGGGGCAGCCCTCGCCGCCGCGACGTTACGGAAGAGGCGGGATACGGAGGCGGCCGCGGCGCCGGCTGCGGAGCTGACCTCGGGCTGCGCGGCCCTACCCCGGGCGATCCGCTGCGTTCCCGCCGGTCCCCGCAGCCGCTGTCCTAGGTCAGCTGGAGCAGGCCGCGCTCGGCCAGCAGGCTCTGGGTGCGGTTGTAGACATCCTCCAGGGTGTCGGCGGCCCGGACCAGCGCGGCCCGCGCCTCCGCCTGGGTGGTTCCAGGACACGCCAGCTCCAGCAGGCGGCGGCGACCCGGGAAGGCGAGGAAGGCGAGGCGGGCGGCCTGACGGACCAGCCGGGGTGATGCGAACCCAGGGCCGCGCGGTAGGCGTCGCTGCACTGCACTCCCGCGTCCGGGCCTCCCAGCGCGCCGGTCGCCTCCCGGTGGAGGCAGAGCTGGGACCAGCGCAACGCACGGTGCAGCAGGAGCAGCGTGCGAGAGCCCGAGCCCCGGGCCGGGTCCCGGGGGGCCGCCCCCGGCTGCTCCAGCAGTCCCGCCCGCCGCTCCCACGCAGCCATGGCCCCCAGAGACGAGTAGTGCTCCGCGTCCGGGTCGTGCACCCGAGCCTCCAGGGCTGTCACCTTGGTGAAGGCCTCCCTAGTGGCGAAGGCGAATACTGAACCAGGGGAGTCAGGAACCTGCGGGCGAGATGATTTGAGAGAATGGCGATGTAGCTGCCAAGGAGGCGGGGGCCGGCTGGGGGGCGGGAGGCCACTCACTCGACGAGTGCCCGCCATCCCGCCAGGTACGGCGACAGCCTCACATCCCTTTCGGGTTTCACACTGGCGTGGAACGGCCTCATCATACGGCCCAGCGTCCCCCGAGGGGCCAGACACGGAGGCTCTTTCCTCTCCGGGGCCTCCAGGGGTCCCGACTCCTTCCGGACCTGGTGGGTAGACACGATGGGAAGAGGTGGGGCAGATTCCGCCCTGAAGAAATTGTTCCGAAGGTGTAGCTGGTGGCTCTTCTGCTGTGCGCTCAGCTTACGACGGGAGAGGGGAGACCAGGGGGAGGACCCGCCCTTCGCCGGACCCTCAGCCTGGCTCCACGTCCCCCTGTTCTGGTCCCTCCTGGAGCTCCCGCGCCCAGCCCTGCGCCAAGCGTACCTGGAAGGGCGCGGTTCCCCGTGAAACGCAGGCCTGAGCCCCGGCTCCGCAGCCCGAGCGGGCGCCTGGGGACAGGAGAAGCAGAGCGGTGAGGGCTAGAGGAAGAGGCTTGAGTCCTGAGGGCCTGGACTCCGGGGTTCCTCCCGGAGCAGGTGAGGGAAGGGGCAGCTCACCTAGGCTCCGAGCACTGAGATAAAGCAGCAGCAGCGGGAAGATAGTGAGAGGAACTGAGTGGCTGAACCAGTGCCGCAGTCTGGGGGCCGCACCGCCACCCCCATGCCTGCTGCTGGGACCACCGCCCCCTTACCAGCCCCTAGCCAGTAAGTGTCCCTCCACCTCCAGGAGGGGAGAGAAGCCCGTGGTGCCCTGAGGGGCAAAGGGTTAATAATTAACCTACTAAGGCCCCTTCCCCTGTGCCCTTCGCCCCAAAGGGCAGCTACCCCGGGTGCGAGGAACCGGGTGAAGGGAATTTGGGGGATTCGATAGCAGTGACAGATCAGTGCCTTTCCCTTCCCCGTAGGGCCAGCTGTAGTAAGAGGCACTCTGAGTACTGGGAAGAGAGGCAGGGGCCAGAACAGCTCCCCTACTGAGCAGTGGTGTGGGCCCTAATTCACTCTGGTCTTGAGTTCTCTCCACTGTAAATTGAGGATAATAATAGGTACTTTGCAAGCTCATGTGTGGATTAAATGATAATGTATATGAAAACACTAAATGGAAAAGCTGACCACAATTGCCCTATAAATATTAAGTTCAAGCATCACACACCTCTGGAATCCAGGGAACACCTACTTCTCTCTCTCTCTTTTTTTTTTTTTTTTTTTTTTTTTTTGAGACAAAGTCTCGCTGTGTCACCTAGGCTGGAGAGTGCCGGCTAATTTTTGTATTTTTAGTAGAGATGGGGTTTCACCATACTGGCGAGGCTGGTGTGAAACCTCTGACCTTGTGATCCCTCCGCCTCGGCCTGCCGAAGTGCTGGGATTACAGGCGTGAGTCACCGCTCCCACCCGGGAACACCTACTTCTAAATTGTCTATCTTATCCCCAGGGGACTTTGTCTTGCCCTGCATACATGACCTCTCACAATCGTACTGGATACGTGGCCTCTCACAATCGTACTGCATACACGACCTCTCACAATCGTACTGGATATGTGACATCTCGCAATCGTATATAAACATCAGGCTTTATCCTTTTGCATTTTTGAGGTTTACTTTTCAAAACTCCAGATTCATTCATTCATTGCACCAACCTTTGTTAAGCACTTCCTCATGTACTAGGCTTCAAGAATACAAAAATGCCTTCACAGAGCTCAAGGTCCACTGGGGGAGAATTTATCCTCTGTCTCCCGCGATGGAATGTGAGCTCTGATGGCAGGGGCCTTGTTTTTCTTGCTTACAGCACTTGGACTATTGCTTAAGCCAAAACATATTATTGCTAAATAAATAGATACTGAATAAACTGATACTGAATAAATAGATACTAAATAAAGGAGTGTATATGAGGGGCACGTAAATCAGGGGTTGTGGCCCCCTAACAAATTTAGCCAGGCATTTTTAGGCTGGGCACGGTGGCTCACGCCTGTAATCCTAGCACTTTGGGAGGCCAAGGTTGGGCAGATCACCTGAGGTCAGCCTGGCTAACAAGGCAGCACCCTGTCTCTGCTAAAAATATACAAATTAGCCAGGCATGGGGCGAGTGCCTATAATCCCAGCTACTCGGGATGTTGAGGGAAGAGAGTCGCTTGAACCCGGGAGGCAGAGGTTGCAGTGAGCCGAGGTGGCATCACTGCACTGCAGCCTGGGCAACAGAGTGAGACTTGGTCTCAAAACAAACAAACAAACAAACCAAAAACATACTTAGGTTTTCTTGCTTTTTGTTTTGCAAATTAGGAGTCCACCTGGTGGTCACAGGGGGAAAGGCATTCCGGGAAAGGACATAAGGATACATACAGAAAGCAATGGAAGAAACAGCATGATCTCTTCTTAGAGGTTCTTAGTCACCTGTCCCCAAACTTCTTAGAATTATTCCTGTTTGGCCGGGCACGGTGGCTCACGCCTGTAATTCCCAGCACTTTGGGAGGCCAAGGCAGGCGGATCATGAGGTCAAGAGATCGAGACCATCCTGGCCAACATGGTGAAACTCTGTCTCTACTAAAAACACAAAAATTAGTGGGGCAGCGTGATGGTGCATGCCTGTAGTCCCAGCTACTAGAGAGGCTGAGGCAGGAGAATCGCTTGAACCCAGGAGGTGGAGGTTGCAGTGAGACGAGATCGTGCCACTGCACTCCAGTCTGGGCAACAGAGAGACTTTGACTCAATAAAATAAAATAAAATAAAAACAAATTATTTCTGTTTGTATGTATCTTCTTTTAAGGTGGGGAGGGGTGTCCCAGATTCTCAAGGTGTTAGGGCCCTGATCTCTCAGAAGACCTCTCAGAGGAGGAGGAGACTTCTAAGCTGACAGGAAATTTCTCAGCTTCTCCAGTTCAAGGATTCTTGTCTTATCCTCACTTTGACGTCCCCTCACATCCTGGAGGTCTCTGGGTTGCCCTTGACCCATCCTGTCCCTGGTGGGACTCCTGGGAGGTCACTTCCATCCTTGGCCCTGGTCTCCACTCTGTCTCCACTCTCCCTGCTGGAATGTTTGCCAGCTTGCTTGGCTGTAAACCTAAGGCAAGTTGCTTGCCATTTTTGAGCCTGTTCCCTCTTCTACAAAAGAGGAAGGATAATTCTCATCTCCTAAAAATTGTTGTGAGGGTTAAATAAAACACTGCAAAACACTAACCATAATTCATAGCCTGTGGTAAATGTTCAATAGGTGATGGTTATTTCAGTTCACCCTCTCTCACTGCCCCTCCTCCCCTAGCTCTGGGAGCCTCTGCCTCAGGCAGCAGGAAATAGGGTTCCGGGAGTGGATTAGTTTTAGGTTTCACTTATCTGGGAGGCCCTTCCGCAATCGGAGCCCTCACAGGGGCCAAACTGATATAAATCTGCTTAGGAGGCCTGATTCACAGCTGCAGGATGGAGCCAGGCCGGGGAGCCAAGCTGCTGCCGCTGCTGCTGCTTCTGCAGGCCACGCGTTTCACATGTGCACAGGCAGATGGCTGGAACGGCTACCCGTTGGTCATCGAAGTGACCAACGGGGGTCCCTGGGGCGACTGGGCCTGGCCTGAGATGTGTCCTGACGGATTCTTCGCCAGCGGGTTCTCGCTCAAGGTTGGGGCTCGGGCTTAGGTCCTGGAGAGGGTGGAGATTCGTGGCACCATCGAGCCAAGGATGATAATTTGGTGACTCGCCCTTGCTCTTCTCATCATACCCAGGTGGAGCCTCCCCAAGGCATTCTTGGCGATGACACTGCACTGAATGGAATCAGGCTGCACTGCGCGCCCGGGAGCGTCCTAGGCAACACGCAAGTGGTGGAGTCCCAGTCTGGAAGGTGGGGCACAGGGGTCTAGGATCCCTTGGGGTGATGGTATGTCCCTTACCCTCTATTACATACTCCGTCGCGGCAGGCAGGCTGGCTCCTCCAGAGCTACCGGGCAGTGTAGACTGGGGCGGGGGGCGGGCAAGGGATGGATGGAAGACTCCCCCTCTGTCAGGGAGCACCCAGCCCACCAGGTCAGACACAGCACTTGGCTTGGAAAGTCTCAAGGGTTTGGTGAATGGGGGCGCCGGCAGAGGCAACGCAGCTCCCTTTCCCTTGCAGCTGGGGCGAATGGAGCGAGCCGCTGTGGTGTCGCGGCGGCGCCTACCTAGTGGCTTTCTCGCTTCGCGTGGAAGCACCCACGACCCTCGGTGACAACACAGCAGCGAACAACGTGCGCTTCCGCTGTTCGGACGGCGAGGAACTGCAGGGGCCTGGGCTGAGCTGGGGAGACTTTGGAGACTGGAGTGACCCTTGCCCCAAGGGCGTGTGCGGCCTGCAGACCAAGATCCAGGGACCTGGAGGCTTAAGCGACGACACTGCGCTGAACGACGTGCGCTTATTCTGCTGCCTCAATTGAACGGGGCCGCCGCCGCCGCCGCTCTCTCCCGGGCCAGGAGGCTAGTCTCACTTCCTGCTATTAAAGCTTCTCCGGATTGACTTTGGCCTCGCTTGTTTATTTCATTTCATTTCATTTCATTTTGAGATGGAGTCTCGCTCTGCCTCCCAGGCTGGAGTGCAGTGGCGCGATCTGCGCTCACTGCAAGCTCCGCCTCCCGGGTTCATGCCATTCCTGCCTCAGCCTCTCGAGTAGCTGGGACTACAGGCGCCCGCCACAGTGCCTGGCTTTTTTTTTTTTTTTTTTTTTTTTTTTGTATTTTTAGTAGAGACGGGATTTCACGGTGTTAGGCAGGATGGTCTCGATCTCCTGACCTCATGATCCGCCCGCCTCGGCTTCCGAAAGTGCTGGGATTACAGGCGTGAACCACGGCACCAGGCTGGTCGCACCTGTTTAAGGGATGGGGAACCGAGTCTCCTTTTCCCCTCCTAACCTGGCATTGGGGGAGGCATACATTTGGGTTTGGTCTCAGGGGTCCATGGTAGATTGCTGAAAGTTATGGACTCGAGAAAAACGCACTTAAACACATAAATTTCAGACAAGTAATGGAAGTCTGGCTTTTTTTTTTTTTTTTTTTTTTTTTTGGAGTCTCTCTCTGTCGCTCAGGCTGGAGTGCAGTGGTATGATCTTGGCTCACTGCAACTTCCATCTCCAGGGTTCAAGCGATTCTTCTGCCTCAGCCTCCTGAGTAGCTGGGACTATAGGTACCCACCACCACGCCCAGCTCATTTTGTATTTTTAGTAGAGACGGAGTTTCCCCATGTTGGCCAGGCTGGTCCCAAGCTCCTGACCTCAAGTGATCCACCAGCTTCAGCCTCCCAAATCGCTGGGATTACAGACTTGCAACATGGTGCCGGCCAGGAAGTCTGGCTTTCTGAGAGTATCTGCACACCCTGCCTCCATTAGGCACCGAGGTTGTCTCCTTTCTGAACCGGTGACCTAAGATTAAGAAAAATCTACCAAATTATGGCCAGATGTGGTGGCTCACGGCTGTAATCTCAGCACTCTGGGAGGCTGAGGCTGGTGGACTGCTTAAACTCAGGAATTGGAGACCAGCCTGGGCAACATGGCAAAATCTCCTCTCTACAAAAAGGACAAAAATTAGCAGGGGTATGGTGGTGTGCACCTGTAGCCCCAGCTACTCAGGAGGCAGAGGCAGGAGGATTGCTTTAGTCCAGGATGTTGAGGCTGCAATGAGCCGAGATCATGCCACTGCACTCCAGCCTGAGTGACAAAGTGAGACCCTGTCTCAAAAAAAAAAAATTCTACCAAATTAGGAGGTGACAAGGTCACAATGGCTTTACAGTTCCATTTTCTAGAGTTTAAGAGATTACAGTGTCTTTTCCATAGTTTTCATTATTTTCTCCTACAAAACTGATCCCTGTTTAGGATCTTTGTCCTTGCTCTTCTCTCTGCCTATAATCCCCCAAATATCCAGATGGTTAGCAAGCCCTCCTGATCTTAGCTCAAATTTCATTTTCTCAAATTTTCCCTATCATAAAAGAGAGTCTCTCCATAAGTTAATATCAATCCCATTACCAACATGCTTTTAAAAAGTGCTTATTAGCTGCACACGGTGGCTCATGCCTGTAATCCCAATACTTTGGGAGGCTGAAGTGGGAGGATTACTTTTGCTCAGGAGTTCGAGACCAGCTTGGGCAACATTGCAAAACCTCGTCTCTACAAAAAAATTAGCAAGGCATGGTGGCATATGTCTATGGTCCCAGCTACTCGGGAGTCTGAGACAGGAGGATTGCTTGAGCCCAGGAGGTGGAGGATGCAGTGGGCCGACACCGTGCCACTGCTTTCCAGCCTGAGTGACAGCAAGACCCTGTCTTAAAAAAAAAGTGCTTATTACCTATTGAAATAATTTTTTGCTTCTTTTAAAAATTGCCTATCTTCCACCCTTGGAATGCCAAGTTCTTTGAGAGAACAAAACTTGTCTGCCTTGTTTACCATCGTTATTTCCAGCGCAACCAAATAGCTCAGTATCTATTTGTTAAGAAAGTACAAGTGGGGTGCAGGGGCCCCAAAGCCCAGGTGTATCTGTAGCCTCTTGCACATTCCTTCTAACAGAAGGCACAGTCTGAGACAGGGAAGAGAGCTCAAAGCAGTTTATTCTAGCGAGCCAGGGAGTGAGAGTGCCAGGCAGGCATCCAGGAGGGAGCTGGTGTAACCGGGCGGTCAGTGGAGCCTCAGTGAGTGGCGTCCTGCGGAAAAGAGAAGGTGAGAACGCAGCCAGGACCAGGCAAGTTCCCTCTACAACTCCACCGCACGCCATTTCACCTGTTTTTTCCTGCAATCGCCACAGAAGACACCAATGGTCGCGTTCACCAGCTGGATCCCACACAGTACTATCTCCAGGCACGAGGCGGCCACCAGCAGAGAGAAGAGCGTCACATTCCAGGCGACCACGCGAGGGGGCTCCTGGCACCGATCCCACACAGTGCCGTTGAGCAAGTAAGCGCCCCTGTGGGAGGGGTAAGGTCACGTGGGAGAAGGCGGCGTGCGCGTGCGCCACCCCCGCCCCCAATAATAGGTCCCAGGGGATTTGCAAAGGCCCAGGTAACCCACGTGGAGCGAGTGCTCTCGAAGGTCGAGTCCCGCCCAGGTGTCCCAGTCCACGGGGGAAGGGCGGGAGGGAAGAGGCAGAGAATGCAGGACACGAATACAGGCTAAACCTTACGCGGTGTCTTCGAAGTGGTAGTCCCACTTGCCGTTCATTAAGCATTTGGGTCCATTTCGGAGCCCGGCTCCAGACACCGAGAGGCAGTAGATGGCACCAAGCACCCCGAACGCCGAGGAGAAGACCGAGCGCAGCATCTGGATGTGGTGTGCAAGGGGAGATAAGGCCCAGTCTCCTCACCTGTGGGTGACGACGCTCCGCGCCAGCCCTCACGCATTATTGAAATCTGCTCCAGTCAGGTTGTTAAAATGTATTTTTTAATGCCGGGCGCGGTGGCTCACGCCTGTAATCCCAGCACTTTGGGAGGCTGAGGCGGGCAGATCACCTGAGGTCGAGAGTTCAAGACCAGCCTGGCAAACATGGAGAAACCCTGTCTTTACTCAAAATACAAAAATTAGCCAGGCGTGGTGGCACATGCTGGAGGCTAAGGCAGGAGAATCGCTTGAACCTGGGAGGCAGAGGTTGCAGGGAGCCGAGATCGTGCCATTGCATTCCAGCCTGGGCAGCAAGAGTGAAACTCCGTCTCAAAAAAAAATGTATTTTTATTTTATTTTATATTCATTTATTTACTTTAGACAGAGTCTTGATCTGTCACCCAGGTTGGAGTGCAGTGGTGCGATCTTGGTTCACTGCAGCTTCTGCCTCCCTAGTTCAAGCCATTCTTGTTCTTTCAGTCTCCCAAGTAGCTGGGATTACAGGCGCCTGCCACCACGCCCAGCTAATTTTTATATTTTAGTAGAGACAGGGTTTCGCTGTTGGCCAGGCTGGTCTGGAACTCCTGGTCTCAGGTGATCTGCCTGCCTTGGCCTCCCAAAGTGCTGAGATTACAGATGTGAGACATTGCGCCCAGCCTTGAGTCAGGTTTAAAATACATTTCCCGTCAAACCCGGGGCTTGCAGTTAGGCTAACCCGAAAGCCAGCAGCCGCCGAGGTTCACTGGGGTTGTAGTTCCCCCCTCTCCCCCTCACCCCCCTACCCCTCAGGATCATTGAGATCTGAGATTTGTGGGTGCCAGGGAGGGGTGGGGTGGAGCCTGGGAGTCTGCAGAGGAGCTTGTGTAGCTAGGAATTCCATAGAGAGTGCTGTGGTTCTGCTAGGACAGGTGCAGAAACCGAGTCCAAATTTCTTTTCTTTCTTTCTTTTTTTTTTTTTTTTTTGAGACGGAGTCTCACTCTTGTTGCCCAGGCTGGAGTACAATGGTATGATATCGGCCCACCGCAACCTCTGCCTCCCGGGTTCAAGTGATTTTCCTGCCTCAGCCTCCCGAGTAGCTGGGATTACAGGTGCCTGCCACCATGCCTGGCTAATTTCTGCATATTTTCTCTTCTTCTTCTTCTTTTTTTTAAAATCACTGCTTACTACAGCCTTGACTCCCTGGGCTCAAGCGGCCCTCCCGCCTCAGCCTCCTGAGTAGCCAAGATTGCAGGTTCTTACCACCACACCGGGCTAATTTTTGTATTGTTAGTAGAGATAGGGGTCTCGCCTTGTTGCCTAGGCTGGTCTAGAATTCCTGGCTCAAGCCATACTCCCACCTCAGCCTGCTAAAGTGTTGGGATTACAGGCATGAGACACACCCCCAGTCCTGAATTCCTTCTTAATTTGGATCTTACCCTGCAGCGATTTCCACAGCACCCAGCGCCACAGCAGCCCTTGCCCCCTGCCCGAACGGCTGCAATTCCTGGACACAGCACCTGTGGGACAAGAGTCTTTGTTATAGTGCATCTGCCCAGATCCTCCAGGCCTGACTTGCATCAGTGCCTACCTCCTTCAGGAAGCTTCCTGTGATGCCTTCAGCCCTTTGGACTGTAGAGGACCTTATCTCTACTTCTCCTGGAGCGCTGCTGGGCTTCACCTTACTTTATCCTTGTTTACGTGCCTACCTTATCTCTGTCCAGATTGTGGCCTCTGCAGGGTAGGGCCCAATATCATTATTTTCCCCAATCTTGGCACATAGTAGGTGCGCTACTGAATGGGAGTCAGGGAGACCACTTCACATGCTATGAATTGATTAATCTCTCAGGGTCTCAGTTTTGCCCTGCGTAAGATGGGTCTGGAAGATCTACCTTACAGGTCTGTTCTCAGGATTGAATGGGAGAACAAGCTGACTTGGTGTCAAGACTGGCTCAGAGGCCGGGCACAGTGGTTCACACCTGAAATCCCAGCACGTTGAGAGGCTGAGGCGGGCAGATCACCTGAGGTCTGGAGTTCCAGACCAGCCTGACCAACATGGAGAAACCCCGTCTCTGCTAAAAATACAAAATTAGCTGCGTATGGTGGCACATGCCTATAATCCCAGCTACTAGGGAGGCTGAGGCAGGAGAATTACTTGAACCCGGGAGGTGGAGGTTGTGGTGAGCTGAGATCGTGCCATTGCACTCCAACCTGGGCAATAAGAGTAAAACTCCGTCTCAAAAAAAAAAAAAAAAAAAAAAAAAAAAAAAAAAAAAAGACTGGCTCAGAGTAACTCAATAGTTATAAGTTCCCTCAGCAGCAGGATGGGATAGTGGTATTGGAGTGTCTGGTGAATTGGGATTATGGTAGAGTGTGGAAAAGTGCTAGTGAATGGTCTAGCACTCTTGCTAGATTCAGCCCTTGGTCTTTTTTTCTCCCCGTGGCTTTCCTAACAATGCCCATCCCCTTTCAGGGAATCAGCTCTTCACTCTGCCAGAAGTTGCCTCCAAAATTGATGCCTCCAGATCCTATGTTCACTTGAATGTCTTGGTTTTAGCTCAAATTCAACAAGCCTCATGCTGATCTCATGATATTCCTCAAATTCATCTCCCTTTGACTTTCTTGTCTCCATCAGTGGAAAAAATAACATCTACTAGGTCACCCAGGCTGGAAATCTTTAATCTTACACCCAGAAAGATATCAGATTTTCTCAAATTTTCCTTAAGTGGCTCCTGAATCTGTGAGTTCTCCCCCACATTGAATCCCTAATCACCTCCCATGAGGATGTTCTCAGTCTCCCTATTATACTCCCATAGCTCTTGCCCCATATCATCCCACACTATCCTCTATCAGATTAAACATAGCTTTTCTTTTTCTTTCTTTCTCTTTCTTTCTTTTTCTTTCTTTCTTTCTTTTCTTTCTTTCTTTCTTTCTTTCTTTCTTTCTCTTTCTTTCTCTCTTTCTCTCTCTTTTTCCTTCTTTCCTTCTTTTCTCTTTCTTTCTGTCTGTCTGTCTTTCTTTCTTTCTTTCTGAAACAGGATCTCTCTCTGCCAGCCATGCTGGAATGCAGTGGCTTGATCATGACTGACTTTAGCCTTGACCTCCTGGGCTCAAGTGATCCTCCTGCCTCAGCCTCCTGAGTAGCTGGTATTACAGGCATGCACCATCATACTTAGCTAATTAAAAAAAAAATTGTAGACATGGTGTCTTGCTATTTGCTCAGGCTGGTCTTGAACTCCTGGGCTCCTCCTGCCCCGGCCTCCTGAATTGCTGGGATGACAGGTATAAGTCACTGCACCTGGCCTAAACATAGCTTTCAACTCGTCTTTTCTCTGCTCAAATCCTTTAGGGTCTTTTCACAGAGAAGCCCGTCAAGACTGAACTCTTTTTTTTTTTTTGAGACAGAGTCTCACTCTGTTGCCAGGCTGGAGTGCAGTGGTGTGATCTTGGCTCACTGCAACCTCCGCCTCCCAGGTTCAAGCGATTTTCCTGCCTCAGCCTCCTGAGTAGCTGGGATTACATGCACACGCCACCACGCCAGGCTAATTTTTTGTATTTTAGTAGAGACAGGGGTTTCACCATGTTGGCCAGGGTGGTCTCGATCTCCTGACCTCGTGATCCGCCTGCCTTAGCCTCCCAAAGTGCTGGGATTACAGGTGTGAACCACCGCACCCGGCTAAGACTTGCAACTTTATTTTTTTATTTTTATTTTTTATTTATTTTTTTTTGAGACGGAGTCTCGCTCTGTCGCCCAGCCCAGGCTGGAGTGCAGTGGCGCGATCTCGGCTCACTGCAAGCTCCGCCTCCCGGGTTCACGCCATTCTCCTGCCTCAGCCTCCCGAGTAGCTGGGACTACAGGCGCCCACAACCGCGCCCGGCTAATTTTTTGTAATTTTTAGTAGAGACGGGGTTTCACCGTGGTCTCGATCTCCTGACCTTGTGATCCGCCCGCCTCGGCCTCCCAAAGTGCTGGGATTACAGGCGTGAGCCACCGCGCCCGGCCAACTTGCAACTTTAATGCCTAACTCTTGTAAGGCATTCAAGGCTCCTCACCTGGCTCCAGCCTTATCTTTATCTTTGTTGCACCAGGTCAGGTTCTTTGCCTGTCTCCTATCTCCGGAATTCCACAGCTGTCTTGCTTTTTGCTTTCATATGTGTGCGTGTGTGTGTGTGTGTGTTTGCTTTTTGAGACAAGATCTCACTCTGTCACCCAGGCTGAATTGCAGTGGTACAATCATGGCTCACTGCATCCTCGACCTCCTGGGATCAAATGATCTTCTCACCTTGGCCTCCCGAGTAGCTGGGTCTACAGGTGCGGAACACCATGCTTGGCTAATTTTTTTTTGTAGAGTTGATGTCTTACTACGTTGCCTAGCTGGTCTCGAACTCCTGGGCTCAAGCAATCCTCCTGCCTCAGCCTCCCCAAATGCCGAGATTACAGGCATGAGCCACTGTGCCTGGCTCCTCATGTGTCTTATCTGGCACACACCATCCAAGGCAGCATTTTGTGCTTCTCCAGGGAAGGGACTGAGAGTATCAGTTCTATTAGATCATCGCTAGCAACCTCAGAGAAACACCTGTTCTCTCCTTTTCCTGTCTCATGACAGGGCCAGGACCCATGCTGACACCTTTGCTTAGCCTCCCTGGTTAGGTCACTAACTGGAGGCTTGTGGATCCAAACACACCTAGAATTGCCTTTTGGACTTACCAATTTTGAATGATCTACTTATCTGAGGTTTTTGTTTCTGTTTTTTTTTTTTTTTTGAGATGGAGTCTGGCTCTGTCGCCCAGGCTGGAGTGCAGTGGCCGGATCTCAGCTCACTGCAAGCTCCGCCTCCCGGGTTTACGCCATTCTCCTGCCTCAGCCTCCCGAGTAGCTGGGACTACAGGCGCCCGCCACCTCGCCCAGCTAGTTTTTTTTTGTATTTTTTAGTAGAGACGGGGTTTCACCGTGTTCGCCAGGATGGTCTCGATCTCCTGACCTCGTGGTCCGCCCGTCTCGGCCTCCCAAAGTGCTGGGATTACAGGCTTGAGCCACTGCGCCTGGCCTTTGTTTCTGTTTTTGCTTTTTTGAGAAAGGGTTTCTGTTTTTGCATTTTTGCCCAGACTGGAGTACAGTGGCATGATCACGGTTCATGAAGCCTCAACCTCCTGGGCTCAAGTGACCCTCCCACTTTAGCCTTCGAGTAGCTGGGATTACAGGCTTGTACCACCACACTCAGCTAATTTTTTCTTTTCTTCTTTTTTCTTTTTTTTGTGAGACGAAGTTTTGCTCTTGTTGCCGAGGCTGGAGTGCAATGGCAGGATCTTGGCTCGCTGCAACCTCTGCCTCCCATGTTCAGGTGATTCTCCTGCCTCAGCCTCCCAAATAGCTGGGATTACAGGCATGCGCCACTACACCCTGCTAACTTTGTATTTTTAGTAGAGACAAGATTTCTCCATGTTGGTCAGGCTGGTCTCAAACTCCTGACCTCAGGTGATCAGGTTGTTTCGGCCTCCCAAAGGGCTGGGATTATAGGCGTGAGCCACCGTGTCTGGCCAGACCCAGCTAATTTTTAAATTTTTGTTGAGATGGAGTCTCACTGTGTTGCCCAAGTTGGTCTTGAATGCCAGGACTCAAGCGATTCTCTGGCCTCCACCTCCCAAAGTGCTGGGATTTTACAGGCACGAGCCACCACACCTGGCCCTATTTGAGATTTTTACTCTTTTGATTAAAGTATTTGCTTCCCTTTGTAGTATGTGCTTCTCTGTCTCAGTCTTTGCCATCTTTCTGTCTTAGTGAAAAGAAAAGGGTCATCATCATAAATGAAGAAGAAAACATGGTGTTTAAGCCCAAATCGGCTCATATTTCTCCATCTCCATAGCCACTGGCCTAGTCCAAGCCACTGTCATCTCTCCTGGATGACTTCTGTGACCTCACTTTGGTCTTTCTTTTTTCTTTTTTGTTTTTTTTTTTGAGAGGGAGTCTCGCTCTGTTGCCCAGGCTGGAGTACAGTGGCGCAATCTCAACTCGCTGCAAGCTCCGCCTCCCGGGTTCACATGATTCTCCTGCCTCAGCCTCCTGAGTAGCTGGGATTACAGGCACCTGCCACCATGACCGGCTAATTTTTGTATTTTTAGTAGAGACGGGGTTTCGCCATGTTGATCAGGCTGGTTTTGAACTCCTGACCTCAGGTGATCCGCCCACCTCGGACTCCCAAAGTACTGAGATTATAGACATGAGCTACTGTGTCCAGCCCATTCTACTGTTGAAGGACATTTGGATAGTTCCCAGTTTGGTTGTTTTGCAAATAATGCTGCTATAAACATTCTTGTAGAGGTATTTAGGTACAAATACGTGTGCATTTCTGTTGGATAAAAACCTAGCAGTAAAACTGCTGATTCTTAAGACATGCAAATATTCAGTGCTAATAGATATTACCAGTTTTCTGTAGTTCTTATGCAGGCATGGTGGTGCATGCCTGTAACCCCAGCTACTTGGGAGGCTGAGGCATGAGAATCGTTTGAACCTGGGAGGCGGAGGTTGCAGTGAGCTGAGATAGCACCACTGCACTCCAGCCTGGGCAACAAGAGCAAAACTCTGTCTCAAATTAAAAAAAAAAAAAGAAGCCAGACACACCCTATGATTCCATTTGTGCAAAGTGCAAACTAAGCTAAACTAGTCTATGGGGTTAGAAGACAAAATAGTGGTTACGCTTGTCGGTGAGGTGATTCTGGGGTTTCGTGTGTGGCGAGAGGCATGTCTGCGCTTCTGGTAATGATCTGTTTCTTGACCTGGGCTCAGATGTGCTCACTTTGTAAAAGTTTGTTGAGCTGTGTACAAAGGATCTGGGTACTTGTCTGTATGACTTAAACAAAAAGTTTTAAAACTTGAAAAAAAAAAGTGCAAAAAGTCCTTCAATAGTTTTCTGTTGTACTTATAATAAAAATTCAAATGACTCCACTGTGGCTTTCTGGGGCGTTCCAGGCCTCGCCTCTGCCCTCCTCAGACCTCATCTCATTACACCTCACCTCACCGGCCACCTCTCTGATCCTCAGCAGTGTGGAACTTGTTCCCACCTTAGGCTTTGTACTTCCAGCCCCCAGTGTCTGCAACACTCACACCTTCTTCTTGTCATCTGGGTCTCGGTTCAGACGTCACCTCATAGAGCCCTTCCCTGAAAATCCTATAGAAAGTGGCATCTGCTTTGCCTCAGAGCTCTTCATGCCAGCACCATTTTATTTTATTTTATTTTTATTTTTATTTTTTATTTTTTGAGACAGAGTTTCACTCTTGTTGCCCAGGCTGGAGTACAATGGTGTAATCTTGGTTCACTGCAACCTCCGCCTCCCAGGTTCAAGCGATTCTCCTAACTCAGCCTTCCGAGTAGCTGGGATTACAGGCATGCGCCACTATGCCTGGCTAATTTTTGTATTTTTAGTAGAGATGGTGTTTCTCCATGTTGGTCAGGCTGTCCATGAACTCCTGACCTCGTGATCCACCTGCCTCAGCCTTCCAAAGTGCTGGGATTACAGGCGTGAGCCACTGCACCTGGCCAATGGTACCTATTTCCATCTGAAATTGCCTTGCCTAGTTCTATACTTCATTCAATGACTTTTTTATTTTTTATTTATTTATTTATTTTTTTTTGAGACGGAGTCTTGCTCTGTCACCCAGGCTGGAGTGCAGTGGCCGGATCTCAGCTCACTGCAAGCTCCGCCTCCCGGGTTTATGCCATTCTCCTGCCTCAGCCTCCCGAGTAGCTGGGACTACAGGCGCCCGCCACCTCGCCCGGCTATTTTTTTGTATTTTTTAGTAGAGACGGGGTTTCACCGTGTTAGCCGGGATCGTCTCTCGATCTCCTAACCTCGTGATCCGCCCGTCTCGGCCTCCCAAAGTGCTGGGATTACAGGCTTGAGCCACCGCGCCCGGCCTATTTTTTATTTTTTTTGAGACAGGATCTCGCTCTGTTGCCCAGGCTGGAGTGCAGTGGAGCCTTTCATTTGAAAGGCTCACTGCAGCCTTTCATTTCTGGGCCCAAACTAGGACTACAGGCACATACTACCATTCTGTGACTATTAATTGGGTGTCTGTTAAGTGCAAGGTACTGGTCTAGCACTGGGTACGTAGCAGCCAACAAAGCAGGCGGTGCTTGCCCTTGTGGGACTTCCAGCCTTGCTTCCGTGAGACTGGCCTCACCAAAGGGAACACAAGCTTCAGGGAGAGCAGGAACCTGTGTCTCTGTGGTATAGAGCAGTGCTTATTTATTTGTTTATTTATTTATGAGATGGAGTCTTGCTCTGTCGCCCAGGCTGGAGCACAATGGCTCAATCTCGGCTCACTGCAACCTCTGCCTCCCGGGTTCAAGCGATTCTCCTGCCTCAGTCTCCCAAGTAGCTGGGATTACAGGCACCTGCCACAATGCCTGGCTAATTTTTGTATATATATTTTTAGTAGAGACGGGGTTTCACCATGTGGGCCAGACTGGTGTTGAACTCCTGACCTCAGGTGATTGGCCCGCCTCCGCCTCCCAAAGTGCTGGGATTACAGGTGTGAGCCACCGCGCCCAGCCAGGTGGTGCTTCTTGAGAGTGACTCTGGGCACAGAGGTGGGAGAAAGGTAGCTGTGAATGCGTATTTGGGGAGGGCAGCCTCAGGGAGCTCCGCTGAAGCAAGCTGGTTAGATGGGGCAGAGGAGTGTGGGGAGACAGGGTGGTTTCGGTTGGAGAGGGAGCACCCCGTGGCACTGGTTAAGTGTGTCAGCCTGAGAGGAGTGTGACTCTCAGAGAGAGTTGAATTTAGAGCGATGGAATAGAGAATAGCAGCCAAGAATCCATGCACGAGGAGGGAGTAGAAGAAAAGATACCAGAGAGTAAGAGGGGATTGTTGGTTAAAGGAGAGGTATCCTCTTTCAGCAAATAGAGGTGTGACCAGCAAAAGGGACGAAGGGGAGCTCTCCCCTGGAGAACGTCATTAGCCAGCTGTCCTGAGAAGTGGGGAATTGTGCTGGGTAGATCTTTTGTCTTTATCTCACGAAGATATTAAACTAGGTTGACCATCCCAAAGTTTCCCTAAATGGGTGGAGAGTTGGAAGACGGGGGTTAGTAAATTTGGGACATCTGTGTCTCCTTTTCCTCCACTTCTGACAGATCCTAGTCTTGACCAGGCGTGGTAGCTCACATCTATAATTCTAGCACTTTGGGAGGCTGAGGCAGGAGGATCACTTGAACCCAGGAGTTTGAGACCAGTCTGGGCAACATAGGGATACTCCGTCTCTACAAAAAATTTAATCCAGGGCCGGTGGCTCACATCTGTAATACCAGCACTTTGGGAGGCTGAGGCAGGCAGATCACCTGAAGTCAGGAGTTCAAGACCAGCCTGGCTGACGTGGCAAAACCCCGTCTCTACTGAAAATGCAAAAATTAGCTGGGTGTGGTGGCACGTGCCTGTAATCCCAGCTACTCAGGAGGCTGAGGTAGGAGAAATGCTTAAACCCAGGAGGCAGAGGTTGCAGTGAGCAGAGATGTGGCACCACTGCACTCCAGCCCGGGCGACAGAGCGAGACTCCATCTCAAAAAAGTTACTGGGTGTGGTGATGCCCACCTGTGATTCCAGCTACTAGGAGGCTGAGGCAGGAGGACTGCTTGGGTCCAGGAGGTTGGGGCTACAGTGAGCCATGTTTGCACCACCACACTCCAGCCCAGGCAATAGAGACCCTGTCTAAAAACAAAAACAAACCAAAAAAACCCCCACCCCGCACCCCCGGCAAATACATTCTCGTCTCCCGGAAGACGACTTGGGGGCATCCTCCCTGCCATACTGACCTAGGTTCTGAGTTTATCCTTAGCAGTTGGCACAGATTGGGCTTCCAGAAATGTGGGGTGAGAGTGAAGGGACGTGGAGGCAGGGGAGGGTGACTGATCCGTGACGTCAGTCCCTGGCTCTGAGTAGCTTCCCTACGCCCCACCCTGATGCCTGTTATCATCCTGCCCTGGTGACATCTCTGACAATCAGCTGCTCCTTCTGCCTCGACCATTGTAATGAGGTTTTCCCAGCATCTGCTCAACAGTGAGGACAGGCGGGACACGCTCCCTACCCAGTAGGGGAGCTCTTTAGAGCACTGAGGCTCTCATCCTTTCTGTTCTCAGATATTCAGCTTGGGTCCCTGGGGCTCCTCTAGGACTGACTCCAGAGGGCTCCTACCCCACCAAGCCATTGTCATCCTCTCCCAAGGACCCGTCCTTATTCCCCTCTCCCTGTCCCTCCTGTTCAGAACCCCTTCGGTGGCACCCAGCCACCTGGCCCGGGCTCCCCTGCCAGCCTTCTCACCATCAGGCCTCCGCCGATGAAGCCGCCCATGAGCCAGACTTGCAAGCTGAGTTGGTTGGTGTTGGTCCAGGAGGTCTGCCCATTAGGCACCAGCAGGAGGGCATTGGCCACAATGCAGACCAGGGAGAGGGTGATGAGGGAGAGCCCCACGCAGCGGGCACACTTTCCCGTACACATGGTGAGGTGTTAGGAAGAGCAGGCAGCGAGTGAATGTAAGCCGGCGGTTCCCAGGTCCAGAGGAAAACAATCGTGGAGCACGGAGCAAAGGTCGGACAGAGGCGTGGTAGAAACTGGCAGGATCAGAATGATAAGGGAGAGGAGCACAGGATATAGGCCCGGAGGAGGCAGAGGCGGAGGAGCTGCAGCCCTGAGGTGAAGGGAGGATGTGGTGATGGACAAGTGGGGACTATGGACACATACCCTGGGTTAATGCCTTCCTGTTTTTTCTGCACAGCTCCACAGCCTCTCTCTCTGTTGGTTCCATAGCTGCTTTGCAACTTAGCCAAGCCCCTTTATGTCTCCAAGTCTTGGCTGCCTCATCTGTATAAAGTGATGCCACTTGTGGCCGGGCACGGTGGCTCACACCTGTAATCCCAGCACTTTGGGAGGCTGAGGTGGGTGGATCACCTGAGGTCAGGAGTTTGAGACCAGCCTGGCCAACATGGTGAAACCCTGTCGCTACTAAAAATACAAAAATTATCTGGGCATGGTGGCGGGCACCTGTAATCCCAGCTACTCGGGAGGCTGAGGCAGGAGGATCACTTGAACCTGGAAGGTGGAGGTTGCAGTGAGCTGAGATCGTGCCATTGCACTCCAGCCTGTGTGACAAGAGCAAAACTCTTTCTCAAAAAATAAATAAATAAATAATTAATTAATTAAATAAGTGATGCCACTTGCCTTGTGGGCTACTTGTGAGGATTAAATGGGACAACCTGAGAAGTATTCTGTAAACTAGGAAGCACAGAGCAGATGTGTGGTGGCCTCTTCATTTCTGCTAGCCCCATAGGGAGTGTTCTTCTCAGGGAGAAATTAAAGAGATGATTGTGGGCTCTTATTGTCCTTGCATTTCGTCTTCTCGGTATTTGATTATTGATGTCTATTCCTCTTGAGACCACCACCTGTCACTCAGGGTGGGCTCAGGACCTAGGCCTCATTGATGAGAGCGTTCTATCCCACTAGCCTCGGTGTTTGATTGAGCAACAGCCATGTGATCTGAGCCAGCTCTGTGAGAATCAGCTTCTGCCTTTTTTTGTTGGCATTTTGAGGTCAAAGAAGTTGTTTTTGTTGGGGTGCTGCAGTTTCCCTGATAACTTCTCTTTTACTCTGCCACCCAGGCTAGAGTGCAGTGGCACGATCTTGGCTCACTGCAACCTCTGCCTCCTGGGTCTCAGAAGCAAACAGGAGAGTGAAGGCCCCCACAGAATGAACCTAGTTTGAGTAGGATGTGGGAGTGCCGTGAAGAGATGAGGGTGGCAGGAAGGGCTGCAGGGCTTCAGAGGGCATGCGATGAGGCTGTCACCTGGAAAGTGTCACCAGCCAGTAGCCCCTGATGCAGCCCTTCCCAGCGGCCCACTCAGACCACTACAGAAACGTGGAAAATGGAGAAAGCTTACCTCTCAGAATGGAAGGCCAGCATCTCTGCTATTTATAAGACAGAGGAACTGGATTGAGAAAAATGTGTAGAGAATTTACCTCTTGAATCAGAGGACGCCTGAAAAAGAAAATACTTTGAACCTCACCCAACTATTTGTCTCTGACTCATAGGCAATTATGATAACTGATAATTTGATTTTGCTTCTGTTGGCATGTTTAATGCTTTAAAAAATATCTCCATATTGCTTCTGATGTTTTCTGTCCCTTTTCTTTTTTGTTTTTTGAGGTGGAGTTTTGCTCTTGTTGCCCAGGCTGGAGTACAACGGTGTGATCATGGCTCACTGCAACCTCTGCCTCCCGGGTTCAAGAGATTGTCCTGCCTCAGCCTCCCGAATAGCTGGGATTACAGGCATGCGACATCACGCACCGGCTAATTTTGTATTTTTAGTAGAGACAGGGTTTCTCCATGTTGGCCAGGCTCGTCTCAAACTCCCAACCTCAGATGATCCCCCGCCTCGGCCTCCCAAAGTGCTGGCATTACAGGCATGAGCCACTGTGCGCAGCCTCTGTCCCTTTTCTTTAAAGATTTTACATTCTCCCTTTTTTTTTTTTTTCTTTGAGATAGGGTCTCTGTCACTCAGACTAGAGTGCCATGGTAAGATAATCATGGCACTGCAGCTGTGACCTCCTGGGCTCAAGCAGTCTTCTCACTTCAGCCTCCTTAGTAGCCAGGATTACAGGCCCACACCACCACACTCAACTAATTAAAAAATTTCTTTTTACAGATGAAGTCTTCCTATGTTGCCCAGACTGGTCTTGAACTCCTGGGCTCAAGCTCTCCTCCTACCTTGGTCTCCCAAAGTGTTGGGATTACAGGCGTGAGCTACTGTACGCAGCCCTCCTTAGTTGTTGTTGTTGTTGTTTTAGACAGAGTCTCACTCTGTCGCCCAGGCTGGAGTGCAGTGGCTCAATCTCGGCTCACTGCAACCTCTGCCTCCTGGGTTCAAGCGATTCTTCTGTCTCAGCCTGCCACGTAGCTGGGATCACAGGCGCCTGCCGCCATACCCGGCTAATTTTTGTGTATTTAGTGGAGACAGGGTTTCACCATGTTGGTGGGACTGGTCTCGAACTCCTGTCCTCTGATCCACCCACCTCAGCCTCTTAAAGTGCTGGGATTACAGGCGTGAGCTAGTGCACCCAGTCCTCCTTAGTTTTAAAAGGCTTATTTTAAACCCTAGTGGTGGTTACTTTTAAGTCTTGCGAAAGTATCCTTTAACTTGTTAGTCAGCCTCTTTCTGAAACTGCCTGTCATCCCTGCAGGCTCCTTTGAGGGACGAGGTATAGATGGCTTACCTTGCTTACAGCCATAGGACCGTGTGATCCTGTGATTAAAATGGAATGTTTGCCCCAGTTCTTCAATTCTCCCTGTGTCCATGCCCTTTGCTATGCCATTTTGTGGTTCCTCCCACTTGAGGTAGCATGTACCTCCTATCATAAGGGCAAAATGGAATGTGGGCAGCAGTGACAATCTCCCAGTTCTGAGCCTAGGTCTTCAGAGGCAGCGTGTGGTGGCAGTTGCTATCCTGTGTCACTATCATTGCCATGGAAAGGACATACCTGAGTGATCCCACTGGTAAAATGAAGGTGTAAGATACAAGGAGGCCGGGCGCGGAGGCTCACGCCTGTAATCCCAGCACTTTGGGAAGCTGAGGCGGTGGATCACGAGATCAGGAGTTCGAAACCAGCCTGGCCAACACGGAGAAACCCCGTCTGTACTAAAAATACCAAAAAAATTAGCTGGGTGTGGTGGCACGCACCTGTAATCCCAGCTACTCGGGAGGCTGAGGCAGGAGAATTGCTTGAACCCAGGAGGTGGAGGTTGCAGTGAGCCGAGATTGTGCCACTGCACTCCAGCCTGGGTGACAGAGGAAGACTCCATGTAGGAAAAATAAAAAGATACAAGGAAAAGGGTCACATTGGATCCCACCCTAGATCACCTGACCCCCCAGCCAACTCATATGTGTGTATCAGTGAAATAAATGCGTATATTTATATGACGCTAAGACTTCGTCAGGGGGCACTGGTTTGTTGCCCAGTAACAGGTTCCTGATACAGACCCCCTTATCCAGGCCAGGGCTGGTTGATTGAGGAACAAGTAGCTGACCCAAAGGCAGACATGTAGCCAGAGACCTGTGAGGTCTCTTGAGGTGAGAACTCCATCCACCAGAGGTACGCTGACTGGATAATGACCAATCCACCAACTGGATCTTTGTGATTGGGAAAAGTGTCTGTGAGACAAGCTGAGAGTCATCCGAGAGTGGGGTGTTTCAAACTGAGAGTTGTGTGCAAGAAGGAAGTGAGCAAAAGCCAGAGGCAACTGAAACCAGAAATGAGCAGAAGTCACAGCAAGAGAAGTGTGTGGAGAACAGTTATTCAGAAACAGCAACAGAGGGAGAAGCACAGGCACTGGAAAGCTCCGGTTCCTCAGGAGGTGGCTGATGAGAGGTTGTGCGGAGTCACCAGAACTAACATTGAACTACCAGAGCTACTATCATAGCCCAAAGAGCAGCCCTTCCAACTGTGGACTTGAAGAGAGGATTCAGCCATTGTCCCGACGGACAGAGAGCAGGGCCAAGAGCTAGCCACCTATTTGTCTACAAGTTGCTCAAGCTGATTCTGAAAGATGGTGCCTCTTTTTTTTTTTTTTTGAAACAGTTTTACTCTTGTCACCCAGGCTGGAGTGCAGTGGCGAGATCTCGGCTCACCGCAACCTCCACCTCCCGTAGCTCAGGCGACTCACGTAGTTGGGATTATAGGTGCCTGGCACCACGCTCAGCTAAGTTTTGTATTTTTTGTGAAGATGAAGACAGGGTTTCGCCATGTTGGCCAGGCTGATCTCGAGCTCCTGATCTCAGGTGATCCCCCTGCCTCGGTCTCCCAAAGTGCTGGGATTACAGATGTGAGCCACTGCGGCCAGCCAAACTGGGGCCTGTTTTGAGGATGAATAAAGAGAAAAAAAATAGTTGTGTGGGTGGGGTGGTCCACAGGCATTCATTACCTTATTTTTATACAACTCTGGATGAATGAAATAATGTTAACAATGTTAACAAAACATTATAGGGATTCTGAAAATTTTTCTCAAAACCAGGGAAGGGTACATCATCCTGAAGACTGAAAGAAAAAGAATCCTCTGGAGGAATATTTACTATAGCATTTGGAAGAGATTTCCAGGAAGATTTTTGATAATATCACTAGAATTCTCCTGGAACTAGGAACAGAATACCTTAAGAAAGAAAAGGCTGGCCGGGCGCGGTGGCTCACGCCTGTGATTCCCAGCACTTTGGGAGGCCGAGGCGGGCAGATCACTTGAGGTCAGGAGTTCAAGACCAGCCTGACCAACATGGGGAAACCCTGTCTCAACTAAAAAAACAAAAATTAGCCGGGCATGGTGGTGTGCGCCTGTAATGCCAACTACTGGAGAGGTTCAGGCAGGAGAATCGCTTGAATCTGGGAGGTGGAGGTTGCAGTGAGCCCAGATTGTGCCACTGCACTCCAACCTGAGCAACAGGAGCGAAACTCAGTCTTAAAAAAAGAAAAGGAAAAAGAAAAAAAGACTGAGATGAAAAGGCACTGGCATGTATTTGAGGGAGAGAAGGGAGAATTCTCTCAACATGCACAAAGAAAATTCAGTCCACTTCGGAAGCAGTGAAGAACAGTATTGAAAATGGGAAAAAGTAAATGAAGGATGCAGAGGACAAATTTGACAAAAGTCTCCAATTCAGAGGAAAAGACCAAAAAATTAGAAAAAAGGACCAGCCACAAAAATAAAAACAGTGGAAGGAATGAAGATACATGTTGGGAGAGGACAGAAATTTCGAGTAAAGAAACTGGCTGCTCCTGGCCAGGCACAGAGGCTCACGCCTATAATCCCAGCACTTTGGGAGGCCAAGGTGGGCGGATTGCCTAAGGTCAGGAGTTTGAGACCAGTCTGGCCAATATAGCGAAACCTCATCTTCACAAAAAATACAAAAATTAGCCGAGTGTGATGGCAGGCACCTTAATCCCAGCTACTCAGGAGGCTGAGGCAGGAGAATCGCTTGAATCCGGGAGGTGGAGGTTGCAGTGAGCCGAGATCATGCCATTGCACTGCAGTATGGGCAACAGAGCAAGACTCCATCTCAAAAAAAAAAAAAAAAAAAAAAAGGGCCGGGCATGGTGGCTCACGCCTGTAATTCCCAGCACTTTGGGAGGCTGAGGTGGGCAGATCACCTGAGGTCAGGAGTTCGAGACCAGCCTGACCAATATGGGGAAACCACGTCCCTACTGAAAATGCAAAAATTATCCAGGCATGGTGGCACATGCCTGTAATCCCAACTACTCGAGAGGCTCAGGCAGGAGAATCGCTTGAATCTGGGAGGTTGAGGTTGCAGTGAGCCAAGATCGTGCCATTGCACTCCAGCCTGGGTGAGAGTGAGACTCCATCTAGAAAAAAAAAAAAAATTCAAGAAACTGGCTGCTCCTGAGAACAAGAATAGACCTGGTGGAAGTGACACCATGGTTAAAACATCTGCACTAGGAGGAGACGTCACTGAACGCAGATAGATCCGCTCAGGTCAGTGGGTTGAAAGTTATACCGCATCGCAGGTGAAATGTTAAAAGTCAGCTGACCATAGATTCATCCTGAACAAATATTTGAATGAAAAGATACATATAGGCAGAATTGAAAAGGCTACTTAGAAAGAAACAAAGGTTGGTGTGGCCAGAGTCTTCACTGAAATACTGAACGTCAGAAGACAACGGAGTAAGGTAGCTGTGTCAACCAAAAAAGTTAGAACTATGGTATACACGTCTAAGCTGCATTTTGTATGTTAAAGGCAACACAATTGCATTTCTGAGAATGTTTCGATTTCAAAATAACACAGTGGCTCCTTTTTTTTTTTTTTTTTTAAGAGAAATTATCTTGACTCACCAAGAGATGAAGTAAAAACCCCAAAATGGGGAAGTCTTGACGTAAGTCTAAATAATTTTCATATATCTGGTTACAAAACTGGATGTACATTTTGGAAAAAAAAATTTTCCTTCTCTTTAGTTTTGAGTCAAAGTCTTGCTGTGTCACGCAGGCTGGAGTGCAGTGGCGTCATCTTGACTCTCTGCAACCTCAGCCTCCTGAATTCAAGCGATTCTCCAGCCTTAGCCTCCCAAGTAGCTGGGATTACAAGCGTGGGCCACCACGCCTGGCTAATTTTTATATCTTTAGGCCGGGCGCGGTGGCTCAAGCCTGTAATCCCAGCACTTTGGGAGGCCGAGACGGGCGGATCACGAGGTCAGGAGATCGAGACCATCCTGGCTAATATGGTGAAACCCCGTCTCTACTAAAAATACAAAAAACTAGCCGGGCGCGGTGGTGGGCGCCTGTAGTCCCAGCTACTCGGGAGGCTGAGGCAGGAGAATGGCGTAAACCCGGGAGTCGGAGCTTGCAGTGAGCTGAGATCCGGCCACTGCACTCCAGCCTGGGCGACAAAGCGAGACTCCGTCTCAAAAAAAAAAAAAAAAAAAAAAAAAAAAAAAAAATTTTATATCTTTAGTAGAGATGAAGTTTTACCATGTTGGCCAGTGTGGTCTTGAACTCCTGACCTCAAGTGATCCACCTGTCTTGGCCTCCCAAAGTGCTGGGATTACAGGTATGAGACACAACAACCTGGTCAGAGCCACTGTGCCCAGCCTCATTTTTTTTTTTAAAGACAGTGTCTCACTCTGTTGTCCAGACTGGTGTGCAGTGGCATAATCTTAGCTCACTTCAACCTCTATCTACTGGGCTCAAGTGATCGTCCTGCCTCAGCCTGCCAAGTAACCGGGACTACAGATGTTCACCACCCACCATGCTTGTCTAATTTTTTTTTTTTTTTTTTTGAGATGGAGTTTCGCTCTTGTTGCCCAGGCTAGGGTACAATGGTGCGATCTCGGCTCACCACAACTTCTGCCTCCCAGGTTCAAGCAATTCTCCTGCTTCAGCCTCCCTAGTAGCTGGGATTACAGGCATGCGCCACCACGCCCAGCTAATTTTTGTATTTTTAGTAGAGACGGAGTTTCTCCATGTTGGTCAGGCTGGTCTCAAACTCCCGAGCTCAGGTGATCCGTCCACCTCGGCCTCCCAAAGTGCTGAGATTACAGGCGTGAACCACCGTGCCTGGCCATCTTTTTGTATTTTTTGTGGAAACAGGTTTTCATCTTGTTACCCAGGCTGGCCTTGAACTCCTGGGCTCAAGAAATCTGCATACATAGGCTTCCCAAAGTGTTGGGATTACAGGCATGAGCCACTGCACCCAGCCCCATAAAAATTTCTTTTAAAGGGCAAATGTATAACATAAATTCTAAAAATGATATTAATACTATTGAATGTCATTGTTGCTTGCCATACTCTGGGTCCATTGTAAGGAACTATACCAGGTAACAGAAAACCCAACTCTACTGCAACAAAAAGGGAATTTATTGGTTCAAGCAATCAAAACATCCAGTGGGACTAACTTCAGGTGCAGTTTGGTCCAGAAGTTCAGGATGTCGTCAGTGTTCTTGTTTTATTTCTCTGTTATTCTCTCTGCTGTTCCTTTTTTGGCTTTCACTTCCTCCTTAAGTGGGATCCTCCTCCTGACCGTAGTATTAGCTGCAGCAGTGCCAGACCTTATGTCTTTACACCCTACCACCAGGAGGAAGAGAATCTCCTCCCATAGCTTTCCCTGAGGAGACAGGACGTTTCTTTCCCATGTACCCCTGAAAATTTCTCTCTGGTGCAGATTGGGTTCTATGTCTGTCTCTTACACAGATCACTGTGGCCAGAGGGTAGAACATGCTGTATTAGTCCATTCTCACACTGCTAATAAAGACATACCCAAGACTGGGTACTTTCTAAAGGAAAGAGGTTTAGTTGACTCACAGTTTAGCATGGCTGGGGAGGCCTCAGGAAACTTACAGTCATGGTGGAAGGGGAAGCAAACATGTCCTTCTTCACATGGGGGTATTCCAGCACAGGGGGCGTTGTCAATTCCATCTAAGCCCCCAGGCTGGGAAATTAAGAGCACTTTCAGGAAGCAGGAAAGACAGAATGAATGATGGGGAGGCATCCAACAAATATTCTCTCCAGGGAATCTGTCTAAAGTCTGGGGCTCCATACTCACTGCTGAGTAGCACACGCTTGACCTAGTATGTGACAGAGATAGTGAGTAAGTCCCATTCTTCTGTTTTTATTGTGGTAGTAGACTTTGTAGTCTGCTGCTGAAGGCACATGGCTGCTCAGCTAAAGACTATATTTTCGGCCAAGCACGGTGGCTCACGCCTGTAATCCCAGCACTTTGGGAGGCTGAGGCAGATGGATCACCTGAAGTCAGGAGTTTGAGACCAGCCTGGCCAACATGGTGAAACACTGTCTCTACTAAATTTCAAAAATTAGCCAGGCATCTGTAATCCCAGCACTTTGGGAGGCCAAGGCAGGTGGATCACCTGAGGTCGGGAGTTTGAGAACAGCCTGACCAATATGGAGAAACACCATCTCTACTAAAAATATAAAATTAGCCGGGCATAGTGGCACATGCCTGTAATCCCAGCTCCTCGGGAGGCTGAGGCAGGATAATCACTTGAACCTGGGAGGCAGATGTTGCAATGAGCCGAGATCGAACCACTACACTCCAGCCTGGACGACAGAGCAAGACCCTGTGTCAAAAACAACAACAACAACAACAACAACAACAACAACATAAAACCCTATTTTTTCTAACTTCTTTTGCAGCTGTGGCCATGAGTTGTCACACAGTTATGGCTTATGGGAAGGAATGTAAATGATTTGATCAACTTTGTTTTTTTTTTGTGTGAGAATGCTGCTACTTGATCTTACCTTACTGCAGTGTTGGTTTTAAGGAATAATGCAGATGTTTTCTGTAAGTTCTATGAGATTCCCACAATACAGCATTTATTTTAATTCATTTATAATTTCAGCTTTTATTTTAGATTTGGGGGTACATATGCAGGATTGTCATAAGGGTATATTGTGTGATGCTGAGGTTTAGGAACATGATTAATCCTGTCACCCAGGTACTGAGCAAAAAACCCAGTTGTTTTTTTGTTTTTTTGTGTGTTTTTGAGACAGCGTCTCACTTTGTCACCCATGCTGGAGGGCAGTGGCACGATCCCAGCTCACTGCAACCTTGGCCTCCTGGGTTCAAGCGATTCTCCTGCCTCAGCCTCCCGAGTAGCTGAGATTACAGGCGCATGCCACCACACCTGACTAATTTTGGTATTTTCAGTAGAGATGGGGTTTCACCATGTTGACTAGGCTGGTCTCGAACTCCTGACCTCAGGTGATCCACCCACCTCTGCCTCCCAAAGTGCTGGGATTACAGGCATGAGCCACGGTACCTGGCCAGAACCCAGTAGTTTCTTCAACTCTTTCCCCACTCTCTCCCTCCTGCTCTGGAGTCCCCAGTTCTCCAGTGTCTATTGTTTACATTCTTTTTTTTTTTTTTTTTTTTTGAGACGGAGTCTCGCTCTGTCACCCGGGCTGGAGTGCAGTGGCCAGATCTCAGCTCACTGCAAGCTCCGCCTCCCGGGTTTACGCCATTCTCCTGCCTCAGCCTCCCGAGTAGCCGGGACTACAGGCGCCTGCCACCTCGCCCGGCTAGTTTTTTGTATTTTTAGTAGAGACGGGGTTTCACCATATTAGCCAGGATGGTCTCTATCTCCTGACCTCGTGATCCGCCCGTCTCGGCCTCCCAAAGTGCTGGGATTACAGACTTGAGCCACCGCGGCCGGCCATATTGTTTACATCCTTATGTCTATGTGCACCCAATGTTTAGCTCCCACTTGTAAGTGAGAACATGCAATATTTGGTTTTCTGTTCCTGTGTTAATTTGCTTAGAATAATGGCCTTCAGCTGTATAGTCCATGTTCATATATAGGAACACTCAGTATTGCCAAGATGTCAGTTC